>NW_026594377.1:6021389-6063792 GCF_907164565.1 Psammomys obesus
TGTGTATCCCTGGCTGTCCTGGAACTCACTCTGGGGTCTGCCCCATAGCCTAGGAAAGTGTGTTCCTATGTCTTCATTGCAGCGGCAAGGATCTTGGGTTTTTTTTTTTTTTAATTTTTATGTTTTTAATACAGCGTTTCTCTGTGTATCCCTGGCTATTTTGAAACCCACCCTGTAGTCCAGGCTGGCATCGAACTCAGAGATCCATCTGCTTCTGTCTCCAAAATGCTGGGCTTAGAGGTGTGTGTCACCACTGCCTGGCTTCAGAGTAGCATAAATCTTGAGTGGAACAGTTACCTGTGATTCTCAAGACCAAGGCTGGGGGGACTGGAGTCTTGCTTGCTTCTGAGGACTGAGGATAAAGTGTAGAAAAGGAAGGGTGTGAGGAAGCAGAGGAGAAGAACATAGTTGTGAGTCTTGGCTGGATGAAGCCGGTCCCCTCATCTGATCACCAAGTCTTGCCGGGCTCCACACTGTTGAGCTTTGTCCCTTTTCTCTAAACCCTCTCTTGTAAAGTTCCACATCAGCTACCTGTTCTACTGCCTCGAGATTGCGAGTTTTTCTTTTTCCCCATGCTCTGTCTTGAGTGAGACATGGCCTTCCTGTGGGCTCCACCTATCTTTACCTACTCGCCAGTACTTACTCATATCCTTGCCTGGATTGTTCCCATCAGCTGCTGTATAAGATTGCCTACAAGGTCCACATCTTTAGTTCCTTCTAGACCTCCAGGAACTTTTTGCTTCTTTCTTTCACTTGTTTCCCTGGGTCCCCTTATCAGGTGATACCTAGGATCCCAAGCTCAGCTTATCTAGAAGCAAGTATTTTCCATTAAAATGTATTTTTCATCACTACTATCAAAGTCTTTGACTTCTGATCTCTGTCACTGCCCATCAGCAATTAGCTCTAATTTCCCAGTGATTTGACCTCCTGACCCCATTCATTCCATCTTATTCCCTGGCATAGTTCAGCCCCATGGTCTCCTGTTCCTTCTCATCATTTTTATTTATTAATTTCAGTTTTTGGAGATAAGGTCTTTCTATGTAGCCCAGGATGGCCTTGCCTTTGAGATCCTCCTACCTCTATTCTCAAGTGCTGCTCTGTCTTCCCTGTCACCTCAATTACTTCTAGGACTTAGAGAGATTTTGAAAAGTAGAATCTCATGATGTCATTATAGCTCAAGAAGCCATCAGATATCCTGTGGATATTGAGGTTGCTGGATGACATAGTCCTTAATCTGACTCCAGTGATCCATTTTCTCTGGTCATACTCCCAAATGTACTGTTTGCTAATAATACAGTCTTCATGTTGGCTGCTATTCCATCTGTCTATGATGTTCTCATCTTTCATGTTGAGTCACTTCTCCTGTGTGTCCTTCTCTTTCTGGAGACTGCTCCAGTTAGAAGTTCCTTGCAGAAGAGACAGGTGGCTATTATATAGAGATCTGTATGCATGATACCATAGTTACTTATTTGTAGGGTTGTTTGCTCTTTTGACTCCACACTTCAGTCCATTGCTTGCTATGATTCATATCTGAACCTGACACATAGTAGGCTGAGGGCCTAATATAATTAAGTACAAAACAGGCTCACCAGTGAATTGCCATATCTGAAAAAAATGTAGCCAATGAAAATCAACAGCCGGAGTTCAGACAGGCATTCATCATGTGTAGAGACACCCAGAGGTGAGACATTCCAGAGTTTTGGCTCAAAGTTCTATATTAAGATTCTGTATTTAGGATACAGGCCAAGCTTACACTTGAGACAAGGCTGTGCATAGAGGAGGGTTCTGGAAGTATCTGATATTAAGCAACAAACTTCCATCCTTTCAAGTCACAGATGCCTGTACAGGTTGTGGTCCTGAAGATGGCTTTCAGGAGAAGGAAGAGCTGGAAAGCAGTGGCACTGGGTGGAGAGAGAGCAGCCTACTGTAATAAGATGCAAGGAGTAAAGGAATTTGTGGAGAGGGGCTCTGATTTGTGTCCACACACTCTCTCTGGAGCATGCATTAAGATATCTTTGTTAACTCTGAGAAAGGAGGAAAAGATTTCCTGTTGCCCATCATAGAAAAACTGTGAGAATCTCTTGTCACAGGAGGTCTGATTGGCAACTTGGTGCAGGTGAGATTGTTTCCAGACAGGCTGTCTTCTTTTCTAGTTAAACCTGTATCATGCTTGCATAATTGCTATACGATATTCATATATTTTTGCTTTGGGCAATCTTATTAAGTGATACCAGTAAAAGAAGATGGGGAAGATGGCCCAGTGGTCAGGCGCACATGTTGCTGTTACAGAAGACATGAGGTACACGTTGAGTACCTCATAACCACTGTAAGACCAGCTCCATGGGATCTGGTGACCTCCTCTGGCCTCCACAGGCGCCTGTACTCATGTGCACGTACTGACAGGTACACCCAATTACAAATAAAATAAATCTTAAAAAAGACATGCTATATACTTTTTAAATGAGAGCTTTCATTTAAAGAAAACCTCAATGCTGCTTTTACATAAAAAAGACACAATAATCCAACTTTAATTCATTACTCGAGAAGTAAGCAAGATTTTTTGTTATAGTAAATCTTTAGTGTTTGTATAAGAATTAGCATACTTGGTGGCACTGTTTGGAGAGTATGAGGCGTGGCCTTTCTGAGGAAGGATGTCACTGGGTGCCATTCTTTCCTGCTGTTGTGTTCCCTGCAATGTTGCTCATGGACTCTAACCCTCTGAAACTATAGGACCTAAATAAACTCTTACTTCCATAAGTTGCCTTGGTAATGGTGTCTTATCACAGTAATAGAATAGTAACTAATATACATGCTACCTATGTCTTGTGCCCTCTTGTTTCATTTTTGGCACTAAGAATGAGATGATTCTGAACAGCAGCACAGCAGGATTGGCACAGTGACCAGCAAGCAGAACTCGCGGCCATAAAACACAAGTGGTTGTGTTTCTCAGGTGAGAGGATACCCCACAGTGGGGGATTCAATCAGCTTTAACTCACCCTGCTAAACTGCGGAAGAGACCCTGGTTCCGCCAGGCGCTTGGTCGCCAGCCCAGAGCTACACACCAGCGTGATTTGGTCACTGTCCCAGACTGAACTGTGGGCCCACAACATCACAGACTGGATTTTCCAGTCTAGAGATAACCCCACAGAGCAGGAAACGATTGGGACCGACCTTAGGTCACCCAGACATCCCCTGGGAAAGACTCGGGTTCCGCGGGAGCCCCAGGAGCCAGCCCGGAGCCAGAGCCGGGGACCCAGGCACCTGCGCAGAGCCCTGCCTGCCTGCACGCCTGATTCGCCACCTCAGATAGAATTGTGGGCACCAGGGCACCAGAGACTCAGTTTCACCGTTGGGTGCAAACCCATAGGGAGGGAAACGGCTGGTCTGATCTCAGAGCACTCAGCTGATACCACCACCCCGAAAAGGTCTCAGGAAAATTACCCAGGTTAGGGAGATGCCCAGGATCCCAATGGCCAGAAAGGCGGAGCCACGGGCGGGCGTCTGTGCCTGTGGGTTTTACTCGCCACCACCCCAGACAGAACGGCGGTCTCCAAAGCAAAGACTGGGTGTCCCTGGCAGGAGGAAACCCCCAGCGGGGGGATCATCAGGTCTAATGCTTAGGACACCCAACACCAAAAGACTTTTTGGATTCACGCAGACTCTAGGCTCTAGCCTTCTACTGCAGGCAGGAGCGCTGTGCTCAGCTGCCATTATTGAGTACCCCTAGGGCACTGGGGCACACAGCTACATCCTCAGACCTACAAAAGCCAGAGAGCCATTACAGCAGCCTTCAGATACTGTGCCAAGGATCAACCAGTTATCCCTAGCTAGACTAACAAAACTGTGGAAATCCCTGGTCCTTCAAGAGGGCTGCACCCACAGCATCTGGACCAGAGCAGTGTCTGTAGCCGACATCCCAGACAGGGACACACAGCTTCTGGTCCAGAGTGAGGCACCCAGCCTCCAGACCAGAGCGGCACCCCCAGGCGCCAACTCAACATAGGTGCACATTCTCCAGGCCCAGAGCAGAGCACTCAGCCTCTGACCCAGAGACTTGCTGGGTGCTCCTCTCACATTCCCGGACAGAAATGTGTGCCCCAGGATAACAGACTGAGTTTCCCTGTTGGGAGAAAACCCCACAGCCAGGGAATCAGCAGGTTCTTCAAGAGGACTGTACCTAGAAAACTGTAACAACAACAGCAGCTCACTAAATTTATAATGAGAAACCCAGCAGTGGGGCAGCTGTCTTGAGAACTTCTATGGGTAAGAGGAGAGCCTCCCCTGCTTAACAAAGACCACAGCTACTACTCAGGGCTAAACACCTGAGGTGAGCAGTGGCAATTCCTGAGAAACACTGGCCATACAGTGACCATAACCAAAAAGCAGAGGAGGACTCCTTCAGGAAAAATCATCTTCCGGCCAAGGGGATACTCCCTACCTCAGGACTCCAGGAAACACAGAAACTAACAGCCAACACCTAAAACAGCCCAATGGGTAGAGGTCAGCATAAAAGCTCAACCAACAAAAGACAGCAATATGGCATCTCCAGAACCCAGCCATCCAGGGGTGAACAGCCCTGGACAATGCAGCATAATAGAAAATCAAGAAGATGACCTAACATCTATGCTGATGAAGAGGATAATAGAGGAAACAAATAAAATACGTAAAGAATTAGAGGAAGATAAGACCAAACAGATCATGGCTATCCGTAAAGAAATGGAGGAAGTTAAAGACAAGCAGATTATGGCCATCTGTGAAGGAATACGGGAAGATGCAGCCAAACAGTTTGCGGCCTTCAGAGAAGAAATAATTAAATCACTGAAAGAAGTAAAAGAAACAGAGTTGAAGGAACTAAAAGAAAAAGAGGAAAATACAATCAGACAGGTGAAGGAAGTAAACAAAATAAATCAAGACCTGAAGATAGAACTGGAAAAATTAAAGAAAACATAAATGGAGGAAATAATGGAGAGGAAGAATCTAGGGAAGAAAACAGGAACTACAGAGGTAAGCATAACCAACAGACTACAAGAGATGGAAGAAAGAATCTCAGGTGTAGAAGATACAATGGAAGAAATCAATGTATCTGTCAAAGAAAATGTTAAATTAAAAAAATTCCTGACACAGACCATCCAAGAAATCCAAGACAGTATGAAAAGACAAAACCTAAGAATAATAGAGGTATATTATTAGGTATAGAGGAAAAAGAAGACTCCCTTCTCCAAGGCCCAGAAAATATTTTCAACAAAATCATTGAAGAAAATTTCCCCAAGTTAAAGGAGAAGCCAGTAAGAATACATGAGGCCTACAGAACACCCAACAAATTTGACCAGAAAAGAAAATCCTCCCGCCACATAATAATCAAAACAGTAAGTATACAGAACAAAGAAAAAATACTAAAAGCTGCAAGGGAAAAAGGCCAAGTTTTGGCAAACCTATTAGAATCACACCTGACTTTTCAACAGAAACTATGAAAGCCAGAAGGGCCTGGATGGATATCATGCAGACCCTAAGAGAACACAGATGTCAGCCCAGGCTACTATACCCTGCAAAACTCTCAGTCCTCATAGACAGAGAAAACAAGATATTCAATGACAAAAACAAATTTCAACAATACCTACATACAAATCCAGCATTACAGAAGACACTGGAAGGGAAAATACAACCCAAGAAAATTAGCTTCTGTCAAGAAAACACAGGAAATAATTAACCTTACTACAGTAAAACAAAAAGCAACCAAGCACACAACCTTATGACCACAGCCAACATCAAAATCAAAGGATCTAACAGCCACTGGTCATTAATCTCTCTCAAAATCAATGGACTCAACTCTCCAGATTAACAGAATGGATACGTAAACAAAACCCAGCAATCTGTTGCATACAAGAAACACACCTAAGACACAAAGATAGACATTACCTGAGGGTAAAAGGTTGGAAGACGACTTTCCAAGCAAACGGACCCAAGAAACAAGCAGGAGCAGCCATTCTAATATCTGATAAAATAGACTTTCAACCAAAATTAATCAAAAGAGATGGGGAAGGACACTTCATACTCATCAAGGGAAAATTCCACCAAGAAGACATCACAATCCTGAACATCTATGCCCCAATTAAAAGAGCACCCGCATTTGTAAAAGAAACATTGATAAAATTTAAACCACATATAGATCCCCACACATTGATAGTGGGAGACTTCAACACCCCACTCTCAACAAAGGACAGGTCAACAAAACAGAAATTAAACAAAGAAACAATATCTCTGACAGAGGTCATGAATCAAATGGACCTCACAGACATTTACAGAACCTTACACCCAAACACAAAAGAATTTACCTTCTTCTCAGCACCTCATGGAACTTTCTCCAAAATAGACCATATAGTTGGTCACAAAGCAAGCCTCAATAGATACAAGAAGATTGAAATAATCCCTTGTATCTTGTCTGTATCTTGTCACCATGGAATAAAGTTGGACTTCAACAACAACAGAAATAGCAAAAAGCTTACACACACATGGAAACTGATCAACTTGTTACTAAATGACAGCTGGGTCAGGGAAGAAATAAAGAAAGAAATTAAAGTCTTCCTAGAAATCAATGAAAATGAAGACACAACATACCCTAACTTGTGGGACACAATGAAAGCAGTGCTAAGAGGAAAGTTCATAGCACTAAGTGCCTTCAAGAAGAAATTCGAGACAGCTCATTCAAGCAACTTAATGGCCCACTTAAAAACCCTAGAAAAAGAAGAAGCAGACACACCAAAAAGGAGTAGACGGCTGGAAATAATCAAACTCAGGGCTGAAATCAATCAATTAGAAACAAATAAAACAATTCAAAGAATCAATGAAACCAAGAGCTGGTTCTTTGAGAAAATCAACAAGATAGACAAACCCTTAGCCAAGCTAACTAAAAGGCAGAGAGACACCACCCAAATCAACAAAATCAGAAATGAAAAGGGGGACATAACTACACACCCTGAAGAAATCCAAACAATCATTAGGATTTACTTCAAAAGTCTATATGCCACAAAATTTGAAAAGCTAAATGAAATGGACAATTTTCTTGATCGATTTGACTTACCAAAGCTGAATCAGGACCAGGTAAATCAATTAAATAGTCCTATATCCTCCAAAGAAATAGAAGTGGTCATCAAAAGTCTCCCATCCAAAAAAAAGCCCAGGACCAGATGGCTTCAGCCCAGAATTCTACCAGACCTTCAAAGAAGAGCTAACTCCAATTCTTTTCAAACTATTCCACAAAATAGAAACAGAAGGAACATTACCAAACTCATTCTATGAAGCCACAGTCACCTTGGTACCTAAACCTCACAAAGACTCAACAAAGAAAGAGAATTTCAGGCCAATCTCCCTTATGAACATCGATGCAAAAATACTTAACAAAATACTTGCAAACCGGATCCAAGAACACATCAAAGATATTATCCACTATGACCAAGTAGGCTTCATCCCAGGTATGCAGGGGTGGTTCAATATACGGAAATCCATCAATGTGATCCACCATATTAACAAACTGAAAGAGAAAAACCACATGATAATCTCCCTAGATGCTGAAAAAGCATTTGACAAAATCCAACATCCATTCATGTTTAAAGTATTGGAGAGATCAGGGATACAAGGCACATATCTAAACATAGTAAAGGCGATATACAGCAAGCCTATAGCCAACATCAAACTGAACGGAGAAAAACTTAAAGCAATCCCACTGAAATTAGGGACAAGACAAGGCTGCCCACTCTCCCCATATCTCTTCAACATAGTGCTGGAAGTCCTTGCTAGAGCAATAAGACAGTTGAAGGAGATCAAGGGGAAACAAATTGGAAAGGAAGAAGTCAAATTATCACCATTTGCAGATGATACGATAGTACACATGAGTGACCCCCAAAACTCTACCAGGGAACTCCTACAGCTGATAAACACCTTCAGCAAAGTGGCCAGATATAAAATTAACTCAAAAAAATCAGTAGCCCTCCTGTATACAAAAGACAAAAGGGCTGAGAAAGAAATTAGAGAAACAACACCCTTCACAATAGCCAAAAATGACATAAAGTACCTTGGTGTAACCCTAACCAAGCAAGTCAAAGTCTTGTATGAAGAAAATTTCAAGTCTCTGAAGAAAGAATTAGAAGAAGATATGAGAAGATGGAAAGATCTCCCATGCTCATGGCTTGGCAGGATTAACATAGTAAAAATGGCCATCTTACCAAAAGCAATCTACAGATTCAATGCAATTCCCATCAAATTGCCAACACAATTCTTTACAGACCTGGAAAGAAAAATTCTCAACTTTGAATGGAATAACAAGAAACCCAGAATTGCTCAAACAATCCTCTACAATAAAAGATCTTCTGGAGGTTTCTCCATCCCTGATCTCAAGCTGTACTATAGAGCAACAGTTATAAAAACTGCATGGTACTGGCATAGAAACAGAATGGTGGATCAATGGAACTGAACAGAAGACCCAGAAATAAACCTACACACTATGGACACCTGATTTTTGACAAAGATGCCAAAACCATACAATGGAAAAAAGATAGCATCTTCAACAAATGGTGCAGGTCCAACTGGATGTCTACATGTAGAAAAATAAAAATAGATCCATACTTATCACCCTGCACAAAACTGAAGTCCACGTGAATCAAAGACCTCAACATAAAACCAGACACATTAAATCGGCTAGAAAAAAAAAGTGGGGAATACCCTAGAACTTATTGGTACAGGAGAAAACTTCCTGAACAGAACACCAACAGCACAGGCTCTAAGAGCAACAATCAATAAATGGGATCTCATGAAATTGAAAAGCTTCTGTAAAGCAAAGGACACTGTCATCAAAACAAAGCGACTGCCTATAGATTGGGAAAGAATCTTCACCAACCCTTTATCTGACAGAGGACTCATATCCAGTATATATAAAGAACTAAAGAAGCTGAAAAGCTGCAAACCAAGTAATCCACTTAAAAAATGGGGAACAAAGCTAAACAGAGAACTCTCTGTAGAGGAATATCGAATGGCAGAGAAACACTTAAAGAAATGCTCAACCTCATTAGCCATTAGGGAAATGCAAATCCAAACAACCCTGAGATTTCACTTACACCCATCAGAATGGCCAAGATGAAAAACTCAAGTGACAACACATGTTGGAGAGGTTGTGGAGAAAGGGGAACCTTTCTCCACTGCTGGTGGGAGTGTAAACTTGTACATCCACTCTGGAAAGCAATCTGGTGCTTTCTCAGACAATGAAGAATAGTGCTTCCTCAAGATCCAGCCATACCACTCCTAGGCATATACCCAAAAGAGGCTCAAGTACAAAAAAAGGACATTTGCTCAACCATGTTTGTAGCAGCTTTATTTGTAATAGCCAGAAGCTGGAAACAGCCCAGATGCCCCTCAACTGAAGAATGGATGCAGAAACTGTGGTACATCTATACAATGGAGTATTACTCAGCAATGAAAAATAAGGAAATCATGAAATTTGCAGGTAAATGGTGGGACCTGGAAAAGATTATCCTGAGTGAGTTGTCCCAGAAGCAAAAAGACACACACGGTATATACTCACTCATATAAACATACAACATAGAATAAAGCCACTAAAATCTGTACATCTAAACATACTAAGCAAAAGAGAGGACCCTAACTAAAATGTTCAATATCCATCCTGAAAGACAAAGAACATGGACATCTGAAGAAGGAGAAAATAGGAAACAACCTAGGAACCTGCTACAGAGGGCCTCTGAAAGCCTCTTCCATGCAGACTGTGAAAGCAGATACTGAGCCTGATGGCCAACTGATGGGCAGAGTGAATGGAATTTTATGTAAGAAGTGGGAAATAGTAAGAGCTGGAGAGAACAAGAACTCCACAAGGAGAGCAACAGAACAAGAAAATTTGAACACAGGGAACTTCCCAGAGACTCATACTCCAACCAAGGACTATTCATGGAGATAACCTAGAACCCTGACAATGCAGCCACTTCTGATGAGAACTGATAGGCTAAGATCAGAAAGAAGGAGAGGAGGACCTCCCCTATCAGTGGACTTGGGGAGGGGCATGCATGCAGAAAGGGACCGGGAGGGGAGGAGAGAGGGGCTTATGGGGGGATACAAAATGAATAAAGTGTAATTAATAAAAGTTAAAAAAAAAGAATGAGACAGCATCTGGACTCAAGAGCAAGTGTCTCATTAAGTGTCTTAAGCAACCCTCGTTTTCAACTTTTCATTTTTCAACATAGCATTTTTACCCTCCAGAAAGGACTTTAATTTTCAAGGTTTATTTTGTTGTGTGTGTTGGAAATCATGGTTTAGGGATGCAGAGTTCTCTGGATACACATTCAGGCTCTTTGGGGTTTGTGCATGACAGACAGCAGAAAAAAAATCCTACTCTCCTAGGAAGCTCTACAGATGTTGCCACATTCTGAGAGACAGCACGAGGGACCAATGCTTCTTCCTTCTTCAGACTCTGGGAATAAACTCTCTTGCTTTTCCAAAGTTCTTCTCCGAAGTCATTTCTCATCTGGCCCTGAGCCTCTCAGCCTGGCTGCCTCTGTGGTTACTTGAGTTCAGAATGTGAGCTTTGGCCTGAATTGCTTGAAAACAGTTTTAAAATACATCCGATAATTTATTAGTGTTATGCTTTTATTTAATGGCTGGAGTTGTGAAGGAATCTGAACAAATATAGCTTTAACATATTTTAAATACCAAAGCCATCTAATTATAGAACATGTCATGGAGCTATACTTAAAGTTTTTAAAATGGAAGAGTTCAGAAGTTTAAAAAATTTTCTTTACTTACTTATGTGTGCATGTGTGTGTAGGGGGAGGTCACATGTGTGTCTGGAGGTCAGAGGACAACTGCTGGGATTCCGTTCTCTCCTTCTGCCTTGTGAGCCTTTGGATAACCTTAGATGATCAGGCTTAGCAGCAAGTCCTTTTCCCTCTGAGCTGTCTTCACCAGAACATTCACAGGAGCTTTGAAGATAAGTCACACAATGGTGCTGTAGTTTTCCAGGGTCTTGCTTTTAGGGCGCTGCACAAAGTGGATCAGTTAGACAGATACCCATCGTACCCAGGGGCTCTCCGCATTTAGTCAGGCTGAAAGACTGTTGACGCCCAAAGAGAACGCCTCTTTAATTTGTCCAGTCTTTTCTAGGTCCCATCATTTGCCTGCAAATTTCATGATTTCCTCCTTTTTGATTGCTGAGTAGTATTCCATTGTGTAGAAATACCACAATTTCTGTACCCATTCCTCCGTTGATGGACATCTGGGCTGTTTCCAGGTTCTGGCTATTACAAATAAAGCTGCTATAAACATGGTTGAGCAAATATCCCTTTTGTGTACTTGAGCAAACTTTGGGTATATACCTAGCATTGGTATAGCTGGGTCTTGAGGAAGCACTATTCCTAATTGTCTTAGAAAGCGCTAGATAGATTTCCAGAGTGGTTGTACCAGTTTACATTCCCACCAGCAGTGGAGGAGGGTTCCCCTTTCTCCACAACCTCTCCAGCATGTGTTGTCCCTTGAGTTTTTCATTTTGGCCATTCTGATGGGTGTAAGGTGATATCTCAGGGTCGTTTTGATTTGCATTTTCCTGATAGCTAATGAGGATGAGCATTTCTTTAAGTGTTTCTCTGCCATTCGATATTCCTCTGTCAAGAATTCTCTGTTTAGCTCTGTTCCCCATTTTTTAATTGGATTACTTTGTTTGCTGCTTTTCAGCTTCTTTAGTTCTTTGTATATACTCGATATTAGTCCTCTGTCAGATAAAGGGTTAGTGAAGATTTTTTCCGAATCTGTAGGCAGGCGTTTTGTTTTGATGACAGTGTCCTTTGCTTTACAGAAGCTGTTCAGTTTCATGAGGTCCCATTTATTGATTGTTGCTCTTAGAGCCTGTGCATAGAGAGGAAATGGACAAAAAAATAGAAACTATCATTGAAAAGCAGGAGTCCACATTCAAACAGATGAAGGAAATATTGCAAGACATGAAAACAGAATTAGAATCAATGAAGAAAACACAAATAGAGAAAAACCAGGAGCTGGAGAACATAGAGAAAAGATCAGGAACCACAAAGGTAAGCATCACCAACAGAATACAAGAGATGGAAGAAAGAATCTCAGGAGCCGAAGATACACTCGTGGAAATTGACACGTCTCTCAAAGAAAAAATAAAATCAGAAAAGTTCCAAACACAAAACATCCAAGAAATCAAGGACACCATGAAAAGACAAAACCTAAGAATAATAGGAGTAGAAGAAAAAGAAGACATCAGGCTCAAAGGTCCGGAAAATATTTTCAAGAAAATTATAGAAGAAAACTTTCCCAACTTAAAGAAGGAGATGGCCATAAACATACAAGAGGCCTACAGAACACCAAGTAGACTAGACCAGAAAAGAAATTCTTCACGTCACATCGTAGTCAAAACACTGAACCTACAAAACAAAGAAAAAATTCTAAAAGCAGCAAGGGAAAAAGGCCAAGTAACATATGAAGGTAGACCTATCAGAATCACACCAGATTTCTCAACAGAAACTATGAAAGCCAGAAGGGCCTGGACAGAAATCATACAGTCCTTAAGGGACCACAGATTACAACCCAGACTACTATACCCAGCAAAACTTTCAATCAACATTCAAGATATTCCAAGACAAAACCAAATTTAAACAATATCTATATAGTAACCCAGGTCTACAGAAGTTACTAGAAGGGAAACTCCAAACCAAAGAAAACAACTACATCGAAGGAAACAGAGGAAATAAATAACTACACAACAACAACAACAACAACAAAAAACAAAAGAAAACAAGCAATGAAACTCAGTGACACCACCAACACCACATCTAAAATAAGTAACAATTGTTGGTCACTAGTTTCTATCAACATCAACGGACTCAACTCCCCAATTAAAAGACACAGACTAACAGAATGGTTGCGGAAACAGGATCCATCATTCTGTTGCATCCAAGAAACACACCTATGCAACAAAGATAAACACTAGCTCAGAGTAAAGGGCTGGAAAACTGTCTTTCAAGCAAATGGTTCCAGAAAACAAGCGGGAGTAGCCATCCTAATATCTAATAAAATAGACTTTCAACCCAAGTTAATCAAAAAAGATAAGGACGGCCACTATATTCTCATCAAAGGAAAAATCCACCAAGAGGACATCACAATTTTGAATATCTATGCCCCAAATACAAGAGCACCTACATTCGTAAATGAAACAATATTAAAGCTTAAATCACACATTGATCCTAAAACCCTAATAGTGGGAGACTTCAACACTCCACTCTCACCAAGGGACAGATCAACTAAACAGAAAACAAATAGGGAAATAAAAACACTTACAGAGACCTTAAATCAAATGGACCTAATAGACGTCTACAGATCTTTTCATCCAAACTCAAAAGAGTATACCTTCTTTTCAGCACCACATGGAACGTTCTCCAAAATAGACCATATAGTTGGTCATAAAGAAAGCCTCAACAGATACAAAAAGATTGAAATAATCCCTTGTATTCTATCTGACCACCATGGACTTAAGCTGGACCTCAACAACAGAAATAACAAACTGCCTACACGTACATGGAAACTGAACAACCTGTTACTCAACGACAGCTGGGTTAAGGAAGAAATAAAGCCATTGTGATTATATGCCTTAGCCATTGTGATTGTGTGCCTCAGAAAAGGTCACCCCGCCCTGCTAAACTTCACCCAATTCTGTAACGCCAAGGCTTGTGTCTCCCTGCTTGCTGCCATGGAAATCCCCTGCTCACAGACTTTCCCTTTAAAAATCCTGTTCACTCGGAGCTCGGGGTCCCACTTCTCTACTGCTGCCTCAGTGAGATTTGGGCCCTGAGTTCGATCGCTCTTGTAATAAAGCTCTCTTGCAATTGCATTGAGTCGTCTCCTGGTGGTCTCTGAGGGTCCCATGAACCTGGTATTACAAAAGCAAGAAAAACCCACTCATATAAGAGATCACATTTAAAATATTGCACAGGTGTAAATATTGTTTAAGATGTAGTACAGCTGATAGGATGCTTGCCTAGTATGCATAAGCCTTGGACTTGATACCCAGCATTGTGCAAACCTGGCATGCTTGTAATCCCAGAACTTGGGAAGTAGAGGGTCAGAGTAATTATCAGCAACAAAGTGAGTTCCTGGCCTGAGTGAAGCCCTGTGTGTGTGTGTGTGTGTGTGTGTGTGTGTATAAATAAATATATATATTTATAATAGAGTGTTAGATATATATTTATTTATAATCTATTTATAATATATACAATATATATTTATTATATAATATTTATAATATATTTATATATAATACAATACAATATATATAATATGTATTTATATATAAATACATATATAAAAATACATATATATAAATACATATAATATATATTATATATGTATAATATATATTTATATATATAATATATATTATATATAATATATATTTAAATAAATATATATAAATTTATATATATAAATATATTATATAATATATATAATATATATATATATATATTATAAATAGATTGCAACAAGACTGCAAAAGAGATATAGGAAATGTGTCCTAGTTAGAATTACTATTGATGAGCTGAAACACCATGATGAAAGCAAGTTGGGAAGGAAAGGGTTTATTTGGCTTGTACTTCCATTATCACTGTTCATCATCAAAGGAAGTCAGGACAGGAACTCAAACAGAGCAAGAACCTGGAGGCAGGAGCTGATGCAGAGGCCATGGAGGGGTGCAGTTTAGTGGCTTGTTCCTCATGGCTTTCTCAGGCTGCTTTTTAAAAATAAAACCCAGGACCACCTGCCCAGGGGTAGAAGCACTCACATTGGGCTGGACCTCCATCAATCACTAACTAAGAAAATGCCCTACGGGCTTGAGTACAGCCCAGTCTTATGGAGACATTTTCTTAATTGAGATTCCCTCCTCTTAGATGACTGTAGCTTGTGTCAAGTTGACATATCTTACCTAAAGTGTTAGTAGTAGGTCTGTCTGCATGGCAAAATTATGAAGTCACTTATATTTTGTTCTTTGAGCTTGTATGCTTTTACCTATATCTAGCATACCTATATGCTTTTATCTATATCTAGAATTTATTAGCGGAGAGAATAAAATCAACCAGCCAAACAATAGAAAATAGTGCACAATTCTTTTTGTTTTTGATTGACACATAAGTTTACATATGTAGGGTTTAAATGATCCATTCATCCATCCATATGTGATCAACCAGGGTGATCAATATTTCCAGATCTGTATACCTTTACTATTCCTTTGTATAAAGAACTGTCAAACTTTTATAATTCCTTTGTTGTTTTAAAATTTTGTTTGCTTATTTATTTGTGTGCGTGTGTGAGAGAGTGACATGTGGTGTCTGCAGGATCCAGAAGAGAGTGTTAGATTCTCTGAAACTAGACTTATAGGTGGCTATGAGCTGCCCAATGTGGGTGTGGGGAACTAAACCTAGGTTCTCTGGAAGAACAATAAGCACCCTTGACCTCTGTGCCATCTCTTTAGCCCTCTTGTGGTCTTTATGAACATAGTTACCTGGCTGTGTTGTGGAACACCAGAACATATTCATCCTGCATACATGTCCTTCGGTACTGTTAACTGTATCCTGTTCCAAATCACACTTTCTCACAAGTATGAACACCCTGTGCAGAGATCAGAACACATTTAATACTGAACGAGCAATAATCTAAAGTCAGTATGGCCCCTGAGGTTTGTAGCCTGGGTTTGAATCCTTGCCTGTATGAACTTGGATGCTACTTGACTGCACTTGGCCTTAGACTCTGCTCTGAGAAACAGCAACGACTATGTGCAGTGAGGATGCTGCAGTGCTCGGTAAAAATGCCTCATGCAAGACCTGGTCAGAGAAAGCACAGAAATGCAAAAATACAACACATGATACCACTAGATATTGTGTCCTGAGAAAACAGGGTAGGTCACGTCTCAGGAAAGCCTTTCCTTCTCATCAGAGGTGCCTAGAGCTTTGGTCATTGAAGGTTCATCACATAGAAGAATCAACTTGGTTTTTTTCCCCTCAAGATTCTTTTGTTATAAATTTCTTCTTTGTATGTTCTTCCAAGAAAGACCAGGAATCATTGAAAACACAGCATGCGTTCCTGAGACTTGTGCTTCTGTTTAAAGTTTAAGATGGCCATTCTAAAGGAAACTGATTCTCTGTGGTCAGCTCTGAGTGAGACTTGATCTATTTTCTTTTATAAAGACAATGTCTGCAGTAGTTGAAGGGAATTGGAAAAATAGTAAGAAATAATGGGAAATAAATTCTACCACGTGTTTGGACAGCCTTGAAAGAAAAACATTGTTTTGTGATTCAGCAGGCTTTTCTCAGTTTGTTCAGGATTATTCATAGGGCTGTGTGGGTCATGGCAGATAGAGGAAGGAGTCCCTATGTAATTTGCATGTTGTTTTCAAACCTAAAGAGAGAAAGAAAAGTACGTTTCCCCAAAGTAGAACTGTTAAGGATATTTAAACGTGATGTATTTTTTTTTCACAACAAACCCCGGCAAGCTGAGTGTTGTTTTAACCCGAACACGTTTGAGGTGTGAGTGGTTTTTGCTATTTTGTTTGCCTTTTCTGTGTCATCACCAATGGCAATCACCAGTTTTTAATTCCTGTGATGTTTTCTCTTTGAAACAGCTTGCCCCAGAGACCAAGGCTGTCATCCACTGGATTATGGACATTCCCTTTGTGCTTTCTGCCAACCTCCACGGAGGAGACCTTGTGGCCAATTACCCTTATGACGAGACCAGGAGTGGTAGGCGGTTTTTCCTTCTTCTCTAAGTGGCTTCATGCATGCAGGTTCAAGTAGAGTTTCATTGTCATTTCTATATTATTAATTTTTGATGCTGTTTTTTTTCTGTGTGTGTGTGTGTGTGTGTGTGTGTGTGTGTGTTGTCTTGTCCTTTAAAACAAAATCGTACTCTGCAGTTTGAGATGGCCTTGGACTTGCGATTCCCTTGCTTCAGCACTTCCAAGTGCTGGGATTAGAATAGGTGTGTGCGATGGTGCCCCATTTCTAACATTCTATTAGGGAACTGGCCCATACAGAAGCTTGCATTTACAAGCATACCCAGCTATTTTATGTGGTACTGGAAAAGACAGGTATAGACTGGTATAGACAGGTACTGGTATAGGCAGAACCAGCTTGTAATGGTTTGTTTTTAGGTGAAGGGAAACAGGAGCTTAACTAAATCCTAGAGAAGAGGAGAGAAAATAGAAGTCCTAGAACAGCAGTTCTCTGCCTGTGGGCTGAGACCCCTTTAAAGGTTGCACATCAGATATTTTGCATATCAGGTGTCTACATTATTATTCATGACACTAGCAAAATTATGAATTAGCAATGGAATAATTTTATGGTTGGGGTCACCATGGCCTGAGGAACTGTATTGAAGGGTCACAGTATTAGGAAGGTTGAGAATCAATGTAAAGTCAGGCCAGACATTGGATAGATTCATGTAGAGCATGGCTTGCAGATGCCAGCAGCCTCTGCCGCTTCCCCCTAGCCATGGCAATCCGACACACCTTGCTGCCCTCAGGTTCCTCCTGCTAGTGTCAGAGAGGTGAAAGTGGTGCTTTGGATATTCTCAAATGTGTTTCATAAGCTTTAGCCAAAGCAAGCTAGAAAGAGAGATTCCATTTTTGGAGAACTTCAAAAGGTAAGATCTTTGTAAGCACAGGATAGCAGGTTTTCCAGATATTGAAAATTCAAATTTGAAGAAACTCAGATTAGACAGCACTGCTAGATAAAGTCTGAGATCCTGTGGTTTACTGTTAGCCGGGCAACTTGTAGCCAGGCATGTTTTACTACTCATGAGTAAGAATGTAGGCTATCGGAAGAAAATTCTTGTTTTTCTTTTTCTGTAATATACACAGGGGAAGAAACATCTGAAATTAGAAACATCTGAAATTAAACGCTGGACAGTCTGTGTGTCAGCTTATACAATTGCTACTGCTGAAATTTTAAAATTACGTACAATTTTTTTTTTGAGACTGTCTCACACAGTTCAGGTTGTCTTAGAACCTGGCCTAGAACTCACCTAGCCAAGGATGACCTTGAACTACTGAGTCTTTTGCCCCTATCTCCCAAGTCCTGGTGTCACAAGCACCCACCACTATGGCCTATTAATGAACATCTTTTTAAACTAAACAACTTAAATAATGGAAATATTTCTATCTTCCCAGGTCTGGCCTAGCGTGGTCTCACCGCCTCTTCCTGTGAGGCTTTCAGATCATAAGTAGAGTATGCACTCTATCTAATCTCTTACCCAAGTCCTAGCCAGGCCTAGCCCTCCTCAGCCTCGGAGGCAGGGGCACTCAGGGTGGTATCTCCATAGGCCATCTTGCCCTAATCTCTATATTAGTGTTAGGGAAAGTCATACAACCTAAAAACGAACTGTATTTGTTTGATACTTTCATCGTCCCTGAAAACTTTCACCTTTCTAAAAGCTACATCAGCAGGGCCTCAACAGTGAACGACTCTTCAGAAAACAAGTGTGTCACCATCTTTCTTCTCCCATCTTATGAATTCAATTTCTAGGCACTGCTCACGAATACAGCTCCTGCCCCGATGACGCAATTTTCCAAAGCTTGGCTCGCGCATACTCTTCTTTCAACCCAGTCATGTCTGACCCCAATCGACCTCCCTGCCGCAAGAATGACGACGACAGCAGCTTTGTAGATGGAACGACCAATGGCGGCGCGTGGTACAGTGTACCGGGCGGTGAGTTTCCCGTTTGCTCTCTGATCATGTGAACTTGGCTTCCGTTATTTACCACACAGACCCAGGAAAACACCATTTCTATTTATAGAATTTTCACTCTTCCTCAGTCACTAAAAACTAGATGGAACTTACAGCCATCTTACCAAAGTGGCTGTTACATATTATTTTGTTTTTGTTGATTTAAAAATTGGGGTGCTAATATCTGAAGGGGTACACTGGGAAAATAGAAACTGAATATTGGTAACTGGCCACTTTTCAAGTTCAGCCTTCTGCTGCAAGAGAACATCCTTATATAAGGCAAGCCATGCCTTTCATAGTAAGGAGATAACGTATTTTAGAGTCTGTAACACACCTTCTGTACTGCTTTGAATGAGAATGGCCTTCATAAGCTCTCTTTTTTCTTTTTAATTTTATTTATATATTTATTTATTACAATTTATTCACTTTGCATCCTCATTGCAGCCCCCTCTCTTGTCTCCACCCAGTCCCACCCATCCTCCCTTTTCTCTCCCTATGCCCTTTCCCTCCTCCCCTTCTATCTGATCCTAGCCTATCAGGTCTCATCAGGACTGGCTGAATCATCTTCCTCTGTGGCCTAGCAAGGCTGCTCCTCCCAGGGGGCAGTGATCAGAGACCCAGCTACTGAGTTAATGTCAGAGACAGCCCCAATACCCCTTACAAGGGAACCCACTTGGAAACTGAGCAGCCAATGGGCTTCCTGTGAACCTTCCATAAGTTCTTATGTTTGAATCCTTGCTTCCCAGTTAGTGGAACAGTTGGGATGAATCTTCTTGTACAGCTGAGGCAGCTCTGTGTCCTCCCCTGTACTATTTTGCAGAACTCATATTTATTGAAGTGCTCCAGCTACTAACCTGAACCAGAGATGAAGAACAAGATGTAAAAGCATTGATAACTTAAGGAACACTTTCCATGACTCACCTGATAACAAAAAGAGGGAGTGTGAGAGTGAGATCTTTAAATTTTGATTCATTATGCCCTAAGAAAATGTTCTTCATGTTTTCTTTGGCACAGGTTTCTTCTATTTTTACTCATATTTTGCTTTTGGACAGATAAGATTTGGCATTTTCCCTTTGTAAGTTGTGAAGTATGGTCTATGTGAGAGTTAGGATTTACAGTACATCAAACATCAGGTGGATATATATATATATATATATATATATATATATATATATGTATATATATATAATGAATATATACAACAAACGTTCATTTTATATTAGAAAGCAATTTTGTACTTTGCCCCAAGACCTTGGTTTTATTCAGTGTACAGTGAATTGCTCTAACTTAGAATCACCCAAGAAGAGCTTCAACTGAGGAATTCTCTAGATCTCATTGGCCTGTGTGCATGTCTGGGGATTATCGTGATTGTTAATTGATGTGGGAAGATCCAGCCTGCTGTGGGTGGAACTATTCAAAAGGCAGAAGAAAACTAGGTGAGAGCCAGCAGGCAGCAGGGGAGGATTCATTTAGGATTAAAAAGGAACAATCTTCAGTGATTTCTTTGGAACAACCTTTCCAAGCAAGCAAGCAAGCACTGTATTGTTTTGCATAACATGAAATAATGTGGATTAGCAAAGCACTCATAATACTCATGGTAACCATAGCAATACCTTACTCAATCGTGTTCCACAGTAAATGGCCTTAAGAAAGCTCAGAAGATCTTTAGCTCCCTACGAGAATTTTATATCCATTGCAGTGACAGCTGAAGACCTTAGATCCCTGTCATGATTTTATTTCTGTTGCTGTGACAGATATTACTCTGACCAAAGCAGCATAGTGAAGGAGAGTTCATCTGACTTACAATCGCAGGTCCATTATTGAAGGAAATCAAGGAAGGAGCTTAGAGCTCACATCCACAGTCAGGAGCAGAGAGATGCATTGGCCTTGGCCAGATTCACTAGGTAAAGGGCCCAGATTCCGTTAGAGAAGAAGGTCATCTTGGGTTATTCCCTTGGCTCAG
Organism: Psammomys obesus; assembly: GCF_907164565.1. NCBI lineage: Eukaryota > Metazoa > Chordata > Mammalia > Rodentia > Muridae > Psammomys > Psammomys obesus. The sequence goes on from NW_026594377.1 coordinate 6,042,132, forward strand.
GGCTGCCAAGAAGAACTGGAGGTATAACCTTCCAAGCCAGGTAGCTCTTATCAACCATTCTCCAGGAATTGGGGTGGGGAGGGGCAACTGTGAACTGTTGGGAGACAACACAGCAATTTGAAGCCGGTAGTCTCGCTCCAGGAAGGTAATCTTCTGGGCAACAACATCCACAAGTGAATCTGAATGATAATCTAATTAGAATTATTCTGAGTATCATTTTTTCTCTTTAGTATAATTTAGTCTAGTGTATTTGCAGTATAATTAACATTATGTCTGATACGAAGGAGATAGGCCACACTTATTGAATTAATATATGATATCATTAAAAGTCTAATATATCATATATTAAGAGTCCAGATCCTGCAGGAATACAGCTTGATGTTTGTTGGGTTTACAAAAGAACAGGACATCATGTCATCTCACTAGATTCTCTCAATTCCTGCCTCATAGCAAGGCAGCTTAGAGCGATAATTTTCTTATTAGGTCAAGAGCTGCAGTATGTCAGCTGTATCTTGAAGTCTGCGGAGCACTGTAGAATGGAATGTCTTCTGACTTTGCTCCCACTCTACCACTTGGAAGCATTAAGCTAAATGACCATTTCAGACACAAGAGTTTGTGCTTTTAAAAGAAGAGTCTCTCAAGCATGTATTCTGTTCCCCCACGGGAATGGGCATTGTGTGCAGACTCTTACAGGGTTCTTCAGGGCACTGGCTGGTCAGTCTTTTAGTGATGCTCTTAGACTGTCAGAAGGGCAGGTGTAGAGTTGTAGCCACTGTGTGTCCATATTGACTCTCCGTTTGGTGCTTGGGCAGGAATGCAAGACTTCAATTACCTGAGCAGCAACTGCTTCGAGATCACTGTGGAGCTTAGCTGTGAGAAGTTCCCACCTGAAGAGACCCTTAAAAGCTACTGGGAAGATAACAAAAATTCCCTCATCAGCTACCTGGAGCAGGTAAACACAGCATCCAACATTGGCTGGTGTAGTAGTCTTTAACCCTGTAGTATAATAGACTCATAAAGGGGTTCTGTTTCGAGGAGGAGTCCATCTGAATGAAGCTGCCAATATGGGAAACAGGTGTCTGCAGTTAGACTTTTATTTGCTGTAGGCTTTATGGTTCCTGGCTGCTCACTGAGAACTGACTATATTGGAGTGGTCTCAAATGAGACACTTTAGTTTCCTTTATTCAAACTATGCTAAGCAAAGACTATCTTTTTTGTTGCTCACTGTGTCTGTTTTTATTACGTACAGATAATCCTGGCTATATTGTTGCCACTTTCCAATTTCTTTGCTACATGTGCTGTCTGTACCTGTTCCCTCCCCAGCTTTACACTAAGTTCCAGGCAGATAAGAGCAAGAAGTTCAGGGTACTATTGTCCAGAATGGTGACCAAAGATTAATTAACATGATGAGAAAAAGTTTTGAAAATTTTCACCAAAAGAAACAAACAACATAAAGGATAAACATACTTAACCTGATTTAAAAATTTTGCAATGTGTTTAGCTCTCACATTCAACATGTCGTCCACTAACACACACAGGGTTTATGGTACCCTGTAAGTGAAAAATACTTTAGTGATTTAGCAAGGACAGTCTTAAAGACGGTTGTGATATGAGCGAGGTGAGTGAGTCTTCACTTATTTCTCACTAGACTCAACTGGGTCTCCGGTGACATTTTACTGAGCCTTAGTATTTCTTGAGCATTGTTCTGAATGTATTGGTCCTTACAGTAGTTCTGCAAACACATGAGACAATCACCCTCATCTATGAGTTATGCAGAGACTCCAAGATCAAAGAAGTTGATTGGTTTTGCTAGGTTATGCACTAAAGACTTGAATCCAGGAAATCTTGCTCTAGACTAGTCCTTCTGTAACTGTCTCTCAAGACAAAATCTTTATCAGAGTCAGCTACATAGCCACCGCAATATGTTTGTATAAAGTTTCAGGATATCTTACAATCTGTCAAAATGAAATTTTGACCTACTTACTCAACCTAGTCATAGCATTTCTACTCCCTCTGTAGTATATACAGATGTTGGAGTCAGGATGTATAGTGGAAGACCAAAGGACATCACTCCTTGCCTGAAGTGGCTCAACTGTCTTCAAATTCTAATCTGTATGTGGCCATTTCCACCTGCAACCCACTAGAGTGATGTTTATTTCACACACCCCAGACAGTCTAGACAAATCAAACTGCGTCAATATAAACAAATGTTCTTAAAAAAAGTCTAGCTACCATCTTAGTGTCATTTTTGTTGCTGTGACTGAATGTCCTGATAGAAGCAACTTAGGAGAAAAAGGGTTGACTTTGGCTCAGAATTCAAGGTCATAGCACATTGCTGTGAGGAAGTCAAGGTGGCAGGAACTTGAAACAGCTGCTCACATTCAGAGTCAAGAGCAGAGAGAGAATGAATGCATGCATCTATATGTAGCTTGGTTTCTCCATTCTTACAGAGTCTGGGACCTAAAGCTACAGGACAGTGTTTCCCAATTTTAGGCTGAAACTTCTTATATCAATATAATTAGTTAATTAACACAATCTAGAAAACCTGGCAGAGTCATGCCCATAGGCCAACCTGATCTATACCTTGACCTAACGTCTTTATGTTTCATTCCTCATTAAGACTCTTCCCAGGTGATACTACATTGCATTGAGGTGACATTTGAAGCTAACAATCACAGTGATTAATGAAAAAGGCCCCTACTTTGTAACCCTGGCTATCCTGACATGCATTATGTAGCTCAGGTTGGTCTCAAACTCAGAGATCTGTCTGCCTCTTCCTCCCAACTGCTAGGATTAAAGGTGTGCATCACCATGCTATAAAAAAACAAAACAAAACAAAACAAAAAAAACCCCAAACCAAACAATTCTCTAATTCACAATTTCCTATGGAAAAACAAACAAACAAACAAACAAAAAACCCAGAATAGATAAAACAATCCTATATAATAAAAGATCTTGAGGGTCTCCATCTCTGATCTCAAGTTGTATTATAGAGTAACAATAACAAAAACAGTATGGTACTGGCATAGAAACAGACTGGTGGATAAATGGAATCAAATGAAAGATCTAGAAATAAACCCACGCACCTATGGATACTTGATTTTTGCCAAAACCATACAATGGAAAAACAAAACAAAACAAAAAAGCATCTTCAACAAATGGTGCTGGCCTAAGCAGAAGTGCACATGTAGGAAAATGCAAACAGATCCATACTTATCACCCTACACAAAACTAAAGTCCAAGTGGATCAAAGACCTCAACATAAAACCAGACACACTAATCAGTTAGAAGAAAAAGTGGAGAAGAGCCTTGAATGAATTGGCACAGGAGACAATCTCCTGAACAGAACACCAACAGCACAGGCTCTAAGATCAACAATCAATAAATGGGACCTCATGAAACTGAAAAGCTTCTGTAAAGCAAAGGACACTGTTGTCAGAACAAAACGACAGCCTACAGACTGGGACGGATCTTCACCAACCCTATATCTAATAGAGGGCTAATATCCAGACTATATAAAGAACTTAAGAAGTTAAGCAGCAACAAATCAAGTAACCCAATTTAAAAAAATGGGATGCAGAGCTAAACAGAGAATTCTCAATAAAGGAACATCGAATGGCAGAAAAACACTTAAAGAAATGCTCAACATCCTTAATCATCTGGGAAATGCAAATCAAAACAACCCTGAGATTCTACCTTACACCCATCTAAGCTAAGATAAAAAATTCAAGGGAGGACACATGCTCGAGAGGTTGTGAAGAAAGGGGAACCCTATTCCATTGCTGGTGGGAATGTGAACTTGTACAACTACTTTGGAATCAATCTGGTGCTTTCTCAGAAAATTAGGAATACTACTACCTCAAAATCCAGCTATACCACTCCTTGGCATATATCAGAAAGAAGCTCAACTGTACAACAAGGATATTTACTCAACCATGTTTTAGTAAACAGCAGCTTTATTCATAATAGCCAGAATCTGGAAACAACCCAGATATACCTCAAGTGAAGAATGGATACAGAAATTGTGGTACATTTTCACAGTGGAATAGTACTCAGCAAATAACACAAGGAAGTCATAAAATTTGCAGGAAAATGGTGGGGACTAGAAAAGATCATCCTGAGTGAGGTAATCCAGAAGCAGAAGGACACACGTGGTATATATTTATATATTATATGGATATTAGCCATATAATATAGGATAAACATACTAAAATATATAGTTGTAAAGAAGTTAAACAAAAAGGAGGACCCTAGGGAAGAGGCTTAATCCTCATTCAGAAGGGCAAACAGGATAGACATCAGAAGTAGGGAAAGGCAGAGAACAGGACAGGAGCCTACCACAGATGGCCTCTACCCATCAGGGTATTGAAGCAGATGCTGAGACTCATAGCCAAATTTTGGGTAGAGTACAGGGAATTCTTTGGAAGAAGGGAAAGATAGGAAGACCTGGAGGGGACAGGAGCTCCAGAAGGAGAACAAGAGAGCCAAATAATCTGGGCCCAGGGGGGCCTGCAGAGACTGATGCTCCACCCAAGTACCATGCTTGGAGATAACCTAGACCCCCTGCCCAGATGTAGCCCATGGCAGCTCAGTCTCCATGTGTGTTCCCTAGTAAGGGGGGCAAGGGCTATCTCTGACATGAATTCAGTGTCCCCCTGGTGAAGTGACCTAACCAGGCCACAGAGAAGGATGGTCCAGTCAGGCCTGATGAGACCTGATAGGCTAGGGTCAGGTAGAAGGAGAGGAGGACCTCCCTATCAGTGAGCTAGAGGAGGAACATAGTAGGAGAAGAGAGAGAAAGAGGATGTAACTGGGAAGAGATGAGGGATGGGTCTACAGCCAGTATACAAAGTGAATAAATAATAATAATAAAGAAAAAATAAAAAAGCAGTTCTCAAACTGTGGATAGTGGCTATCTTGGAAGGGATGAATGACCTTTCACAGGGGTCACATATCAGATATTCTGCATATAAAATATTTACATTATGATTCACAACAGTAGCAAAATTATATTATGAAGTAGCAATGAAATAATTTTATGTTTGGGAGTCACCACAACATAAGGAACTGTATTAAAGGGTTGCAGCATTAGGAATGTTGAGAACCACTGCTCTAAAACCAATATGTGTGTATTTATTTCTTTATTTCTTTAATGTATATGAATGCTCTATCTGCATGTACACCTGTATTCCGGAAGAGGGCATCAGATCCCGATATGGTTGTGAGCCACCATGTGGTTGTTGGGAATTGAACTCAGGACCTCTGGAAAAGCACACAGTGCTCTTAACTGCTGAGGCATCTCTCCAGCCCAAACCAATGGTTTTTAAAAAGAAAATCCTTAGGCATTATTTGACACATGTCAGGTAGTTTATAAAATAGATTCATTGATGATGGATTTGAATAAAGAATGTCTATTTTATAAGATTTTTTAGAGATCAAAATAGTTTATTGCTGCATGCAAACATTAATATTTTTGGATAAATTAAAAAAATGATCTTAGACTAACTTTAGTAGGAATACCTGCAGAATGTCTTCATGAGAGTTGTGTCAAAAATTAACTTTTTTTAAAATTGTAGATGAGGATTTTGTGTTCTCCACTTAGATTTCAAATAAGTTTTCCTGATAAAACAGTTAAATTTTACTTATCCACTTTTTTTTTTCTAACAGAAACATTAGAAAAAGTTGCTTTTGAATACCAGGTGCCCTGGGAGGTGTTGGCTGTAGAGAGCTTCTTCCAGAAGGGTCTGTAGTGGAGGGGTTATAAACATTAGAACCCAATCATGAGAGGCTGCAGATGCTGAAATAAAGGGTAACTGCAAGGATAACCACACCGCCTAGCTAGCACAGCAGTCATAGGAGGCTAGAAAAGCCTTACCTCAGCCATAGGAGGCTAGAAAGGCTCTTGGAGATCTATGTCAGGTTACTCATGATCAATAGCAACCTTGCCCAACAATTAAAAAGCAGGTTCAGCTGATGCTTATCTGGTCTTTAGAGAAAAAAAATACAATACAAAGGTAAACAAACATAAATCATAGTATTGGGAAACAGAATATTTGCCCCCTTTTGCACCCTTTAAAGATTCTGATTCATCTGATGATAGAAATGAGTTGGGAGCAGAAGGGATGGCGTCATAGGGTGCTGTTTCAGGCCACTTGGAAGGAGAATTTGCTCCGATCTGGCATCACTGCTGGGGGCAAGCTGTGTAGAAACAGAAAGAGGCCATCTCGGTAGAAGCACCCAGCCCGCGCCATGCAATACTCCAGCTTAGAAATCCAGGGCTGATGGAAGCTCACGAAGACTGCCAGCAGTTCTCTGCTCTAATCCTTTTCTTGACAAGGCTGCCCATTAGGGATTAGACATCTAGGCCTGAAATCGAAGTTAGGCATAGGATCCACCTCCTGCCAGATAGGTGGTCGGGTCTAATTCTGTCATGGGTAGAGAGGGCACCTCCTCTGGGGTTTTAACAGATGTTTTCAGGAGCTAGAATTGTAAAGCTGATTAGACTCAATGGTTGGTTAAGAAAATCCTCGTTCAATCAATACCTTTGTAATAGTTGAGTTCTCAAAAATTCTCAAGACTGCTTGGAGCACTAGAATCAACACCATCTGAAGATGCTGTTAAGCAATGAATTTCCTGTCCTGCTCTGCAGCAGATGACTGCAGACATCAGCTTGTGAGCTCTTTGGGTGACTCACTACAGAGGTGCTGAGGGCAGCTGATCCAAAGAGACCTTAGCAAGCCTCCGCCTTTGAATCATGGGGAATGGAAACGTCCCGAAGTCTGGGGAGAGATTGCCACAGGAGGGAACCAGCAGAGGAAAACAGTTCTTCAAGCACAGTGAAATCTGAGCTTCAGTGACTTCTTTTTTTAAAAGTCATAAAATGACAGGGGTTTCTAGTTTGAATTCCTGTCTGTGCAGTTATGTTGGCTTGTGACATTTCCTCTGTATTTATTACAACAACAGGAGCTTTCAAGAAAATAATTTTCTACATCATAAAAAGAATAATAATGTTTGAAGAATAGTAAAAACACTGACATATCAGAAAAAATACTCATAATTAGTACATAAGATGATGTTTTAGTGGCAGGAGACTATTTGCGAGTCCAGGATTGACCCAGTCTCCATAGAGGGTTCCAAGGCAGACAGGGAGATTGTCACACACAGTGAGACTCTGTCTAGAGGAAAACAAGAGTTCAATCGAATATCATTTTCAACTTTTGGGGTTGAAGAGATGGCTCGGCTTTCGGAGGTCAGAGGTTTAGTTTCCAGTATCCACATGGCAACTCACAACTGCAAGATCACACACACACACACACACACACACACACACACACACACACACTAAACCTAAATAAGAGAAAGACATTTATTATTTAAACATTTATTTCACTTCATATTCTCAGTCCTCAGTGCTGCAAGCAGAAAAAGCCAGGAGGAACTTTAAACTGGCCTATTTTTACCTACTTCAGGCTAATCACGTTTTTCTGGTGATTCCGTGACTTAATTTTCAATGATAAGGGAACTAAAAAGTTTTATTTTTGAAGATTCACAAAGAAATGAGTGATGCCAAGACTACAGTGTCATGAGATGAGCAAAGTGCTCCTTGGTAAATAATCCCTCTTCTATAAGCTAGGGTCATGTGGAATTATGTTCATCCGTCCAAAAATCCCTCAGCCCAGTTAGAAAGTTTCAGATTTGCAATGTGTCTGGTTTTCTGTGATCGCTGTGCATTCTTGCCCTTGTCTACATTCTGTCTGATCAGGAATGACTTGCTCACCTAGACGCTGAGAAACCCAACCCTTCACGTTCCCGGCTCCCAGTGTATGGCTTTCATTATTTCAGTTTTGGTTGGCTGGTTCAGAAACAGCAGGCCCTACACAAAATTTTAAGGTGTTTCTATTCTCCTTTCACTAAACTAGTTGCCATCAAAATGGTCGTTTGCTATTTCTGACATATGCGGCTTAGAAATCACCCTTACAGAAAAATTGCATACTATTATTTAGAGCTTCAGAGATTAAAAAAAAAACATGCAAACTTATTACAGAGAACCAGAGCATCTCACTGAAAAAGCATGCCTGACTGCGAAGTTTACTCTTTAATAACAAAAGGCATGCCTGGGATTTATTTTGTGTTCTGTATGAAAATGTTTCAATATCTCAGGAGCCAAAGGAATTTCACTCTATTTACCTGTGACAAGGTCTCGTGTGTCCCAGGCTGGCCTTTGACCTCTCTTTGTATCTGAGGATGAACTAACCTGGTCCCATGATCTCCACCTGGGACTAGGGGTGTGTGCCACGATGCCCGGTTTATGCAGTGCTGGCGACTGAGCCCAGGGTTTCAGAGATTAAGATACCACAGGTAACCTTGGATACCTAGAAGGCCTGCTGCCTACAGATTTGACTTGGTCTGGGGGAGATGGCAGTTGGTAAAATGGCTGGTGGGCAAGCATGATGCCCTGAGTTTGGATCTTCAGTACTCATGTAAAAGGCAAGGCTGCTGGGCACAGACAGCAGAGATCCCTAGAGCTCACTGACTAATTCCTGTGGCCAACCAGTGAGCTCCAGGCTTCAATGGGAAACTCTGTCTCAGCATATAAGATGGACCATGGTAGAGGAGGAAGACACTTGCTGTGGACCTCTGGCCTCCACGGGCATGCGTGTAGGCATAGGTAAGTTTTCTTATAAAAATTATAAAAGATTTGTTTCATAGCTCAGATGGCAGTAATTAATTGCTGACTTAATTCAGAGGGATTATTCTCAACAGCAGCCCTTCTTTTTCCATCCTTAATTGCTTTCAATCTTGGAGTTCACTGATTTATCACGCCCTTATTTTCAGTCAACACCGTATTGTTAATGAGCTCGATGCAAAGGTAGGCACAGCTCACATCCTGTCATCAGCTGAGCTAGTATTAATAGGCTGTGATACACTTGTCAACCAACAGTGCTCTAAAAGGACTGTAGATGAGCAGTTTCTCGTAAGAGACAGAAATCAGCAAGCAGAGGCTAAAACTTCACAAGTACGACAGGCTTTTGTTGTTGTTATTTGGAATGTTCTTCGAAGTCTTTGTTTGACACAGAACACGGCGTTTCAATCTCAGAGGGGGACTTCTCATTTCTTTGGGAAAAATCCCTGAAAAAGAACGCGCACAAACATTCATTGGCAGTTTGTGTCTGTTCCGTTTCTTAAATAATGAAGATCTACAATGTATTGCTCGAAAACAAGGAGATCCTTGACATGAAATGCATTTTAAAACTATTATTATTATTATTATTATTATTATTATTATTATTATTATTATTATTATTATTATTATTATTTGGCTGTTTTTGACCTTCACAGATACACCGAGGAGTTAAAGGGTTTGTCCGTGACCTTCAAGGTAACCCGATTGCTAACGCAACCATCTCCGTGGATGGGATAGACCACGATGTCACTTCGGGTGGGTATTTTTTTTTTTTGGGGGGGGGGGAGTCTTGATCTGGAGTCAAGCAACGAGCATAACCGCTAATTATCATAATTATAATTCGTATATTGATTGTAAGCATAGCAGTAAAGGCCTTGTCAGCCTTTACGCCAACTCCAAGTTGTTCTGAGACTTAAGTAGTGCCGCCCAGGATGTCTCCAGCCAGCAGGTGGCGCCCTTTCCCCAGCGCGCGTCTGCAGTGCTGGGAGCTGCTGACGTTAGCACTTGGTGTGTCTGTGTATCCTTACCCATTTCTATTAAGCTCATTTTACTTTAATCATCACCCACTGGAATCCTTCAGGCAGGTAATAACAGGAACAAGAACTCTCATCGTGGTTCTTTGAATTATTTAACCTTTAATTCATTTTCCAAAAGCCCCGTTGTCCTCTAAAACTCATTATTATACACTTCTTCAACAATATTCATCACTATCCCACCAAGTCTTGGAATATTTTTCCAGCTAGCATTCTAGAACCCATACCTGGATCCAACCCCTTTCACCCACACGCAAGAGTAGGATGTAAGCCTCGTGCCCTCTGACCACACGATACTTGTTCTGTTAACTCCAGAAATTCCATTTTCTCTGCATCTCACAAAGCAAAACAGGTGGGAAATCTAAACTAGGAAATAATTACCGGAAAGGAATGAAACCGAGGTATGTGTAAGCGTTACAGCTGTGATGGGAAAGTTTTCCCCAATACAACTGTTGCAGCTGGGAGGGGAAATCCCCATTACACTTTTTAAAGCTCGGAGGGGAGAGGTTTCCCCTGTGGAAGTGTTACAACTTGGATTACAAATATTACAGCTTCGAAGGGAATGGTATCCTGGCAGTTGGGAGGCAAACAAAGCTCACTTAAGAGATTTTTTGGGAAAGACACAAGGGGCTGGCTGCCTCTGCTTAGACAAGAAGTAGCAAGGAACTGACTAGGAGATAGGTTATATAGGTTTTGGGGGAAGGGATGGAGATGGGGAGGAGATTTCCAGATTGGTGAGATTTCAAGGCTTGAGCTTGGGGCAACCCATGGATAGGGTTTCAAACCTCAAAGTAAGTTTGGATCTTTTACTCTACAATTTGGGCTGTAGGAATATTGCCCCTTTGAGACTAAGGGCAAAACAAGAAATGAGAGGCAAACCCTAATGTAGAAAGAAAGTGAAGTATATTGTCCTGGAAGTCCAGAGATGCTTCAAAGTGGGGATAGAGTGGCTGAAGGTGCCCAGCACGATTACCCTTGTGAGTGGATCGTTGGCTTGGCAGCATGGAGACTCTTGCCAAATCTATATCAACAAAGTGAGTGGGGTGAGCAGAGTTGATTTAGGCAAGATTAGGGAGTGAGCCTTTAGTGGTGGGAAATAGTGACGTTTTAAGGAAGTTTTGCTGCAAAGCATGAATGATAAACATATTACGCAGTGAAGGGAGATGTTTGGCATGGAGGAAGATGAGAGGTAGGGGGTTATATTTTATGTCTGCTTTTTCATGGTAAAGTAAGCTGTAGGGCATCAACTGAGAGCGAAAATGAGGGAGATGTGTTTGAGGCACAAGCAAAATGGAGAGTGTAAACTGCGGTAAGACCTTTGTTACTCAAAGTGTAGACCACTTAGAGGCTTCAGCATCACTCTGGAGGGGTCAGATCTGGTATTTTATCAGCCTTCCTATTTGATTGACATGCACCTGAGTATGGGAAGAACTGATGCAGAAAATGGGAGACTGATGGGCCAGTCGTGGACCAAAGCTGCCACGATCTACCTGAGCAAGGATGGGGTCTAGGGAATAGGAAGTGGTCACCTTGGATGTTTGCTCACGCTTCGTACAGCCATATGGGTGTGAGCAGAATAGAGTTGGAAAATATCCACAAGTCTTAGATTAAGTAGTTTGCCAAAAGTCTTAAATCAAGGGAGAAAGGACAAATGAGTGAAGCTCCATTCATGAGCTCAATGTCAGGGGCCACGGGACCCAGTGTAGGCTTGGAAGAAGCCTAGGACAGCGAAAGATTGAATCAGATGCAGTTCCTGACTGGCACTGCAGACCAGTGTCTTGTAAATCTTCAGAAATGGAAATTACTGACAAGGCTCCAGGGGGGTCCTTCTGAGGCTATCTCAGTGCTATGCTTTGTGAAACGTTTATCTAGAAGATTCTTGGGATCTGAGCTCTTTATCTGGCAAGAACGATCTTTACTATTTGGGGATTTTATGTTTCTTGTTACCCGTACTACTCCTCCTCATGTGACCAGAGAGTCATACATACAGGCCTTATTAAATATCACCATGGCTGTCTGCGAGTTAGCTCAAGGACATGAGTACTGTGGAGAGAAGTTTGCTTTTTCTTTCCCCTAGAATTTCACCAGAGAAGGGACTCACTGAGCCATTGAGAACTCTTTAGGCATTGTAACCATCCTTTCACACATGTGCCTGGCTTTGATGTTCTGTTTCCTACAGCTAAGGATGGGGATTACTGGCGATTGCTTGCACCTGGAAACTACAAACTTACAGCTTCAGCTCCTGGCTACCTGGCAATAACAAAGAAAGTGGCAGTTCCTTTCAGCCCTGCTGTTTCGGTAAGTAGTCATAAAAATAGCTGAGAATATAATACTTATTAAGCCAATGACAGATCAGCACTTGCCATTGTCAAACATACTTGAGAAACTTATATTTAATCTTCACTCTTGCCCTACAAGGTAGGCATCATAATTATCCCTACTTAACAGATGAGAAAACGGAGGTGTAATAAAGTTAGGGGTCTTGTTTCTGTCTTTTGAAGAGATTCACAAGACTACAAAGTTCTACTTAAGAGGCTGGAGAGATGGCTCAGAGGTTAAGAGCAATGGCTGCTCTTCCAGAGGTCCTGAGTTCAATTCCCAGCAACCACATGGTGACTCCCTACCATCTATAATGAGGTCTGGTGCCATCTTGTAGCATGCAGGCATACATGCAGGCAGAACATTGTATATGTAATAAATAAATAAAATCCTTTAAAAATTAAATAATAAATGGATATTAGACATATAATATAGGATAAATATATTAAAATCTGCACACCTAAGGAAGCCAATCAAGAGGATGGACATCGGAAGAGGGAGAGAAGAGAGAACAAGACAGGAGCCTACCACAGAGGGCCTCTGAAAGGCTCTACCCTACAGAGTATCAAGGCAGATGCTGAGACTCATAGCCAAACTTTGGGAAGAGTGTAGGGAATCTTTTGAAAGAAGTGGGAGATAGTAAGACCTGGAGAGGACAGGAGCTCCACAAGGAGAGCAACAGAACCAAAAAGTTTGGTCACAGGGGTCTTTTCTGAGACTGATACTCCAGCCAAGGACCACTCATACAGATGACCTGGAACCCCTGCACAGATGTAGCCTATGACAGTTCAGTGTCCAAGTGAGTTCCATAGTAATGGTCACAGGGACTGTCTCTGACATGAACTGATTGGTCTGCTCTTTGATCACCTCCCCCTGAGGGGGGAGTAGCCTTACCAGGCCACAGAGGAAGACAATGCAGCCACTCCTGATGAGACCTGATAGACTAGGATCAGAGGAAAGGGGAGGAGGACCTCCCTTATCAGTGGACTGGAGGAGGGGCACAAGTGGGGAAGAGGGAGGGAAAGTGGGTTTGGGAGGGGAGGAAGGAGGGAGCTACAGGGCAGATACAAAGTGAATAAACTGTAATTAATAAAAAAACCAAAAAATATTATAAATAAAAAGTTCTACTTAAAATGTTAGTTTTAATTTTCAAACTTGATTTCAATATAAATGGGGTTCTTTTCCAATTGCCTTTCCACATGTAGCACCCATCATGGTGCCTTACTCAACAAATTCAGAAAAAAAAATGCCAATAAGATAATGTTAGGCATCAACTAAACATTTGTTAGGAATGCACAATGAGGGATGGGAAGATGACTCAGTGGGAAAGCACTTCTTTCCCAAAGTGTGAGGGACAGCCAGAGTTCGATTCTTCAACCCAAGAGAATGTCCTGTAGACCTGGCAGTCACCTGGTGTCCGGTGCTTGGGGGGCAGAAATGGGGGCTCCTCAGCAAGCTGCCAGCTGGACTGGCCTGTCAGTTGAGTCTGTTGACCCCTTCCCCAGAGGAGAAGGTGGAGAGCAATAGAAGACTCCAGCCATTGACTTCAGACTGTAAGGCAGTCGTCAGGATTTCCAATCAAAAGACTCGCTGGAGGAAACTTCGCTGTAATTTTGGTTATATACCAGGAATTGCGAGTATAAATAACTCTTCTCTCTCTCTCTCTCTCTCTCTCTCTCTGTGTGTGTGTGTGTGTGTATGTGTGTGTGTGTGTGTGTGTGTGTATGTGCTTTGTGTTGTGCGCATGTGACTATGCCTCAGACTTCCTTAGGCACAGCTCTCACCACTGAGCAGCCCTCTCACCTTCAAACACTGTTTTTTTTTTTTTTTGTTTGTTTGTTTCCAAACAGAATACCTTGAGTTAAAAAAATGATTTATTGCACTTGATTTTGTGTGTATGTATATGAGGCTGTGCACTGTGAGAGGCAGGAAGCAGATCTGGTCAGTGAATAATGGGAAAAAGGCAGCTCCAGGCGCAGGTTGGGAAACATTCAACTCTTTTCTTCCTTTACCTTTGTAGCCTGAGGATGTCGGGAATGCAATTTTATACCCAAATAAACAGGTATTGCAGTAAGCCTGTGAGGGAATACTTAGTTGCAGTTGGTACAGGAGACTTTGGAGGACTGGGTGGGGGCTGTGACTAAGTCTGCCATTTCTGTAGGTGTGTGCAGGTTCTCTCTAGACTAACAGGGACCACACTCTCTTAACCCCCCCAACCCCCGTTCACCAGGTTGTACCTGAGTCACCAATACATTGAGCTACATCCTAGTAGTCCAAACCCCCAACCAGGACAAAATTCATGGCGAAAGGCATGAACATTCTGGTCCCAGAATTTACTTGTGAGGTAAAAGACTGTCCAGGATGGGGAGAGGACAGGTTTAGATTTTTATAAAACTAGAGCTGTTTTGAAGCTGTCAGGTTTAAGCACATTCCAAGCAGAACTGACTTTGGAATTTTGTCCCTATGAAAGCATATTTCGTTTTTCACAGATTTAAAAAAAAAAGTCTACTTTAATTCAGGTGGCTAGATTGAATTTATTCTGGTGTATAAGCTACAAACCACCCTTTTAATTATATAAGTAATTTGATGGCAATCTGTTCTGGTTTTTCTCTCTAGGTTGACTTTGAGCTAGAGTCTTTCTCGGAAAGGAAAGAGGAGGAGAAGGAAGAGCTGATGGAGTGGTGGAAAATGATGTCAGAGACTTTAAACTTTTAAGAAAGGTTTCTAACTAATTGCTTTAATCTATCTATATAATGTAGTAAGATGCAACGTGGCTCTTTTATTGCAGACTGTGTGCGGTTAAGAGTTAACACTGATTTATTTCGAATCATTCATGTAGTAGTTGGTATTACTTAGATTCACTCAGACAGAAACGTAAGGTCTTAATCTACTTCATTCTCTCCTTAGCATTCGCTTCCCCATATAGCTTTAAAAACCTAGCAAAGCTCTTTTAATGTAATTGGTGACAGTGTCACCTAATGGATGCCGTGAAAAAGTCAACTGATGTAGCCTGGATTTGTGAGCACTGTACTGCAAGAGTTACACAGTTCCGTATAAGCTGTCATTTGTCTCTTGTGCTGACTTGCTGTAGAAGCATGATCCCATTAATGCACTTCTGATGAGGAGAAAATGTGCGTGTTTCAAAGTAGCTCTGCCCAGAATGAAAACCTACTTCTTGCCTGTACTTTGAAGAATGGTGCTGTATTAATCAGCCTGTTAATGTCACTTTGGAGTTTGGGGTTTTGTCTTGATTGCAGATTGGCCCAGAATTGCATTCTGAATGAATGAATAAAGGTTAAAAAGAAATTCCATGGTGTGCATTTTCTCTGTGATTTTTTTTTTTTTTTTTGGTTTAATACTGCGGTTTCATGGTATGAAAAAAAGGTATTCCCTTCCCCGTGGCTTCTTGTTTGTTCAGGCTTTGAGTGCCTCATCACACTGAGTGAAAGATTCTGGTTCCATGGAGTTTAAACTGAGATTTTAATTTTTCTAATTAATCATGTACGTGTGTGTGTGTGTGTGTGTGTGTGAGAGAGAGAGAGAGAGAGAGAGAGAGAGAGAGAGAGAGAGTGGGTTTGTGAAACTGAGTGGCTTACAAAGGCCAGAGGAGAGCTTCAGGTTCCCTGGTGCTAGAGTTACAGTAGTTGTTGGCTTCCCAACATAGGTGCTGTGAAGTGAACCCTGGTTCTCTCAAGAGCAATAAGCACTCTTAACTGCTGAGCCATGGCCCCAGCCACTGATCTATGGACCTTAACGGGTCAACTGTGGACACAGACTTTAAGTAAATATCTACACAGTTATTGTGTAAGTATGTGTTGGTATAAGGAAAATGAAAGAATAGAGAAAGAATGACAGGGCATCCTAGATGAGATTGGATGGAAGGAGTCAGAGATGGCCTCTGGATGCAGACAAGCCCAGGCTTAAAATATAATATGAAGGAGCAGTGTGGAGACTGAGTATAGGAGTGCATGCATGTGCGTGTGTAATGCTGCTGGTGGCTGTGGTGAGGCTGACTTCAATGCTTCTGGCATAAGAACAACAGAAACTGTTATAGCAATAGAACCCCAACACTGTATGGCTTAAACAAAACAAAAGTTTATTTAATGCTTATTAAAAAGTTCTGTCCTGAGGAGAAAGATTAAAAAATGAGGTGGCTTTTCTCCACACAGTCTGAGATCATAGTCCATGACCTGTTCCTGTGGGAGATATGCCATCATCTTGGAGTGTCCCTCTAACTTGTATTGGTAGTTTTCTTCAGCAGAGCCCATGGGAAAGGGGGAAACATGCAGAGGGGCATGTGAGTATGCTTTCATCAGCAGACCTGGGGATGCTACATGCTGATTAGATAACACAGCCTAAAATTGCATTTCTAACTGCAAGGGAGTCTGGGAAATATACTCTAGCAGTACACCTAGAGAGGTGAGAATGCATATATGCTATGTATTGCTTACAATTATTGTCCAAACTGCAAAAGAGTCTGGGAAATGTAGTCTAGCAGTATTCCTAAAGAAGTGAGGAGAATGCAGACATCTAACAGTTTGTCAGTTGGGTGGGCCAGCAGATAAGAAAGCATCATAATAGGAAAGAACACATTTTGAAGTACTTACCAAAGAGAATGCCTAGATCAGAGAGTAGAAAGTAGAGTCTGGGAGAGAAGGACAAAATGATGTTACAGAGCAGAACTGAAGATTTGGGATTTTGATCTTAACTGAATATTCTTTAACTGAAAGGAAAATAACCTAGTTTATACTTTAAAGATCATTCTGTGTAGGCTTAGATTTTTATTTAGGGTTCTTAAACATTTCTACCTCTCTTCCAACCCACTCAGAGGTAAGGTTATTAGATAAGAAAGGTTATTAGAAAAAGGGGATTGTGGCCCTTTCTAGACATAGTTCCTTTGGGCGATCCCATTCTTTGTTGTCCAGATACCAGCAGTCCAGTCAAACAGCAAACACCAACCAATAACAGGAATCAACAGAAGTGGTACAATTCACAGAAACAATACAATTTGCAGAAACAAGACTCCGCTGAATCAGCAAAAGCAGCAAGACTCAGTCAGAGTGCCATGAGAAGTTCCCTGGAGCATTTCTCTCTGAGAAGTGAAGTGTAGGAAAATGAAGACCAGTGAAATGATGTGCATAGGGATGCAGAAGTGTTGTCTCACCATTCATGGACTTCTATTTATCCTTTCTCAGATTCCACACAAGGATGTTTTTCCACCGGGCAAAACCCACTACCCTAGCATGAGACAGCTTCCAGCAAAAAAACCTTCTCATGTGTCTGTTTTTCAACTGACCAAGATCATGTACCCTCTCATGAGTTAGTTTTAAACTGAAAATGAACTAAGAACATTTCCACATCCTACATTTGAGACCAAAACAAACAAACAAAACCATAAAAGAAACCAAAACTTTTACTACAATTCTGGTTATTGTGTTGCAAACAGAAGAAAGTACAGAAACCAGGTAGGAGTCTATTGTAGGGATCCAAAAGAGAGGTTGTAATTGCCACTTTTATTTCCTCAGATGAAGTGATGAGATTAGAGCCAAGCTGTGAACACACAGCTTGGTCTGAACCTAGAGCATTTCCTTTTCTGTTGTAACTATTCCTAGGCCTGGTCCCGGAAGCTTCTAGCCTTCATACAGTCTAATATTCCAGACTAGTTCAATCTGGCTTCTGTTGACTTCTGACTGAATTGCTTTGCCTGGCTTTATACTGTCTTTGGTAATATGTTCTAATCTTCTGGCTATTTCTCATTCTCAGGCTTGTTCTGTCTTCACCTGACAGCTTGTTCACTCTGCAGTCTACAAGTTGTTATTCTTCAACTTGTTCTACTTGTTCTACAGTCTCTGTAGAGCTATTCCACATGCGCCTCCTCTTCCTCTCTTTTTCAGCTCTGAAGTAGCCTCTATTTCCAGTCTGTTCTTCTGTAAGTTGGGCATATCCTATCTGACTCATTCTGCCAAATAATTCTCTGATTCGTCACTTTGCCTCTTAAAGTTCAAGGTCATTTTTGCCACAAAGCAAATCTGGGGTTAGTTTGAGATACATGAGACTCTGTCTCAAAAGACAAAGAATCAGAAAATTTATAGTAACTAGTTCTGCTTGAATCTTAAGTATATGTAATTCTCTAGGAGATGTGTCCTGCCTGTAGTGACCCAGTAGTGTGTACAATATTTGCACCTTATTGCTCTGCTAACTTGGCACAGGTTTCCTTTAGTTGATCTAACTTCTCGCCACAGCTCCATTGACCAGGACTAGCCACGAAGCTTCACTTAGCCACAATATTTGATGAACTCCTCCACAATTGATATTGTCTTCCTTCTTGGCTGTCAATACACCTGTGTTCCTCTTTTTCTGAATATGGGATTTATACAAAAAGTATGTCACCCTACAGTCATTTTGAGCCATGGCATTTAGTTTCTATTGTGGAATATCCTCCATCGTTTCTATTGTAGAAAAACCCTCACATATTCTATATCAGATCAGCATTTGGACATTCCTGGCCAGGAGACCTAAGAACTAATCATATGCCTGTCTCTGCTTCTCACATCCAACACACACCCAAACAACCCCAGCAACACTGCCGTATAAAGTGATGATAGATGCTAGTCTATGCAACTCTAAAATCTTGTACACACGTATTTACTTATTCTTTGAAAATTTAGGGTTAAGTATACAACATATTTTCATTATATTAACTTCCTATTAGAACCATTCAATTCTTACTAGCTCCTCAACTCCTCCCCAACTTCGTGTTCTCTTTTGTTTTTTGTTTTGTTTGTTTGTTTGTTTGTTATGGCCCACTGAGTCTAATTAGTGCGGCCAACATGCACACAGCTATGTGGCAGTCCACTAGAACATGGCCAACCTACAAGGATCCACACCCTTAAAAAGATCTGACTCTCTGTCCTCAGCAGTCATCAGCTGTCAACACCATCTCAGATGACAGTGAAGACTCTGCTTCCCGCTTTCCTCATCCAGGGACCATTGCTTGATCTTGGGTAGGTCTTGTGCAGTCAACCACAGCTGCAGTGAGTTCATGAGGACATCAGCCATGCCATGTTCACAAGGCAGTTTTGGCCCTGACCTTCCTAATCTGTGGTTCTTAGAGTCTTTCTGCCTTTTTCCGTGATATTTCCTGTTCTTCGTGGTATAGATGCCCCATGTTTAGTCAGACATTTTTATAGCCCACTGTTTTGAGTGTTGAAAACATTCCTGGGTTTTGAATTGACTCTGCCATGTGGGGAAAAACTCCCCACCCCCCATTTTATTTTTCATGGTCCTAATTTTGCTCTCTTCAACTCTTTTTCTCATTCATTCAGGACCTAGATTGGAGGAGGCTCCATCTTGTATACCTGTACATCTGCAACAATCCCTGCTCCTTTGGAGGGGAGAATGTAGAACTAACTGAGTTCATCACTTTGTCTGGTGGTTTCACCTCAGTTCTGCTAACATTTCCTCAATAGAGATTAGTCATACAGCCTTGTCTAACTCAACTAAATCTATGTAGAAAATCCATGGAGGAGCATCCATCTCTACCCCTAAGCCATAGAGACCAGGTGGAATAGTCACTCCTGTGTTAGGAGCTGGGAGTTGATTCTGGGTGGTCTTGCTCTTTCAGTCATTTGGGGTACCCAAGGATATCACTTGGACTTAATTGTTTTTGTGGATACAAGGTTTGTTTACATGTAAACCATATACTGGCCTTGAGTTTACTGTGTAACCCAAGCTAGCCTTGACCTCAAAGCAATGCTGCCACAATCTCCTGTGTGCTGGGATTAACAATGTCTGGCTTCATGGTTTGGCTCTAAATGTCTTTCAATTTTACCTGATGAGAGGCGGACTGTGTGCTACTGGAAAGAATCTCCTTCACGGCACTGTGTTGAAGTAGCTATATTGGAATAAAACTCTCAGCCTCCAATGCCAAACAACCCTGACTTGTTCCTTCCTAGAAAGAAGTTATTTATCCAATTGCTAAGTAACAGCAGGTATGATAATCCAATGAAATAACTTTATCAAAGGCCCAAAGCACCTTCCCCATTCCCTTTCCTCCCTTGGGAAACCCATATAAGCTTTGGGTACTTGTGCTGGTGTGGTGAAGGAGGCTCAGGAACATAGAGAGTTAATAGGGCCATTGGTGCATAGAACTAACAATTTCTTTAAAGAATTTATCAGTAAGAAAGTTCATATCCACTTAATCTATTTTCTAGCTGGTTCTGAAGGAGGAAATAGAATGTTGCTAAACATCTAAACTCTTAGATGTAAAGAGGGACATAACTCTTCAGTAATTTTTATATCCCTTCTTTCTTTCCGAAGTCAACTATGAACATGATCTCTCTTTCAAATAAGTGTCTTTGCGTACTGTAATCCTGACGAGCCAGATGTGATAGTGCATGCCTTTAATCTTGGCACTTGGGAGGCAGAAGCAGGAGGATCTCCCGGAGTTTAAGTGCAGCCTGGTCTAGTAAGTTCCAGGAAATACCAGGGCTATGTAGAGAAACCTTGTCTCAAAAAATAGAGTAATAACAGCAACAAAACCAAAAATATTTCTGGATGATAGGACATTTTTGGGAAGTTTTCGCACACTTTTTCTAAACTTAACATAAATAGAAACTTGACCTAAGATATTTGATGTGGTTTCTAATAGGAGGTTAACAACGGCAGGGACACTGGAGATGAAAGTGAAGTGGCGAAGGCAGGTAGGTTAGGACTAGCCAAGTCACACTGCTCTAGGTAACACAAACCAGGAAGAGAGGGGCCTGGGAATTTGATTTTAGTGCAGTAACACGGTCTGAACTTCTTTTTCTCACTGACAATGAAAGCCAGACACATCACTGTGCAGGGAACAGCTATGCAGACCAATCTCCAGTGCTTGACATAAACAAAGAGAAACACTATTTGCAGAAACAGAACTCTGAACTTTGGCATTTATATTTTATTTATACAGACAGCCTCTGAAATCGTCCCATGATTTCATGTGGAGGCTTAAAAAAAAAGCCATCATTTAATCCAACATGTTGAACAGCTTCTCTTCTCAGAGTTCCCATGAGGATTGTCTTCTGTGGTTATGATTGGATGACATTTGGAATTTCTGCCTCAAAATTCTGCCTCAACATTCTCAAGATAGAATGTTCCCTGATTTTCATGTCTCACCTTGAAATACACGACAACTTGGTTTTGATATTTTAAAACAAATGACAGTCTAGGTTGTTAAAAATGCTCCAATTCCTTACTCCCTTCTCTGCCCCTCCCTCTTTCCTTCTGCCCTTCCACCGTTCCTTAATCTAGATGATTAGTGTGTGTATGAACTCAATTACAACTTGCTTTTCTAGGGTAGTGGGTGTGTGTGGTTTTGTATGATTAATTTATATCACTGCAAGATCTCACAGGAATCTTTTGTAAGACAGGCCAAATATGTGGTATATCTAGGGTAAAGGCCTATGTTGGATATGATTGGCAATGATGACGCAGATAAGAAAAATCACACTGATGAAATTTCTTCAAAGTTTTCCTGAGGTCAGGAGCCACAGGACTCTAAAATTTTTGCAGGATCCTATATTTCTTCTTCTTCTCCTTTCTTCTTCTTCTTCTTCTTCTTCTTCTTCTTCTTCTTCTTCTTCTT
>NW_026594377.1:6063802-6071538 GCF_907164565.1 Psammomys obesus
TCTTCTTCTTCTTCTTCTTCTTCTTCTTCTTCTTCTTCTTCTTCTTCCTCTAGATTTTAAGCTACTTTGGGTCTTTTCATATTTTCCTCATTTTATCTCCCACTGTTGAAGATTCATTTAGTAATTACTAGGAGCTGAGCTCTCTCCCTGGAATTCATAAATCGCCTGGCCCTGGTCTGAGGTATTACCACCATAACAATGATTATCATTGACATCCTTACCATCATCATCGAAAACATCCTCTCCATCTCTGTCATCCTCACCACCAGTTTCATCATCATTGTCACCTCCATCTCCATCATCCTCATCACCATCACCTCCATTATTGTCATCTCCATTTCTATTAGGTTCACCTAGAGATTTCATTTTTTTCTATTCAATTCACCTGACTTTTTCACAGATGCCAGTGGATATACTTCAGGTTTCAGGATACTTATTACCTGTCTGAAGAAGATGTCTAAAAACACCATTTCAGCAAGTGCAGTGCCTTGCAGCATAGTTTCTTTCCATGAGCATTTCTGTGAATCTAATAAGCTTAATCAGTTTCCCCATGGAAATGCTGGTGTTTGGTACATTCAATATCCTTACTCAAGACAGACAAGTTTCAGGATTTGCCAGGGCAGGTCAGGCACTTACATCATGCCAAGAGAAGAAGATCCAGCACCACGCTCTCCCACTGTCTCCCAGCTTCCCAGTGATGGAGGGTGGTTCCTGGGAAGCCACTCAGATGCTGGTCCTGGCTAGAGTCTTGTCTCATAGTTATAGTCACATTATAGTGAGAAAAAACCTACAGAGGTGGGCTGCACAAAATGAAGCATTGGAGTCTTAAATTAGGTGGGAAATTGATGCCAGCAAAACCTGAAGACAAAGGCAGAGACACTCTCAGGCATGCATAGTGAAGCTTCTGCTCAGTGTACAATCTAGAGGGAAGGCTGGCTGGGAGGGTCCTGTGTAACACATGTTAAATAAATCAGTGTATACCAAGCACTTAGGAAACTGACTGCACATAAGATATACTCAAAATGTAATAAAAGCTATTATTAGGGGGCGGGGCAAGATGGCAGCGCCGGGAGAACTCTCATTCTGAGGAGCAGCACAGCAGGATTGGCACAGTGACCAGCAATCAGAACTCGCGGCCATAAAACACAAGTGGTTGTGTTTCTCAGGTGAGAGGATACCCCACGGTGGGGGATTCGATCAGCTTTAACTCACCCGGCAAAACCGTGGAAGAGACCCCCGTTCCGCCAGGCGCTTGGTCGCCAGCCCAGAGCAACCCGCCAGTGCGATCTGGTCACGGTCCCAGACTGAACTGTGGGCCCACAACACCATAGACTGGATCTCCCAGTCGAGAGATAACCCCACGGAGCAGGAAACAATTGGGACCGACCCCAGGTTACCCAGACATCCCCTGGAAAAGACTCGGGTTCCGCGGGTGCCCCAGGAGCCAGCCCGGACCCAGAGCCGGGAGGGACAAAGGCGCCTGCCTGCACAGAGCCCTGCCTGTGCGCGTGATTTGCCGCCTCAGATAGACCTGTGGGCACCAGGGCAACAGGGCACCAGACTGCGTGTCTCTGGCAGGAGGAAACCCCCAGCGGAGGGGGTCAGCAGCTCTAAAGCTTAGGACACCCAGCACCAAAACACTTCCTGGACTCACGCAGACTCTAGTGCAGGCAGAAGCGCTGTGCTCTGCCGCCATTGTTGCGTTCCCCTGGGGCACTGGGACACACAGCTGCATCCTCGGAACTGCAGGAGTCGAAGAGCTATTACAGCAGCCCTCAGATACTGTGCCAGGGATCGGCCAGTTGTCCCTGGCTGGACTGCCAAAACTGTAGGAATCCCTGATCCTTCAGGGGGGCTGCACCCACAGCGTCTGGACCAGAGCAGTGCCTGTAGCCGCCATCCCAGACAGAGACACACAGCTTCTGGTCCAGAGTGAGGCACCCAGCCTCCAGACCAGAACAGTGCCCCCAGGTGCCAAATCAACCTAGGTGCACATTCTCCAGGTCCAGAGCAGAGCAATCAGCCTTGGGCCCAGAGACTTGCTGAGTGCACCTCCCACTTTCTCAGACAGAACTGTGCGCCCCAGGATAACAGACTGAGTTTCCCTGTTGGGAGAAAACCCCATAGCTAGGGAATCAGCAGTTTCTTCAAGAGGACTGTACATGGAAATTTAGTGAGCAGCAGCACACTAAATTTATAACAAGAAACCCAGCAGTGGGGCAGCTGTCTTGAGAAATTTTATGGGTAAGAGGAGATCCCCCCCTGCCTAACATAGACCACAGCTACTACTCAGGGCTATAAACCTGAGGTGAGCAGTGGCATCTCCGGAGAAACACTGGCCATACAGTGACCATAACCAAAAATCAGAGAAGGACTCCTTCAGGAAAAATCATCTTCCGGCCAAGGGGATACTCCCTACCTCAAGACTCCAGGAAGCACAGAAACTAACAGCCAAAACCTAAATCAGCCCAATGGGTAGAGGTCAGCGTAAAGGCTCAACCAACAAAAGACAGAGCAATATGGCATCTCCAGAACCCAGCCATCCAGGGGCGAACAGCCCTGAACAATGCAGCATAATAGAAAATCAAGAAGAGGACCTTACATCTATGTTAATGAAGAGGATAATAGAGGAGACAAATAAAATACGTAAAGAATTAGAGGAAGATAAAACCAAACAGATCATGGCTATCCGTAAAGAAATGGAGGAAGATAAAGACAAGCAAATTAGGGCCATCCGTGAAGAAATACGGGAAGATGCAGCCAAACAGCTTGTGGCCTTCAGAGAAGAAATAATTAAATCACTGAAAGAAATCAAAGAGACAGAGTTGAAGGAACTAAAAGAAAAAGAGGAAAATACAAGCAGACAGGTGAAGGAAGTAAACAAAACAACTCAAGACCTGAAGATAGAACTAGAAAAATTAAAGAAAACACAAATGGAGGAAATAATGGAGAGGAAGAATTTAGGGAAGAAAGCAGGAACTACAGAGGTAAGCATAACCAACAGAATACAAGAAATGGAAGAAAGAATCTCAGGTGTAGAAGATACAATGGAAGAAATCGATGTATCTGTCAAAGAAAATGTGAAATCCAAAAAAATTCCTGACACAGACCGTCCAAGAAATCCAAGACAATATGAAAAGACAAAATTTGAGAATAATAGGAATAGAGGAAAAAGAAGACTCCCTTCTCCAAGGCCCAGAAAATATTTTCAACAAAATCATTGAAGAAAATTTCCCCAAGTTAAAGGAGAAGCCAATAAGGATACATGAGGCCTACAGAACACCCAACAAATTTGACCAGAAAAGAAAATCCTCCCGCCACATAATAATCAAAACAGGAAGTATACAGAACAAAGAAAAAATACTAAAAGCTGCAAGGGAAAAAGGCCAAGTAACATATAATGGCAAACCCATTAGAATCACACCTGACTTTTCAACAGAAACTATGAAAGCCAGAAGGGCCTGGACAGATATCATGCAGACCCTAAGAGAACACAGATGTCAACCCAGGCTACTATACCCTGCAAAACTCTCAGTCCTCATAGACGGAGAAAACAAGATATTCAATGACAAAAACAAATTTCAACAATACCTACACACAAATCCAGCATTACAGAAGACACTGGAAGGGAAAATACAACCCAAGAAAATTAGCTTCTGTCAAGAAAACACAGGAAATAATTAACCTTACTACAGCAAAACAAAAAGCAACCAAGCACACAAACTTATGAACACAGCCAACATCAAAATCAAAGGATCTAACAGCCACTGGTCATTAATCTCTCTCAACATCAATGGACTCAACTCTCCAGTAAAAAGACACAGATTAACAGAATGGATACGTAAACAAAACCCAGCAATCTGTTGCATACAAGAAACACACCTAAGACACAAAGATAGACATTACCTGAGGGTAAAAGGTTGGAAGATGACTTTCCAAGCAAATGGACCCAAGAAACAAGCAGGAGTAGCCATTCTAATATCTGATAAAATAGACTTTCAACCAAAAATAATAAAAAGAGATGAGGAAGGACACTTCATACTCATCAAGGGAAAATTCCACCAGGAAGACATCACAATCCTGAACATCTATGCCCCAAATACAAGAGCACCCACATTTGTAAAAGAAACATTGATAAAATTTAAACCACATATAGATCCCCACACATTAATAGTGGGAGACTTTAACACCCCACTCTCAACAAAGGACAGGTCAACAAAACAGAAATTAAACAAAGAAACAATATCTCTGACAGAGGTCATGAATCAAATGGACCTCACAGACATTTACAGAACTTTACACCCAAACACAAAAGAATTTACCTTCTTCTCAGCACCTCATGGAACCTTCTCCAAAATAGACCATATAGTTGGTCACAAAGCAAGCCTCAACAGATACAAGAAGACTGAAATAATCCCTTGTATCCTGTCTGATCACCATGGAATAAAGCTGGACTTCAACAACAACAGAAATAGCAAAAAGCCTACACACTCATGGAAACTGAACAACTTGTTACTAAATGACAGCTGGGTCAGGGAAGAAATAAAGAAAGAAATTAAAGCCTTTCTAGAACTCAATGAAAATGAAGACACAACATACCCTAACTTGTGGGACACAATGAAAGCAGTGCTAAGAGGAAAGTTCATAGCACTAAGTGCCTTCAAGAAGAAATTCGAGACAGCTCATTCAAGCAACTTAATGGCCCACTTAAAAACCCTAGAAAAAGAAGAAGCAGACACACCAAAAAGGAGTAGACGGCTGGAAATAATCAAACTCAGGGCTGAAATCAATCAATTAGAAACAAATAAAACAATTCAAAGAATCAATGAAACCAAGAGCTGGTTCTTTGAGAAAATCAACAAGATAGACAAACCCTTAGCCAAGCTAACTAAAAGGCAGAGAGACACCACCCAAATCAACAAAATCAGAAATGAAAAGGGGGACATAACTACAGACACTGAGGAAATCCAAACAATCATTAGGACTTACTTCAAAAGTCTATATGCCACAAAATTTGAAAATCTAAATGAAATGGACAATTTTCTTGATCGATTTGACTCACCAAAGCTGAATCAGGACCAGGTAAATCAACTAAATAGTCCTATATCCCCCAAAGAAATAGAAGCAGTCATCAAAAGTCTCCCATCCAAAAAAAGCCCAGGACCAGATGGCTTCAGTGCAGAATTCTACCAGACCTTCAAAGAAGAGCTAACTCCAATTCTCTTCAAACTATTCCACAAAATAGAAACAGAAGGAACATTACCAAATTCATTCTATGAAGCCACAATCACCTTGGTACCTAAACCTCACAAAGACTCAACAAAGAAAGAGAATTTCAGGCCAATCTCCCTTATGAACATTGATGCAAAAATACTTAACAAAATACTTGCAAACCGGATCCAAGAACACATCAAAGATATTATCCACTATGACCAAGTAGGCTTCATCCCAGGTATGCAGGGGTGGTTCAATATACGGAAATCCATCAATGTGATCCACCATATTAACAAACTGAAAGAAAAAAACCACATGATAATCTCCCTAGATGCTGAAAAAGCATTTGACAAAATCCAACATCCATTCATGTTTAAAGTACTGGAGAGTTCAGGGATACAAGGCACATATCTAAACATAGTAAAGGCGATATACAGCAAGCCTATAGCCAACATCAAACTAAACGGAGAGAAACTTAAAGCAATCCCCCTGAAATCAGGGACAAGACAAGGCTGCCCACTGTCTCCATATCTCTTCAACATAGTGCTGGAAGTCCTTGCTAGAGCAATAAGACAGTCGAAGGAGATCAAGGGGATACAGATGGGAAAGGAAGAAGTCAAATTATCACTATTTGCAGATGATATGATAGTATATATGAGTGACCCCAAAAACTCTACCAGGGAACTCCTACAGCTGATAAACACCTTCAGCAAAGTGGCCGGATATAAAATTAACTCAAAAAAATCAGTAGCACTCCTGTATACAAAAGACAAAAGGGCTGAGAAAGAAATTAGAGAAACAACACCATTCACAATAGCCACAAATGACATAAAGTACCTTGGCGTAACCCTAACCAAGGAAGTCAAAGACTTGTATGAAAAAAATTTCAAGTCTCTGAAGAAAGAATTAGAGGAAGATATGAGAAGATGGAAAGATCTCCCATGCTCATGGCTTGGCAGGATTAACATAGTAAAAATGGCCATCTTACCAAAAGCAATCTACAGATTTAATGCAATTCCCATCAAATTGCCAACACAATTCTTTACAGACCTGGAAAGAAAAATTCTCAACTTTGTATGGAATAACAAGAAACCGAGAATTGCTAAAACAATCCTCTACAATAAAAGATCTTCTGGAGGTATCTCCATCCCTGATCTCAAGCTGTACTATAGAGCAACTGTTATAAAAACTGCATGGTACTGGCATAGAAACAGAATGGTGGATCAATGGAATCGAACAGAAGACCCAGAAATAAACCCACACACTTACGGACACCTGATTTTTGACAAAGATGCCAAAACCATACAATGGAAAAAAGATAGCATCTTCAACAAATGGTGCTGGTCCAACTGGATGTCTACATGTAGAAAAATGAAAATAGATCCATACTTATCACCGTGCACAAAACTGAAGTCCAAGTGGATCAAAGACCTCAACATAAAACCAGACACATTAAATCGGCTAGAAAAAAAAGTGGGGAATACCCTAGAACTCATTGGTACAGGAGAAAACTTCCTGAACAGAACACCAACAGCACAGGCTCTAAGAGCAACAATCAATAAATGGGACCTCATGAAATTGAAAAGCTTCTGTAAAGCAAAGGACACCGTCATCAAAACAAAGCGACTGCCTACAGATTGGGAAAGAATCATCACCAACCCTCTATCTGACAGAGGACTCATATCCAATATATATAAAGAACTAAACAAGCTGAAAAGCAACAAACCAAGTAATCCACTTAAAAAATGGGGAACAGAGCTAAAGAGAGAATTCTCTGCAGAGGAATATCGAATGGCAGAGAAGCACTTAAAGAAATGCTCAACCTCATTAGCCATTAGGGAAATGCAAATCAAAACAACCCTGAGATTTCACCTTACACCCATCAGAATGGCCAAGATGAAAATCTCAAGGGACAACACATGCTGGAGAGGTTGTGGAGAAAGGGGAACGCTTCTCCACTGCTGGTGGGAATGTAAACTGGTACAACCACTCTGGAAATCAATCTGGCGCTTTCTCAGACAATTAGGAATAGCGCTTCCTCAAGATCCAGCCATACCACTCCTAGGCATATACCCAAAAGAGGCGCAAGTACACAACAAGGACATTTGTTCAACCATGTTTGTAGCAGCTTTATTTGTAATAGCCAGAAGCTGGAAACAACCCAGATGCCCCTCAACTGAAGAATGGATGCAGAAACTGTGGTACATCTATACAATGGAGTATTACTCAGCAATGAAAAATAAGGAAATCATGAAATTTGCAGGTAAATGGTGGGACCTGGAAAGGATCATCCTGAGTGAGTTGACCCAGAAGCAAAAAGACACTCACGGTATATACTCACTCATATAAACATACAATATAGAATAAACCCACTAAAAGCTGTACATCTAAACAAACTAAGCAAAAGAGAGAACCCTAACTAAAATGTTCAATCCCCATCCTGAAAGGCAAAGAGGATGTACATCAGAAGAAAACGAAAATAGGAAACAACCTCGGAACCCGCTACAGAGGGCCTCTGAAAG
>NW_026594377.1:6076538-6079656 GCF_907164565.1 Psammomys obesus
GGGGGGATACAAAATGAATAAAGTGTAATTAATAAAAAATAAATAAAAGATTTAAAAAAAAAAGCTATTATTAGAACTTCTCTCTATCAGGATGTATATCACTGAAAGATGCACTATTACCTGTTTTGTGTGTGTGGTGTACGTGGTTGTGTATGCATCTGTATGTGCCGGTGTGTGTGAATCTCTGGGAGCGTGATATAGACCAAAGGCTGGCGCTGTGTCTTTCTCAGTCACTCCCCACTTTATTTCCTCCACCAAATGTGGAGCTCCTTGGTTGAGCTAGGATGGCTGAACTGCAGTCCCCAGGGATTTGTTTGTCTGTGCCCTTAGGCCTGGGGTTTCCAAAGAGCACCTTTGTTTGCCTTTGTTTCTTTGTTTCTTTCTTTCTCTTTCTCTCTTCCTTCCTGTCTGTCTTTCTTCTTTTTTCACTTCCTTCCTCCCTCTCTCTCTCTCCCTTCTTCCCTCTCTCCCTTCCTTTCTTCCTGTCTGTCTTTCTTCTTCTCTCCCTCCCCCTCCTTTCCTCCTTCTTCCCTCCCTTCCATTCTTCCTTTAACATGAGCACTGGAGATTTGAGCAGTGAGCCAAGCACATTGTTGACTGAGCCAATTCATTGTCCTCCAAAACACTATCATTTTTATAGTTACAAAATAAATAAAATGACTTGGTATTTAGAAACTAGGACCTGATCTGAGGGAGCTAACCGCCCACAACTGGGAATGCTTACACATGAGGTAAAAGTTTTCTTAATGGAGATGTGACATGGTGTAGTTATTGGGTTCCACTTAAATATCCCCATTTTAGATCCACTTGAGTTCAGGGATTTGCACTTGACTTGAGTCTGCTGATAGACTTGAAGGGACAGCAGTGAGAACAACATAAGGAAACCAGTGAGATTTCACTCAGAAGAACAGAGTTTCAGTCATATAAACCTGAGTAGTGCTCATGGCAGTCCTTGAATGCATCTGAAAAATGAGATGTGTATTATCTTTGTGTTACTCTTTAATTGTCTGCTGTTTAATATTAAGATAGAAAACATGAAAAAGAGAGAAATTGGGCATGGTGGATCACAGCTGTAATCCTAGCACTTGACAAACTGAAACAGGCTGCTCATTGTGGATTTGATGTCAGCATGGACTATGTATTGAGTTTCAGGCTGGCCTGAGCTATAGAGTGCTTAAAACAGAACAAAACAAAGCAATTTCCTCTCTTGCTTCCACTTAAACATCCCAGTTTCAGATCAACACACACAGAGACACACATACACAAATACACACCCATGGGGTGGGGAGGAAAGGAGGAAAAGAGGGAGGGAGGGAGGGAGGGAGGGAGGGAGAGAGAGAGAGAGAGAGAGAGAGAGAGAGAGAGAGAGAATTGTTAAATAAATTGTTGGAAAATGGTCACTGAAGCATCCACTGAAGATGAAAT
The DNA here is from genome assembly GCF_907164565.1 of Psammomys obesus. Classification (NCBI taxonomy): domain Eukaryota; kingdom Metazoa; phylum Chordata; class Mammalia; order Rodentia; family Muridae; genus Psammomys; species Psammomys obesus. The sequence continues at coordinate 6,077,964 of NW_026594377.1, forward strand.
GGTGTAAGACAAGGAACTTTGTCCAGATGTTCTGGGTTATGGAGATGTGAATGGAGCGAGTGAATGCTGGAGGAGCGTATGGCAGGAGATGAGCAGCACACATCTAAACAAAGATGTCCCAACATGAGCTTTGAATAAAACCAGAGCCCTCATCAGCAACAAACAGTCTGAACCTGATACAGCCACTTCTCTCCCTGCTTTACCTCACCAACACCTATGTATGCCTAACGCTCACCTATTATAAAACTGAGAGAAATGTAGTCTTTTTCTTGTGCTCTTTTTCTACTTAGTTTTTCAAAGTTAAATTATGACAGGCTCCCTCTAGCAAATTAACACTGTAATTAATGAGTTCCTAAGAAGCCACTAGTTTACTACCCTAAGACAACGCATATCAGGGAAAATGACAGGCCCTTTTATGGATAGCTGAATCATGGGTTTGAGGGACAGAGTTTGAATGAGTTAGAATTTTCTAGTGGACCCTCTGACCACAGGTGTTCTTTCTGCTAACATCAGCATATGCCTATTCTAGAAATTTCTGAAAAAAATAAGACCCACCATGTCAGGCCCACTTCCATCTTCTGCTCTTGCAAATGGGGCTGTCTCTGGTGGGGACTCAGTGGCCCACCTCATCAGTCACCCACTGCTATCTTTTGCATAGAAATTTCATTCCATCTTTTATCCTTGGTTTGTTTTAAACATTAAACTCAAAGATCAAGATGGTGAGAAGTTAGTGAGTCTTATCAGGGCTTCCTAGGTCTGTGGAGATGGCTTATCTGGGTCTTCTAAAAATACTTCTATGGGATTTGGGGTCTGATTGAAGCTGCAGGTGATACAGCATTCTTTGCTTAAAACCCAAGATGCACCACTGCGTGTGTTAAACACACAGAACATACTCTGAAGCCAAGTGTGTCAATCATTAAGGTAAGGAAGGGCCTCCTGCTCTATTCTACCATATTGCCCTCTGTGAAGCTACCAGAGAAGTCCAGTAGATTGAGCTGACAGGCAAGGGGAGGGGTTACTTGCTAGAGTTTTCCATTCAGTCCTTCTTAACTAGAATATGGTGCTCACTCCAAACCCTGCCCCACCTTCCTCCTCCTCTTCCCTGTCCACCTTTTTCTTTTCTTGCAGTGCTGGGGATTGAACATAGGGCGTTACCTGCAAGGCATGCACTGCACCATATCACTGCACTCCATTCCCAGCACTGCAAACTTGGTTTTCAGATTTATTTATTTTTTCATCAATATGGAAGTGAGGATCTGGCTCTGGAACTCATAACACAGGAGTCTGAACCTCAACTTGGCACCAGGGGAGACAGAGCTGATATCTGAGTGAGCTCTGTGTGGCCTCGTTAGGGTGAAGAGACAGATTGCCCACTACTGACATCTCAGATTCCTTGAGATTGTACACAAATCACAAACAAATCACAGAAGGGGAGGGAAGGAGAGGGAAAAGCAGGAAGTCACTATTTTCCTATCTCGGAGTTACTTTCATACCCAGTCTTATAATATTTTAAGGCTCATCCCCCCTACCCATTGCTATGACAAAAATTCCCGATGTTAGGTACTTTATTGTAAAAATCAGATTATTTTTTAAACAGCCTGAGGGGTTCAAGAGCAAGATGTTGACATCTGTTGAGATTTGGTGAGGACTTTGTAGCAGATGGTACTGTGGGAGCATTGCTTATGTGTGTGGC
>NW_026594377.1:6079666-6120236 GCF_907164565.1 Psammomys obesus
GGGGTGCAGGAAGTGTGTCCTTAATGCCCTGTGAGGCACACCAGGTATATTCTAATTAAACATCATCACTCCCCACTGCTTTGAGGTTCACAGACTAAGCTTCCAGCACATGAAACTCTGTGGTTTCACCTAACCCACATCCAAACCAAACACGTTATCTGTGAGTTTTTGCAACATGTGTGATGATAATGATTTTGTTTGTGTTTCTTTTTTTCTACTCATCTGGTGCTTGGGTGTATATATATATATATACATACATATATATATATTTTTTTTTCTGTCAGAAATCTTCATACTTTCCCTTGTCTCGCTTTCTTCCTTCTCTTCTGTCTTTTCTCTTTGGCATCCTCTCCCCCTGCTTTTCTAGACTTCTCTATGTTATTAGCTTGGAAAGAGGCTGAGGGAAAACAGGAACCCTCCCCCTCCCATTTTCTTCTGGAAAGGACTTTGCAGAAAAGAGGTCTCTTTTGACCTCAACCTCTCTCTCGACCTCAAACTCTCTCAGAGTAGCATACTTGTTAGAGACCACCTTGACCTTGTCCAGAACCTTCAAAAAGCCGCAGCCCCAGCCCCTGACCGCAGTAGCTCAGGTCCTGACCCTTAACTATGCCCTGTCTGGCTGAAATCCAAGGAAGCGTTAGGATGTTTTCCTCACTGTTGAAGAAGCTGCAGAACTGCAACTAACCTACTAATCAGTTAGCTAATTGACTCATGTAACTAGAAGTCAGAGAAGATTAGCTCAGAATTTCAGTCAGCATGGGAAAGTCGATGGGGCTCAGATCAGCAGCCGAACTCTAGGAGTTCAGCAGGCTTTGTAAGCTCACTGGTCCCATGGCTACCTAGAAGTCTGGGCTACTTAGTGCCACACGGATAACTAGAAGTCTGGTGTAGTTGTTAAAGCTTTTTTCCTGTTAATCTCCTAAGTCCAGCCTGGTGATCTGTTTTATCTCTTGGACCAGGCCATTTCAAGCTCCTTCAGCTGGGACAGGAGGTGGCTAGTTCTCTAAATGACCCTACAGTCAGAGGTTACCCCAAGCTCCCACAACCAGGACCAGAGGTGGCTAATAGCCCACTTTGTGCTTTCTGTGTGACTGAGGCCAGGCTACACCCTTCAGCCCTTAAGCTAGCATTATCTCTAGGATCCATCTTCTTGGAAGAAATGACATGTACCCTGAGTTGAATTTCAATGTAATTATGCTTCCTCGTGCACCATGGATTGTATTACACCAGGAAGCTTTTTATTTTCTCCCAAATACTTTGGGAGTGAACTACCTGTTATTAGACATGTCAAAGACTGATCCAGGTTGACAGAGTCATTCTATGCCAGGTTTTCGTGCTCATTCTTTTGAGGGATTTCAGTCCCTGTATGACATCTGTAGGAACCTTCTCAAAACTACATGAAAATGCTAATGTGCCCTTGACAGGCTGAGTAAGATGCAGTTATCTTTGTCTACTTGTGTGTGCTAACAGTTAAGATCCTTGAGGAAGATTGTGCCTAATTTCTTGGGGGAAAAGTTTTCTTATTCTTAAAGAGGGGTTTCTCCAAGCTGGTTGCTTTGCTCAAAGTCAAAAGTCTCCAGCTGTTTTATGGGAACATATGGCCACAAAGATTATACATGGGAAAATGTTCTTGTAGAATTTAGATCACGTAAACTTTATTTAATTTTTTTTTTTTTTTGGTTTTCCAAGACAGGGTTTCTCTAGCCTTGGTTGTCTTGGACCTGCTTTGTAGAACAAGCTGGCCTACAATTTACAGAGATCTACCTGCCAGACCACTTTCAAGTGTAAAACATAATGTCATTTATATAGACTTCTGATAATTTTGAATGTCAGAGTTTGCCTGGCCTCTTTTTTTTTTTTTTTTTTTTTTTTTTTTTTTTTTTTATTAATTACACTTTATTCATTTTGTATCCCCCCATAAGCCCCTCCCTCCTCCCCTGCCAATCCCACCCTCCCTCCCCTTTCTGCATGCATGCCACTCCCCAAGTCCACTGATAGGGGAGGTCCTCCTCTCCTTCTTTCTGATCTTAGTCTATCAGTTCTCATCAAAAGTGGCTGCATTGTCCTCTACTGTGGCCTGGTAAGGCTGCTCCCCCCCAGGGGGAAGTGATCAAAGAGCTTGCCTGGCCTCTTTTTAAGGTTTCCCACTGCCCTCCATCACAGCCAGTGGCTAAATAGTATAGGCTGCCAATGTAAGCCTTTGCCAATAGCAGGTCTTTCCTGAGGGCAGGTAGTTCTTAGCTCTTTGCAGTTGTTCAGTTCATAATTCCGTTTTTTTTCCTCTTATAGATGTGTTATTGATGGTCTATGGATAGTGTTTAGCATGGTGACTGGTGTCAGGCACCCCTATGCCCCCACCTGCTACAGGGCACAGCTGGCACACCCTGCCTCCTACCTTGAATTCCCCAGCCCAGGAGCAGGGATTCCCTTTCCCAGAAGTCTCTCACTATATAATCCAGACATTTTGATTCCTCTCTCTTTCTGTATTTCTCCTCTTCTCATTTTCTTCCTTCTCTCCCTCTCTTTTCTCTCTCCTCTGCTCTCCTCTCTCTGTATCTCGCCTCCTTTTCTCTTTTTCTTCCTCCTCTCCTCTCTCTGCAGGCGCTTTTCTCTGTCTTTCTCCTGCATGGCAGCCAAAAGCTGATTCCAGTAAACCTGTATTTGTATACTACAACTTTGTCTCGCCATTGGCTTATTCCAGTGTTTCAATTATTTCAATCAGGGACATGCTCAGCAAATACTATTGGGTTGCACTTGGTTTGTCAGAGACCTTGGCAATTATTTTAATAGTGAATTATACTACATATAAAAAAGAGTGTTATAGAATCCATCTGTGAGGAATATATTCAAAAGCCTAAAGAAATTAAGATGAGGGCATGAAGTCATCTGAGGGAATGAAAACAGACATTCCCTTCTGCTATCTCTGTTTGTGGTATGGTGTCCCATGTACATTGTATTTTCTGGCTATGAAAAAGTGTGTGCTTAACTGTTGCTTGAAGCCAGCAACTTCCTGCCTGGCTAACAGGATATGTAAATGTCATGTCCTTACCTCCCTTTAAAATAAGGCAAGCTGCCAGTCAGATAAGTGACCTTCTCCAGCCTACTTATTGAGAAGGAATGTGGCTTCTGGCATGGTGGAGAGCTGGCAGCTGAGATGGGGCAGGACTTCTGGGTAGATCGATGTGTAGGCAGAGATGGGAGGAGGCAGAAGAAAGGTGAAAGGGAAGCTGAACGGAGGAGGGATGTAGGCAGTGTGAGCCACAGCGAGTGTTGGAGAGGTGGGATAAGTTAGGGGCTAGCTGAGAGGCTGAGTCAGCCAAAGACCGACAGCTTTAATTTATATAGATGTCTCACTTTGTTTGTTTGTTTGTTTTATTATTAGTTACATTTTATTAACTCTGTATGCCAGCTATACCCCACTCCCTCATTCCCTCCCATTCCCACCCTCCCTCCCTCATCTCCTCCCTGCCTCTTCCCAAGTCCACTGATTGGGGAGGACCTCCTTCCCTTTCATCTAACCCTGTTTTATCAGGTATCTCCAGGACTGTCTGCAAAGTCCTCCTCTGTGGCCTAGCAGGGCTGCTCCTCCCTTGGGAGGTGGGGAGGTCAAAGAGCCTGCCATTGAGTTCCTGTCAGAAATAGTCCCTGTTCCCCTTACTAGGGAAAACCAAGAGCTACCACGGGCTTCATCCGAGCAGAGTTTCTAGGCTCTAGGTCTCAGAAAAGACCCCTGTGCCCAGATATATTTAGTCCTTGTGGAGCTCCTATCCTTTCCACATCATACAACCCCCCCTTCTTTCATATGATTCCCTGCATTTTGCCGAGGGTTTGGTTATGAGTCTTAGTATCTGCTTTGATACACTGCTAGGTAGAGTCTTTCAGGGGCCCTCTGTGGTAGGCTCCTGTCCTGTTACTTGTTTTCTCCTACATCCAATGCACATCCCATTTGTCTTTCTAAGTGAGGGTTGATCATCTTACCCCGGGTCTTTTTTCTTGTTTATCTTCTTTACGTGTACAGATTTCAGTATGTTTATAATATCTTATAGGACTATATGAGTGAATATATACCATGTGTGTCTTTCTCCTTCTGGGATACCTCACTCAGAATGACCTTTTCTAGATCCCACCATTTGCCTGCAAATTTCATGATTTCCTCATTTTTGATTGCTGAGTAGTATTCCATTGTGTAAAAATACCAAAATTTCTGTATCCCTTCCTCTGTTGATGGACATCTGGGTTGTTTCCATGTTCTGGCTATTACAAATAAAGCTGCTACAAACATGGTTGAGCAAATGTCCTTGTTGTGTACTTGAGCAAATTTTAGGTATATGCCTAGCAGTGATATAGCTGGGTCTTGAGGAAGCACTATTCCTAATTGTCTGAGTAAGCACCAGATTGACTTCCAAAGTGGTTGTACCAGTTTACATTCCCACCAGCAATGGAGGAGGGTTCCCCTTTCTCCACAACCTCTCCAGCATGTGTTGTCATTTGAATTTTTGATTTTAGCCATTTTGATGGGTGTAAGGTGAAATCTCAGGGTTGTTTTGATTTGCATTTCCCTGATGGCTAAGGATGTTGAACATCTCTTTAAGTGTTTCTCTGCCATTCTATATTTCTCTACAAAGAATTCTCTGTTTAGCTCCGAATCCCATTCTTAATTGGATTACTTGATTTATTGATTTTTTTAACTTCTTTAGTTCTTTATATATGCTGGATATCAGCCCTCTGTGAGATATAGGGTTGGTGAAGATTCTTTCCCAGTCTGTAGGCTGTCATTTTGTTCTGACGACAATGTCTTTTGCTTTACAGAAGCTTTTCAGTTTCTTGAGGTCCCATTTAGTGATTGTTGCTCTTGGAGCCTGTGCTGTTGGTATTCTGTTCAGGAAGTTGTCTCCTGTGCCAATGAGTTCTAGGCTGTTCCCCATTTTTTCTTCTAACAGATTTAGAGTATCTGGTTTCATGTTGAGGTCTTTGATCCACTTGGACTTTAGTTTTGTGCAAGGTGATAAATATGGCTCTATTTTCATTTTTCTGCATGTAGACATCCAATTGGACCAGCACCATTTGTTGAATATGCTGTCTTTTTTTTCATTGAATGGTTTTGGCTTCTTTGTCAAAAATCAAGTATTCATAGGTGTGTGGGTTTATTTCTGGGTCTTCTGTTCGGTTCCATTGATCCTTTCTGTTTCTATGCCAATACCATGCAGTTTTTATTACTATTGCTCTGTAGTACAGCTTGAGATCGGGAATGGAAATATTTCCAGATGATCTACTGTTGTACAGGATTGTTTTGGAGATTCTGGTTTTTTTGTTTCTCCATATGAAGCTGAGAATCTTTTTTTCAAGGTCTATAAAGAACTGAGTTGGTGTTTTGATGGGAACTGCGTTGAATCTGTTGATTGCTTTTGGCAGGATGGCCATTTTTACAATGTTAATCCTGCCAATTCATGAGCATGGGAGATCTTTCCATCTTCTGATGTCTTCTTTAATTTATTTCTTCAGAGACTTAAAATTTTTTTCAAACAGGTCTTTCACTTACTTGGTTAGTGTCACCCCAAGGTACTTTATGTTATTAGTAGCTATTGTGAAGGGTGTTGTTTCCCTGATTTCTCTTTTGGCCCTTTTGTCTTTGGCATACAGGAGGGCTTCTGATTTTTTTGAGTTGATTTTGTATCCTGCCACTTTGTTTATCAGCTGAAGGAGTTCTCTGGTTGAATTTTTGTGGTCGCTCATGTATACTATCATATCATCTTCGAATAGTGACAATTTGATCTCTTCTCTTCTGATTTGTATCCCCTTGATCTCCTTTAGTTGTCTTATTGCTCTGGCTAGGACTTCAAGTACTATGTTGAAGAGATATGGAGAGACTCAATGGAGAGAAACTTAAGTCAATCCCACTGAAATCAGGGACAAGACAAGGATATCTCTCTTCTTAATTAAATGTTAATTAAGCAGGATCCAAGAAAGCCTCAAAATAAATCTGATTGAGTTGTGTTTGGCTAGTTTCTTTGTAATCTTCTTTCTGAGCAAACAGAGTCCACTTATCCAGTAGGCTCTTCAAGCCCCTGTTGGCTAAGACAAGCAGTGCTGAGAGAGAAGATTGAGTGTGTGAAACAAAGAACATATTAAAGAAAAGGCCAGAGGAGTCGGGAGGACCAGGACTGGAAAGGTTCAAATATGTGTGTTATGAACATGTGTGTGCCTGTGTGTTCATGCTACTGTGTATGCATGCACACACATGAATTCTTGAGGATGGAGGCCACAGGATAAGTTTGACCATCTTCCTCAATCACTGTTCATTGCCTCTTTTGAGACTTTTCCTTGGATCTCACCAGTTCTGCTAGCCTTTGCAGTGAGCCCCAGGACCCACCTACTTCTACACTCCTGGGAATACAGATGTGCTACCATGCCAGGAGGCAGCTGCCTCTTATCTTTCTCTTTCTCCTCCTGTTCTTTCTTCAAGAAGTTTTAAAGTTTATTTCTTGAAAATTCAAACCATGTATATGCTGTATCTTGATTGTGTAGAATACCCTCCCACTTTCAGAAGACTCCTGTGACACACCAACCTTTAGTTCCTCTTCTTTTTAAAAATCTTAATACTTTCATACCCTACCCAGATCAACAAGTACTGCCCAAATGTGTGTGGGGTCATTTACCAGAGCATGGTCAGCTTGCCAGTGGCCACAACCCAGAAGAAAATTAACACCTTCGTTAGCAGCCAGCAATGGCTGACAACTCTCAGCAAGGGTAGAGCCCCTTCCCACTTCTTGATGGAAAGTTGGCTATGCCAGGCCATTTACTTGTGGGTTTTGGGGAACTGAATTCCAGGTCCCTGTTTGCATGGCAAATGCCTTACTGACTGAGCTGTCTCTCCTGCACTTCAAACTTGTTTTTAAGGCAGTGGGAATCTCTTCAGCTGCCAAGAAAAGGGCATCAGCTTTGGAGAGAGAGAGTTATACCTGGATTGAAATCCAGTCCTCACTGCTTATCTTAGCCTTCTGAAATATCTGATGACCCAGCAGTTTTCTCAGATTCAGTTTCATAAACAAAAACCAGAATTAAAGACTCTCCCTTGCCTGGTGGTTCTGGAACTCTCTTGAGATCAGGCACACAAAATCTAGTACTGCTTTTTTCCTGGGTAAAGTCAGTTTAGGGACAGCAAACTTCCATGTTTTTAAAAGGCTTAGGATAAGGTAAACACCCTAAAGTATGTTTATACAATCATGAAAACAGCGTACTTTATAAAAAAAATAATAGAAATATTTCTCAGACATATGGGTGGGTAGTGAGAAATTCAAACATTTTTCTGGCCAAATGAAGAGAAAACCAAGCTAAAGGGGAAGAGATTCCCCTATCCCCTCAGTTGGTAGCCATCACAATAACTATATGATAATGGCAGTTAACCTTACTGAAGACTTACAGTGTGTCGGGACTGTGTTGATCTCACTTGCTAGGTTTTTCTCTTTTCCTGTCACACCTGAATTTCAAAGACAAGGGTGTGGTTCTCCTCCTGCCTGGCGGCTACATCCCAGCAGCCCACTAAGTCAAGAAGGGCAGGAGACAAGCTTCATGCCTCGTGCCTGGAGTGGTCTGCAATAATTGAACACCAAATGGGGATCACATACCTCAGGAATAGCTCCTGGCTACTTTAATTTTACTTCGGAGAACAAAGAAAATATACCCCTAGGGAGTTAGGGGCCTCCAAGAACAGGCATACATAATTGGCTGAAGGGAGGCACTTCAAGGATGCTTGATTTGCATCATACAGCAAACTGCAATCCTGGGAGTAGAAGGTCAGTACTTGATTCACATGTGGGTGCAGGGAGGAGGGAGCTAGCAGGCAGCTGTGTCAGGGGTCATAGAGCGAGTGTGGCTAGGGGAATCTTTATCTAAAGGCACTCTCCAGGAGAAATCAGGCAGAGAGCAGGGGACCCCGCTGAGGGGAGGGAGCTCAGTGTTTAGCATTTAGCTAATGGCCATCCCATCCAGGCAAGACCTGCAACCTCAGCCAGCAGAGTGCCTCCAACACAAGGGGACTCTTATTTGACAAATTTGGGGTAGACCATGAAGCCTTTGTTTGTCATCTCTAGTGACAAGGCATCGTCTAGCACCCCTGAGGTGTGACTTCACACATATTCGACTAATAATCTTTATTCCAGTTAATATGGTTTAGTTAATTGTTTTTATAATTTTCCACAGCTAGGCCTTCCCTGCCTTGTAGCAGACTCTGCTCTCTTGAACTGTGGGTGGAAACAAACCCTTCATCTTCTAAGTTACTTTTTTGTCTCAGTAATGACAAAGTAATTCATGTAGTAACATTTGCAAGCTGATGTTGACACAGGTTACTGTGTATTAAATAATGTAGTCTATTAATTTTCTAGGGCTCTTGTAAAAAAACTGACACAGACTGACTTACATAGCTTTAAATAACAGAAGTTTACCCTCCTATCTTTCTGGAGATTAGAAGTCTGAAGTCAAGGTATCGGCTAGGCTGTGAACCCTCCAAAGGCTCAAAGAAAGGATCATTGTTTGCTTCTTCATAACTTCCGGTTCTGGCAATCCCCAGCTCTTCCTTGGTCTGTAGACACATGGCTCCAACCTTTGCCTTTTAGTCACATAGAATTCTGTCTGACTATGTCTGTCCAGATCTCCCACTTTTTATAAGGATGCCAGTCATTGGATTAGGACACACCAGTTAAATATGACATCACTCTAAATTGATGACATCTATAAAGATCCTGTTAATAATAAGGTCACAGTTCAGGTTTCAGAGACTGGTGCTTGGACATATCTTTTTTTGGGGACATAGTTCTATTTATCACAAAGTCAATATTACAATGACTTGTTGAGATAGCACGGACGTTATGTTATTCTTTTATTTATTTTTTTGGCAGAGGATCTTTTTTCTTCTTTTTTAATTTTTTTTAACTTTTTTATTTTTATTAATTACACTTTATTAATTTTTATCCCCCCATAAGCCCCTCCCTCCTCCCCTCCCAATCCCACCCTCCCTTCCCTTTCTGCATGCATGCCCCTCCCCAAGTCCACTGATAGGGGAGGTTCTCCTCTCCTTTCTGATCTTAGTCTATTAGTTCTTGTCAAAAGTGGCTGCATTGTCCTCTTCTGTGGCCTGGTAGGTCTGCTCCCCCCTCAGGGGGAGGTGATCAAAGAGCAGGCCAATCAGATTATGTCAGAGGCAGTCCCTCTTCCCATTACTAGGTAACCCACTTGGACACTGACCTGGCATGGGCTACATCTGTGCAGGGGTTCTAGGTTATCTCCATGAATAGTCCTTGGTTGGAGTATGAGTCTCTGGGAAGTTCCCTGTGTTCAAATTTTCTTGTTCTGTTGCTCTCCTTGTGGAGTTTCTGTCCTCTCCAGCTCTTACTATTTCCCACTTCTTACTTAAAATTCCATTCACTCTGCCCAACAGTTGGCCATCAGGCTCAGCATCTGCTTTGATAGTCTGCAGGGTAATTACATTTACTTTGTATCCCCCATAAGCCCCTCCCTTCTCCCCTCCCCTCCCGAACCCACCCTCCCTCCCCCTCTTCACGCATGCCTCTCCCCAAGTCCACTGATAGGGGAGGTCCTCCTCTCCTTCCTTCTTATCTTACTCTATCAGATCACATTAGGAGTGGCTGCATTGTCATCTTCTGTGACCTGGTAAGGCTGCTCCCCACTCAGGGGGAGGTGATCAAAGAGCAGGCCAATCAGATTATGTCAGAGGCAGTCCCTCTTCCCATTACTATGTAACCCACTTGGACACTAAACTGCCATGGGCTACATCTGTGCAGGGGTTCTAGGTTATCTTTCTGCATGGTACTTGGTTGGAGTATGAGTCTCTGGGAAGACCTCTGTGTTCAAATTTCTGGTTCCGTTGCTTTCCTTGTGGAGTTCCTGTCCTCTCCAGATCTTACTACTTTCCATTCTTACATAAGATTCCATGCACACTGCCCAACAGTTGGCCATAAGTCTCAGCGTCTGCTTTGATAGTCTGCAGGGCAGAGCCTTTCAGAGGCTCTCTGTGGCGGGTTTCTAGCTTGTTTCCTGTTTTCTTCTTCTTCTGATGTCCTTCCTCTTTGCCTTTCAGGATGGGAATTGAACATTTTAGTCAGGGTTCTCTCTCTTGATTAGTTTCTTTAGATGTACACATTTTAGTAGGTTTATCCTATATTACATGTCTATATGAGTGAGTATATACCATGTGTGTCTTTCTGCTTCTGGGACAGCTCACTCAGAATGATCCTCTCCATTTCCCACCATTAATCTGCAAATTTCATGATTTCCTTATTTTTCACTGCGGAGTTATGACTAAGGACTTTGAAAATTTATTTGTTTCCCTGCCCTTCAAATTTCCTCTTGTGAGAAATCTCTGTTTATCTCTGTACTCCATTATTTAATTGGATTACTTGGTTTGTTGGTGTTTAATTTCTTGAATTCTTTATATATTCTGGATATTAGCCCTCTGTCAGATATGGGTTGGTGAAGATCTTTTCCCAGTCTATAGGCTGTCATATTATTCTGTTTACCATTTCCTTTGCTTTATAGAATATTTTTAGTTTCATAAGATTCCATGTATTAATTGTTGATCTTTGAGCCTGTACTGTTGGTTCAGGAAGTTGTCTCCTGTGTGGATGTGTTCTTTTTTCTTTCTTTTTTTTTTTTTTTTTGTGTGCGTGTGTCTAAACAATCAAAATCCTTACTCCATCCTGAGAATGAAAAAACTCACATTTATGAATATATGTACCTCCTGGGACCCAGCAAGTTTAAACTGCTATCACAACCTGATAAATTTCTTTACATTTATTTAGGTTCACTAAAAAACATAATGTGTTTATTTATGGTAGGTCAACACATAGAATTCTTTCTCATTTGCTTTTAATTACCATACTCCAATGTATCAGTCATTTCAACTCGGGATAATTCAGCAGAATACCATTATGATAAACATTACAGTTTGATAATTCTGTTTTCTGAATTACCACTGTACAATTACACATATACGTGAAACAACACAGTTTTTAAAAGGTATCCTTAATTTCTATTACTAAAATGCCATCATTTTAAAGACATTGGCATTCTAATTTTAAATGATCTGTCCATGATTATTATTTGTTCAATTTAAACTAAATATTTAATAAAAAGTATCTCATGGGTTGTTTCAATCACAAATCGTTGTGTCTCTCTCTATATAATATTTAGGCTGACTATATTTTAATAAGCATTTGTCCTCCTCGGTAGTCTGACTTCTCTTTACATGAAGGTTTCTGACTCTATCTCAGTAAAGCATATTCATCTTTAATAAATGCTGTGATTTAGCATCTACTAGACTCTAAGGTTTACAGTGTTCATGATTTCTACATGTTGCCATTTTAAACAGGTACTGTTACTAGGTTAAAGAATTAAGATTTGAGACACTCTGAGTATGAATATAAATTTCACAACAATTTACACTTGCATTCTGCTTCTTGTTGCACATATATTATTATAGTTTTCTACCTATCCTTGTAAATTCTATCAGTATCTGTCTATCATCTATCATATATATCACAGATCTATTATACATATATGGTTGTAAAAATCTGTTATTCCTTACAAACATGTGGTCAAAAATAAATCTATAATACTTTTGAAAGCCAAAAGTATGAAAGAAAATGAAATGCATGTGTCAGTTTGTCAGTTACATCATGAGCATTACAGTGATGACATCACAGTAGTCTGTCAACTGTGACTAACCTGAAACTTCAGGCTTCAGTGGTTGGTCTACAAGTCACTGTAGCTATCTTTGGTGTTTAGTGCCAGGAGAGAAAAAGCTAATTTTGCGCCAGTTGAAAGCATCTGCCTTCTAGACTCCACTGTAAAGGTATTTTTTAGATGACTATTATGATTCTTATGATAGACTAATGGTTTCAGGAAGTGTCCTGTCTTGATTTCTCCAGATCATGTGAAGTAACTCTTTTTTTTTTTTGATGTTTCCTAACATTCTTTTTTTCTTTTTCTTTTTCTTTTTTTTTTCTTTTTTTATTATTAGTTACATTTTATTAACTCTGTATCCCAGCTGTATCCTGCTCCCTTATTCCCTCCCTCAGCTTCTCCCTGGCCCTTTCCAAGTCCACGGATTGGGGAGGACCTCCTCCCCTTTCATCTGGCCCTGTTTTATCAGGTATCTTCAGGGCTGGCTGTGAAGTCCTCTTCTGTGGCCTAGCAGAACTGCTCCTCCTTTGGGGGAGGGGAGTCAAAGAGCCTGCCATTGAGTTCCTGTCAGAGATAGTCCCTGTTCCCCTTACTATGGGAAACCAATTGGTTATTGAGCTACCGCAAGCTTCGTCCGAGTAAAGGTTCTAGGTTATATCCATACATGGTCCTTGGTTGGAGAAACAGTTTCAGAAAAAAACCCTGTGCCCAGATATATTTGGTCCTTGTGGGGCTCCTATATTTTCCCTGTTATACTAACTCCCCTTCTGCCGAAGCTTTGGTTATGAGTCTTAGTATCTGTTTTGAAACGCTGCTTGGTAGGGTCTTTCAGATGCCTTCTGTGGTAGACTCCTGTCATATGTCCAATGCACATCTCATTTGTCTTTCTAAGTGAGGACTGATCATCTTTCCTTGTGTCTGCTTTCTTGTTTATCTCCTTTAGGTGTATAGACTTCATTATGTTTATTATATCTTGTAGGTCTATATAAGCGATTATATACCATGTTTGTCTTTCTCCTTCTGGGATACTTCACTCAGAATGATCTTTTCTAGATCCTACCATTTGCCTGCAAATTTCATGATTTTCTCATATTTGATTGCTGAGTAGTATTCCATTGTGTAAAAATACCAAAATTTCTGTATACATTCCTCCGATGATAGACATCTGGGTTGTTTCCAGGTTCTGGCTATTACAAATAAAGCTGCTACAAACATGATTGAGCAAATGTCCTTGTTGTGTACTTGAGCAAATTTTGGGCATATACCTAGCAGTGGTATAGCTAGGTCTTGAGGAAGCACTGTTCCTAAATGTCTGAGTAAGCACCAGATTGACTTCCAAAGTGGTTGTACCAGTTTACATTCCCACCAGCAATGGAGGAGGGTTCCCCTTTCTCCACAACCTCTCCAGCATATGTTGTCATTTTATTTTTATTTTTACTTATATTTTATTTACTCTGTATCCCCCCTCTAGTTCCCTCCCTTCTCCCCTACCAATCTCTTCCTTCTTCCCCCTTCTCCAGCCACTCCTGATGAGACCTAACAGACAAGGATCAGAAGGAAGAAAAGGAAACCCTCCCCTGCCAGTGGACATGGGCAGGGGCATGCGTGAAGTAACTCTTAACTCAGGAGTGGCTTTATGGGAAGCTACGCATGTTAGCAAAAGTTACCATGTCAGGGGATGTATGCTCTGAGCTGTATGTGAGAATGTTGTCTGGATATCTTCAAACTATATCTGTCCAGGTTATGAGAGAGGATTGTTTTCTGCTCCATCTAATCGTTTTACCCTCTGTGACACAGCTCTGTTTGAAACTTGTCAGATTTCAATCCAAATACCTAAGAGCTCTCAGATTTTTCAGCAAGTTGTTATTGTTTGCAACATGTATAGTGTTTTTTGAACCTATTTATCAATCTTTTAACATTGATTCTATAAGGAAAGAATGACTTTTCAGACATGTTCATTTACTTTCAGTTTTGTTTATTCTGAAACTGAATTGGTACTAATTTTTTAACCTACCTTTACACCATTGCTTGAAGTGGGTGATGACAACCTTTGGTTGTTGTCTCTTTGATACTTTGATTCACAGGAATCTTAAGTGCTTTAAGTATAATCTATGGTGTTTCTATAAGTATTCCTTGAAAATGTAACATGTTTTGGGCAGATATTCACTTAAGAACATTTTTCTTAATATTCAGCTGTTTTTGATGGGCACTTTAAGTAATCCCTTAAATTTAGTCATTCCATTATTAAAGTGAAGAATATTATTATGGATATGAGAGGCATCTGTAAGACTTCAGAACAATGCTGGGCAACCTTTCACAGGCCCTCTGTGGAAGGCTCCTGTCCTGCTTGCTCTTTTCTCCTTCCTCTAATGTCCATCCCCTTTGTCTTTCTGAGTGAGGACTGATCATCTTACCCAGGGTCATTCTTTTTGCTCAGCTTCTTTAGGTGTACAGGTGTTAGTATGTTTATCCTATACAATATGTCTAATATCAACTTATAAGTAAATTATATACCGTGTGTCTTTCTGCTTCTGGGATAACACACTCAGGATGATGTTTTCTAGATCTCACCATTTGCCTGCAAATTTCATGATTTCCTTGTTTTTAATTGTTGAGTAGTGTGTCCATTGTGTAAATGTACCACAATTTCTGTATCCATTCCTCAGCTGAGGGCTATCTGGGTTGTTTCCAGTTTCCTGCTATTACAAATAAAGCTGCTACTAACAAGGTTGAGCAAATGTCCTTATATAGGAGCCTACCACAGAGGACCTCTGAAAGACTGTAGCCAGCAGTGTATCGAAGCAGATGCTGAGACTCATAACCAGACTTTGGGCAGAGTGCAGGCAACCTTATGAAAGAAGAGGGAGACAGTAACACCTGGAGGGAACAGGAGTTCCACAAGGAGAGCAACAGAACCAAACACTCTGGGCACAGTTTTAATTTCTGAGACTGATACTCCAACCCAGGACCATTCTAGGATATGATCCAGAACCTCTGCTCAGATGAAGCCCATGGCAACTCAGTCTCCAAGTGGCATTCCTGTCTCTGAAATGAACTCAGTGACTGGCTCTTTGATCTTGAAGGGGGAGCTGCCTTGACAGGCCACAGAGGAGGACATTGCAGCCAGTCCTGATGAGACCTGAGAGACTAGGATCAGACGGAAGAGAAGCAGGACCTCCCTAACAGCAGACTTGGAGAGGGACATGAGAGGAGATGACTGAGGGTTGGAAGATGGACTTGGGAGGGATTGGGGGTGGAGGCTTCAGCTGGGATACAAAGTGAATAAACTGCAATTAATATAAAAAATAAAAATTTAATTAAATAATTAAGAATTGAGACTCTTTTAACATGAATACAAATTTCACAATGTTTTACACTCGTATTCTGCTTCTTGTTGCACATATATCACTATAGTTTCCTACCTATCCTTCTAATTTCTGTTTATATCTGTCTATCATCTATCATAAATATATCTATTATGCCTTTATAGGCTCATAGTTGTAAAAGTCTGTTATGCCTTACAAACGTGATTAAAAATAATTCTATGATACTTTTGAAAACCAGAAGTATGAAAGAAAATGAAATGTATGTGTCAGTTTGTCAGTTACATCATGAGCATTACAGTGATGACCTCACAGTGGTCTGTCATTATGACTAACCTGAAACTTCAGGCTTCAATGGTTGTTGTACAAGCTGCTGTAGCCATCTTTGGTGTTTAGTGTCAGGAGAGAAAAGACTAATTACACTCTTGTTGATAACTTCTTCCTTCTAGGCTCCATTGTAAAGGTATTTTTTGGATGACTATTATGATTCTCATGATAGACTAGGTTTCAGGAAGTGTCCTGTTTTGATTCCTCCAGATCATGCGAATTAACTCTTAACTCAAGAATGGCTTCATGGAAAGCTATGCATGTTAGCAAAAGTTACCATATCAGGAGAGGTATGATCTGAGCTGTATGTGAGAATGTTGTCTGGATATCTTCAAAATATATCTGTCCAGGTTATTAGAGAGGATTATTTTCTGCTCTGTCTAATCATTTTACCCTCTGTGACACAAGCTTTGTTTGAAACTTGTCAGATTCAACCCAACTATCTAAGAGCTCTCAGATTTTCACCAAATTGGTTTCTTTTTGCAACATGTATTGTGGTTTTTTGAACCTATTTCTCAATATTTTAACACTGATTCTATTAGAAAGGAATTTGGGATCATGGTTGGAATGAGGGAGGAAGCTAAAGCTGGGATACAAAGTGAATAAACTAATTATTTTTAAAAAAATTAAAGTTTTTAGAAATGTTATTCATACAAGCAAAAAGTAAGAGTTCAGAACTTAGGGGGAAAAACCTTGATGTTACTAAAGTTGTCAGTGAGAGAAGGGAGAGCATCAGGTGATTAAAATGGATATAGTTGTGGCAGGGAAAGAAACTGTGCCTTTATAAAAAAGGAGAGAGCTTTAAGAACATTTTGCAAGATAGCGTAGTGCAGAAGGAGATAGGTATGCTTGAGAAGAGACAGGGATTTAGGTGGGGATTTATAATGTGTAACAACTACTTTTGTTTACTTTTCAGTTAATGTGGAGGCCAGCCTGGGAGTTAATAATCTGATAGGGCAACAGGTCAATGGAGAGCCATATTTCCCTTTGCCAGAAGCATGGGAAATGACTTCTCTTGCTGGACAAGAACGATCTCCCAAATTCACTGGTTCTCGACTTGTTCGGCCTGAATCCCTTTGAGGATGTTGTATCAGTTATATACCTATCAGATAGTTTCATTATGATTCATAACAGTAACTAAATTACATTTAAAAAGCAGCAATGAAATATATATATATTTTTTTTTTGTTGGGTGTCACCACAACATGAGGAACTGTATTAAAGTGTTAAAATGAAAAGGTTAGGCTAACTTTGTAACCTATATGTCTTCTAAAGCCTATAGTTTTGAGTTTTAGGTTCAGGTTAAGCTAAAGCCTCTTAGTACCTTTCCAGAGAATGGAGGAATATGACCCTATCTGTGAGGACAGATATAAAAAAAGGCAAGCAAGCAATGACCTTCACTCAGCAAAAGAAGGACCAGACCCTTGCCTTTGAGATAGTGTTTCTTAGCAACAAACCTAGACTTCTTCTGAGTAGCTTTTGACCTCCAGTCAAAAGTCTGTAGCCCCTAATCTTCAAGGATGAGCTAACCACCCCCACCTTAAATTGCAGCTGCATCCACACTTGGCAGGACTGGCCAAGCTTAAGCACCTAAGACTAACCAATTATCTTACTTTATAACTTCCTCATCCAATCCTAAATTGCCAAGACTGCAACTTCAAATCTCCCACAATTTTTCTTTTAAAAACCTAAAGGCCTTTGTCTCCCAGTGCCACTCTTTGCTGACCGGCAGGAGTGATGCCATTGTGCAATGGTTAATAAACCTCTTGCTTTTGCAACGAGTCTTGGTCTGGGGGAGTTTCTGGAAAGGGCGTGATCTTGAACTCCTGAGCTGTGAGACCCCAGGTCTTACAAAAACATTTGGAAGTTTGAGAACCACACTGATATAGGCCATACCAACTACCTTCTCCAAACTCTTCTCATGTCCCTCAAGACAATAACTTCTGAAAAAAAGGCTACTTCTTCAATTCCTTCACAACAGGTTCCCTGGGAAGTGAATTCTTTGTTTCTGTTACATTTTAAATCTTCCTCTCTTTGCTCATCTTCCCCTGAGGGGAGAGCGGCCTCTCCAGGCCACAGAGAAAGACACTGCAGCCACTCCTGATGAGACCTGATAGACTAGGATCAGAAGGAAGGAGAGGAAGACCTCCCCTATCAGTGGACTTGAGGAGGAGGGACATGGGTGGAGAAGGGGAAAGGAGGGTGGGACCGGGAGGGAAAGAGAGAGGGAGCTTGGGGGGGGTTACAAAGTAAATAAATTGTAATTAATAAATGAATAAGAGGAGGGAGGGGCCAAGATGGCGGCACCGGGAGAACACCATGTCTGAGAAGCAGGACAACACACTCCCTGCAGCGACAAGGAGACTGAACTCTGGGCCCTAAAAGAACAGAGATCGATCATGTTTCCCAGGTGAGGGGAGGCTCCTACGGCGTGGGAATCGGTCGGGTCCACTCTCGGCTGCCCAGCCAGAACCTGGAAGAGAACCTGGCTAACTCGGGCTTTGGGTCTCCGGGCTGGTGCCGCGAGCCTGCTTGTCACGATCAATTTCCCAGGCTGATTGGTGGGCACAAGGGGGCCTAAGGCAAGGAGTCCCAGTCGCAAAAAAACCTCACGAGGAAGGAAAGTTGCCAGACTGCTAACGGGTCACCCAGTTTTTCCCTGGAAGGTCCCTCCGACCACGGGTACCTGCCACCATCACAATTGAGCTACCGTGCTGCACACTGATTGCAGCTGCGCGCCAGCTCAAAATCCCTACTCCCTCTTCGGAGGAGGCAGGAGGCATCCAGCAGAATCTGCCACAGACCACATTGTCTGTACCCCAACCCGAGATCGGGGCTGAGAAAACCCAATCCTTTCGGGCACTCCCCCAAACGCCGCCATCACCCTGCCGCAGCGGAGCAGAAGGATAAAGAGGCACACAGCGGCTTCACAGTGCCGGAACTCCAGTGCTGCCTGCCGCTCCTAGCAAACAAACTACAGCTCGGGATCTGGGACTGTGGTCATTCTACACGTCCTGAGATTCTCCTGGGTCCAGCGCAATAAGGTTTAGCAGCAAGTTCTATCACCGGCGCCCCCCCCCCCCCCGGCAGAGAAACGCCATCTCAGGGCTCAGGATCCGACTGAGAAGCCCCAAACCCTGCTGGCACTCCCCTGAGAGCACCTCCATAAGCTTGCCCTAGCAGAGGAGAAGGTCAGAGGGGAAGGACAGAGAGGCAGCCTGCCAAGGACACAGCACCCTCTCTCCAGTGGCCCCTAGCAGAGAAACCCAAGCTCTGGATCTGAGAACACTCAACCCTACCCGGTACTCTCTTGGGATCAGCAAACATAGATTCTACTGCTAGGCTGCTTCTGGCAGAGAGATCTGGGCCCGGGATCTGGGATTGAGTACACTCACCCTAACTCTTTCCCGGGCCACCCAGGGACCAATCAACATAACCCCTCCTGGCAGAGGGAAAGGACAAAGAGGCAGCACACAGGAAAGGTGGACACTGAGTCCTGTGGCCACAGTGTCACAGAGCTGACTGTTAGCCTACTCATGCACTTCCGAAGCAGGACCAAAACAGAGAGTAGTGAGCAAGGGGAACCCCTGTGCATTCCAACTGGTCCTGCAAGAGAGTGAGTGAGCCTTCTAGGGAGAGATTGCCCCAGACCCAGGGCCTCTCCACAGAAGCAACCAGACGAGATCCCTGCCACCCACACTCCTAGTGTGGGCATCACAGGGATTCTTGGGATAGCGACCCCAACATTGAAGCCTCTGCCTTGCGGGTCCACCAGGGTAATCCAGGCAAACAATCCCTGGATCTCAGTCAGAACTGCATAATAGTGGCTTGCAGGCCACTGCAATAGTCAGAGAATCCGCGAATGCACACTGCGCCCGCTAAAAGCGCACGCGAATAGTGCTAGCGTCACATTCTTTACTTAGGCAAAACTGAAAACACAGTGCACACTCCCAAAGCAGTGAACCTCTCTCATCTTCCTGAAAAAACTGTCCAGAAAACAGAAAGAGAGGATCATAGCCCAAACACAATCTTGAGGAACAACCAGTGAGGATTATAAATAACCAGATGGCTAGAGGCAGACGTAAGAACACTCCCAACAAAAATCAGGACATAATGACCTCACCAGCAACCCCACAAAACAATGGACACTTCAATTCACTAGATATACAAGAAAACAACCTCAAAACTATGTTCCTCCAGCTATTAGAGGCCCATAGAGATGAAATGAACAAAGCCCTCAGAGAACTAACCAAAGAAATCGAGACTAACCAAGAGGAAACAAATTGTGCTCTCAGAGAAATGACCACGAAAATTGAGGCAAACAGAGAAGAAATGCACAAAGCCCTCAAAGAAATGTCCACACAAATGTAGGCAAATAAAGAAGAAATAAACAAAGCTCTCATAGAAGTACAGGCAATTATACCCAAAGAAGTAGAGGCACAATTAGTGATACATAGAGAGGAAATGGACAAAAAAATAGAAGCTATCATCGAAAAGCAGGAGTCCACATTCAAACAGATGAAGGAAATGGTGCAAGACATGAAAACAGAATTAGAATCAATAAAGAAAACACAAATAAAGGAAAACCAGGAGCTGGAGAACATAGAGAAAAGATCAGGCACTACAAAGGTAAGCATCACCAACAGAATACAAGAGATGGAAGAAAGAATCTCAGGAGCTGAAGATACACTTGCGGAAATTGACACATCTCTCAAAGAAAAAATAAAATCAGAAAAGTTCCAAACACAAAACATCCAAGAAATCAAGGACACCATGAAAAGACAAAACCTAAGAATAATAGGAGTAGAAGAAAAAGAAGACATCAGGCTCAAAGGTCTGAAAAATATTTTCAAGAAAATTATAGAAGAAAACTTTCCCAACTTAAAGAAGGAGATGGCCATAAACATACAAGAGGCCTACAGAACACCAAGTAGACTAGACCAGAAAAGAAATTCTTCACGTCACATCATAGTCAAAACACTGAATCTGCAGAACAAAGAAAAAATTCTAAAAGCAGCAAGGGAAAAAGGCCAAGTAACATATGAAGGTAGACCTATCAGAATCACACAAGATTTCTCAACAGAAACTATGAAAGCCAGAAGTGCCTGGACAAAAATCATACAGTCCTTAAGGGACCACAGATTCTAACCCAGACTACTATACCCAGCAAAACTTTCAATCAACATAGACGGAGAATTCAAGATATTCCAAGACAAAACCAAATTTAAACAGTATCTACATAGTAACCCAGCTCTACAGAAGTTACTAGAAGGGAAACTCCAAACCAAAGAAAACAACTACATCGAAGGAAATAGAGGAAATAAATAACTATACAACAACAACAACAAAAAAAAAAAAACCAAAAGAAGACAAGCAATGAAACTCAGTGACACCACCAACACCACATCTAAAGTAAGTAACAACTGTTGGTCACTAGTTTCTATCAACATCAACAGACTCAACTCCCCAATTAAAAGACACAGACTAACAGATGGTTGCAGAAACAGGATCCATCATTCTGTTGCATCCAAGAAACACACCTATGCAACAAAGATAAACACTAGCTCAGAGTAAAGGGCTGGAAAACTGTCTTTCAAGCAAATGGTTCCAGAAAACAAGCGGGAGTAGCCATCCTAATATCTAATAAAATAGACTTTCAACCCAAGTTAATCAAAAAAATAAGGACGGCCACTATATTCTCATCAAAGGAAAAATCCAACAAGAGGACATCACAATTTTGAATATCTATGCCCCAAATACAAGAGCACCTAAACTCGTAAATGAAACAATATTAAAGCTTAAATCACACATTGATCCTAAAACCCTAATAGTGGGAGACTTCAACACCCCACTCTCACCAAGGGACAGATCAACTAGACAGAAAACAAATAGGGAAATAAAAACACTTACAGAGACCCTAAATCCAATGGACCTAATAGACGTCTACAGATCTTTTCATCCAAACTCAAAAGAGTATACCTTCTTTTCAGCACCGCAAGGAACCTTCTCCAAAATAGACCATATAGTTGGTCATAAAGCAAGCCTCAACAGATACAAAAAGATTGAAATAATCCCTTGTATTCTATCTGACCACCATGGACTTAAGCTGGACCTCAACAACAACAGAAATAACAAACAGCCTACACGCACATGGAAACTGAACAACATGTTACTCAACGACAGCTGGGTTAAGGAAGAAATAAAGAAAGAAATTAAAGACTTCCTAGAATTCAATGAAAATGAAGACATAACACACCCAAATTTATGGGATACATTGAAAGCAGTGCTCAGGGGAAAATTTATAGCACTAAGTGCCTGCAAGAAGAAATTCGTAACATCACATACAAACAACTTAATGGCCCAACTGAAAAACCTAGAAAAAAAAGAAGCAGATACACCCAAGAGAAGCATAAGGCTAGAAATAATCAAACTCAGGGCTGAAATCAATCAATTAGAAACAAATAAAATTATCCAAAGAATCAATGAAACAAAAAGCTGGTTCTTTGAGAAAATCAACAAGATAGACAAACCCTTAGCCAAACTAATAAAAAGCAGAGAGAATCTATCCAAATCAACAAAAAAGAGATGAAAAGGGTGACATAACTACAGACACAGAGGAAATTCAAACAATCATTAGGTCATACTACAAAAGCCTATATGCCACAAAATTTGAAAATCTAAATGAAATGGACAATTTTCTTGATAGCTTCCATCTTCCAACATTAAATCAAGTCTTTCTATCTGTAGAAAGACTGAACAGCCCTATATCCCCCAAGGAAATTGAAGCAGTCATTCACAGTCTCCCCTCCAAAAAAAGCCCTGGGCCAGATGGTTTCAGCGTGGAATTCTACCAGACCTTCAAAGAAGTGCTCACACCAATTCTCCTCAAACTATTCCACAAAATAGAAACAGAAGATACATTACCAAACTCATTCTATGAAGCAACAGTCATCCTGATACCTAAACCACACAAAGACCCAACAAAAAAAGAGAACTTCAGACCTATCTCTCTTATGAACATTGACGCAAAAATACTCAATAAAATACTCGCAAACCGAATCCAAGAACACATCAAAGATATCATCCACCACGACCAAGTAGGCTTCATCCCAGGCATGCAAGGGTGGTTCAACCTACGGAAATCCATCAATGTAATCCACCACATAAACAAACTGAAGGAGAAAACCCACATGATCATCTCCTTAGATGCTGAAAAAGCATTTGTCAAAGTCCAACACCCATTCATGTTTAAAGTCTTGGAGAGATCAGGAATACAAGGCACATATCTAAACATAGTAAAGGCAATATACAGCAAGCCTATAGCCAACATCAAACTCAATGGAGAGAAGCTTAAATCAATCCCACTGTAATCAGGGACAAGACAAGGCTGCCCACTCTCTCCCTACCTCTTCAACATAGTACTTGAAGTCCTAGCCAGAGCAATAAGACAACTAAAGGAGATCAAGGGGATACAGATCGGAAAGGAAGAGGTCAAAGTGTCACTATTTGCAGATGATATGATAGTATATATGCGCGACCCCAAGAATTCAACCAGAGAACTCCTCCAGTTGATAAACACCTTCAGCAAAGTGGCAGGATACAAAATCAACTCAAAAAAATCAGAAGCCCTCCTGTATACCAAAGACAAAAGGGCCGAGAAAGAAATTAGGGAAACAACACCCTTCACAATAGCCACTAACCACATAAAGTACATTGGGGTGACACTAACCAAGCAAGTGAAAGACCTGTTTGAGAAAAACTTCAAGTCTCTGAAGAAAGAAATTGAAGAAGATCTCAGAAGATGGAAAGATCTCCCGTGCTCATGGATTGGTAGGGTTAACATTGTGAAAATGGCCATCCTGCCAAAAGCAATCTACAGATTCAATGCAATTCCCATCAAAATACCAACTCAATTCTTTACAGACCTTGAAAAAAAGATTCTCAGCTTCATATGGAGAAACAAAAAAACCCCAGAATCTCCAAAACAATCCTGTACAACAACAGATCATCTGGAGGTATCTCTATCCCCGATCTCAAGTTGTACTACAGAGCAATAGTAATAAAAACTGCATGGTATTGGCATAAAAACAGAAAGGAAGATCAATGGAACCGCATAGAAGACCCAGAAATAAACCCACACACCTATGAATACTCGATTTTTGACAAAGAAGCCAAAACCATTCAATGGAAAAAAGACAGCATCTTCAACAAATGGTGCTGGTCCAACTGGATGTCCACATGCAGAAAAATGAAAATAGATCTATATTTATCACCCTGCACAAAACTGAAGTCCAAGTGGATCAAAGACCTCAACATAAAACCAGATACTGTAAATCTGTTAGAAGAAAAAGTGGGGAACAGCCTAGAACTCATTGGCACAGGAGACAACTTCCTGAACAGAACACCAACAGTACAGGCTCTAAGAGCAACAATCAATAAATGGGACCTCATGAAACTGAAAAGCTTCTGCAAAGCAAAGGACACTGTCATCAAAACAAAACGCCTGCCTACAGATTCGGAAAGAATCTTCACTAACCCATTATCTGACAGAGGACTAATATCGAGTATATACAAAGAACTAAAGAAGCTGAAAAGCAGCAAACCAAGTAATCCAATTAAAAAATGGGGAACAGAGCTAAAGAGAGATTTCTCTGTAGAGGAATATCGAATGGCAGAGAAACACTTAAAGAAATGCTCATCCTCATTAGCCATCAGGGAAATGCAAATCAAAACGACCCTGAGATATCACCTTACACCCATCAGAATGGCCAAGATGAAAAACTCAAGGGACAACACATGCTGGAGAGGTTGTGGAGAAAGGGCAACCCTCCTCCACTTCTGGTGGGAATGTAAACTGGTACAACCACTCTGGAAATCTATCTGGCACTTTCTAAGACAATTAGGAATAGTGCTTCCTCAAGACCCAGATATACCACTGCTAGGTATATACCCAAAGTTTGCTCAAGTACACAGAAGGGATATTTGCTCAACCATGTTTATAGCAGCTTTATTTGTAATAGCCAGAACATGGAAACAACCCAGATGTCCATCAACGGAGGAATGGGTACAGAAATTGTGGTATTTTTACACAATGGAATACTACTCAGCAATCAAAAAAGAGGAAATCATGAAATTTGCAGGTAAATGGTGGGATCTAGAAAAGATCATCCTGAGTGAAATATCCCAGAAGGAGAAAGACAAACATGGTATATACTCACTTATATAGACCTATAAGATGTGATAAACATAATGAAATCTATACACCTAAAAAGATAATCAAGAGAGCGGACATGGGGTAAGATTATCAATCCTCGTTTTGAAAGACAGAGGGGATGCGCATTGAACATTGACAGGAATCTACTGAGTGCATTTGAAAAACTCTAACTAGCAGTGTTTTCAAAGCAAAGACTCATGACCAAACCTTTGGCAGAGTACAGGGAATCATAAGAAAGAAGGGGAGTTAGTCTGATGAGGAAAGGATAGGAGCTCCACAAGGACCAAATTTATCTGGGCACAGGGTCTTTTCTGAGACTGACATGCAACCAAGGACCATGTATGAATGTAACCTAGAACCTCTGCTCAGATGTAGCCTGTGGTAGCTCAGTAACCAATTGGTTTCCCATAGTGAGGGGAATAAGGACTATTTCTAACAGGAACTCAATGACTGGCTCTTTGGCCTCCCCACCCCCCAAGGGAGGAGCAGTCCTGTTAGGCCACAGAGGAGAGCTTTGCAACCAGTCCTGAAGATACCTGATAAAACAGGATCAGATGAATGGGGAGGAGGTCCCCCCTATCAGTGGACTTGGCAAGGGGCATGGTGGAGATGAGGGAGGGAGGGAGGGACTGGGAGGGAATGAGGGATCGGGACACGGCTGGGATACAGAGTTAATAAAATGTAACTGATAAGAAAAAAATAAAATTAAAAAAAAATGAATAAGAGTAAATCTTCCTCTAGCTCAACAGAATTCTACCTTGGGAATTGTGCCTGTATTGTAATACCATGTACCCTTGGGATTTTAGTATGAACTAGTTATGCACTGAATGTTTTACTAGGTGGAGACTTGTACAAGAAAATCCTTTTTTTCCCCTCATGGAAATCCTTGCGGAGTTCGCCAGAAAAGAAACACATAGAATCTTGTTATGTCAAGGCCTAGTTGAAATCAGAAGAGGGTGGACAAGGAAAAAACGACATCTCTCCTTGTTCAATGACACTTTAGTTATGTCTACTAACCTGTGAGTATGTGCTTCATGCCTGCCTCACTACGAGAGACTACACTTTGATTTGGCCTTAAGATACAAAAGTAATTTAATTTTTATTTCATTAAATATTTTGATGTTATAATTACTTCATTATTTCCCACCACTTTTTAACCATTTCCGGTTCTCACATATTCCCTTCCTTGTTCTTTTTTGAAGACATGTTTTCGTGATTGTTGTTACATACATATATATAATAAGATATATATGTGTGTGAATATATATTTTAACGAGCTAATTACAATGTTTACTGTATATATACACTTATATACTGTATATCTTTTATGTAATCTAGTATCATGTTATCTGTTCTGCTCTTCCTAAGGAGGGAAATTTTTTCTTAATTTCAAAATTTCTCAGTGGTACATACTTTGAGAAGGGCTTTGGCTTAGTACAGGGTTTTTCCTCTGTATACATTTTCACTTTGTTTTTGCAAATATGTTAGTCAAATTTAAAAAGCTGAATTATTTAAGATACTATTCTACCATTTGAATCTTGTAAAAGCATAGCAACAAACTTGAAAAGGAGACAGGTGTGGTAGTACATGCCAACAATTCTAGGAGTTTTGAAGCTGATTTATGACAATTGTAAGTTTTGGGAGTATGCTGAGAAATTTTCTCAAAACATAATATTTTTTAAAAATTGCTTTTTGTTAAAGACACATTGTAGAAGCAAGAGGGAAAGGCCCTGATTATAATGGTTGCTCAACAGGGGCCACATACATATGTTTCTCTGAGCTCATAACTTCCAAATTACAGTGAAAAGATGAGAAGCAGATACTATCCCTACACTAATCAGGGGAAACTGTGGAACCATTCAGGTCATGAGAATAACGAGAAAAATTATTGAGAAAACTCCTGAGAATAATGAAGAGTCCAGGAGAGTGTTCTTCTGTGCATTATAGACACAACCACCTGGGTACATTTCCTCTCCACCCTGACTAGTCACTCTAAGTTCCTAGCCTAGAAATGAAGACCTAGTGTCTGACTGATGTGGGCCCAAAATAAGTGAATGGCCAAGCTGCTGACTGCCAGTCTGCCCATCTTTTGTTTAATTTCTCCTAACTCCCCATCAGTCCATGGCTGGAATTCCACAGAGTGTATTTTAAAAGATAGTAATCAACTCATCTTTATATTTAAAAGAAAGATACTGATCATTTGCGATACAGTGTAGTTGGGAAAGCAAGTGAATTTCATTTTGATTTTGGAGAATAAAGAAAACTAAAATGGTTAGTTTTATTTTTCAAAAATTTGTCTTTTTATTCACTACAGGTTATTTACTTTGTGTCACCTCCAGGTCTTTGTTTCTCCCGCTTCTTTCATAACATTCCGTGAACTCTGCCCAAGGTCGGCTATGAGTCTCAGGAAGGAGAGATGTCAGGAGATAGAATGGAAAGATTGGCAAAACAAAACAAAACAATCAGAACACATTGCATGTGAAATTATTAAAACACAAACATCATATACAGAGAGTGAAAGAATGAAACTTAGGCACCCAAGGCAATGGTTTTCAGGAACATACTGAAAATATAAGAATGTTTGCTAAGCAGATGTATTTGTACCTCCTAAATTGGAAAACAGAATCCTCTTTGTGTTAGCTGTGTGACATGCACATGGTGTGTTCACTGAGGGAACAATGTAGATAGCTGGGATGTCTTCTTGTACAGGGAGAAGGTCAATGGAATGTGAATATTATTAAGTCAGACAATATTCCCATGTTAATTATATGGAAAAGATTATTAAATTTAACTTTAATCAAAATATAAAACTTTTAAGTATTTCTCTTGTTATAGAAAATCTGACAATAAACAAAGCTACAAGGTTAGTATTCAACTAAATACAGGGTAGGCTGCTTTCTCAAAATGCTAAGCCTTTAAAATTCGTAGTACAGTTCTTCTAGACATTCATCAATCACAAACAGATGAGTCTACAGCTAATTAAGAGCATCAAAAACTGTGTGCCCAGTAATTTCTTTCAACACAGGCTTTGCTGTGGTCCATCTACCATGGCATGAGCTCTGTGTTCCAGAATCATAGACGTGATCAGTCCTCCTCTGCTCTGGGGTAAAAAGGATTGGGTCTTACTATAAGCATTTCCAACTGCAATGAAAAGCAAACTAACAGAGACACTTGATTCTCTTTCTAGACATAAGAAAAGGTTAAACATAAAACAGATGATTCCACTCACTTGCTTATGCATGGAGGACAACATAGACATAGTTGGGACAGACAACAGCTCTGCTTACAAATCTATGAAGCTGTTTTGCCCCAAGGGCAATTTTACAGCGACTTTTTGGTAAGACCTACAACTTGGACCTGTGTTCCAAAAATTTTGGTTGTTGAAATTATGGGTCAGTTTAAAGTTAACTCACAGTTAATATATTTATTTTAGTCTTAATGTATACAGGCTCCCCACTCAAGGTTTCCGCTCCTAGGATGAATGAATTTGTCTATACTATTCACCACACACATTTCTACATGTAAAGAGCTTCCTTAGCTTTTGATAAGTGATGCTCATCAGGACTCCCCGCGACCTTCACGGTCAAAATCAAAGACACTGTGCTCTATATGAAGCCTGTGACAGGAGCAGGGCTTACCTCATTATCCACTTACTTCACTCCAAAATGACCTGGTATTTTCTGGATTTTGAAAATACACAAACTGATCTCTCTCTAACGATTTTGTGTAGTATGATTGAATTTGAAATATACCTCCTGCACCATCCTGGTTATTTCCTAAAAGAATAGTATTGAATTGTAACGATAAAAATAGTTACCCTTGGATTGCTCAAGGTCTTAAATGTCTGTGCAGCAGAATTTCATCCATGTCTATAGTCAACAGATGAGGACCTGTGCCATTAGACCATCAGAGTCACAGTTGATTTGTGCACTGCAGGTAAATTGCATATTCACATTCTGATCTTTCATGAGAAAATGTGATCATGATATACTGAGAATATCTTCAGGACAATGGTTGGAATCACAGGGATTGTGTAGTGTAAACCTTCTGCTCTACACAAGCTTACACCCGAATTTATATTTCTTTTCCACATAAAGAGTTCATCACATGCAAATCCCACTTTAGACTCTCCTCTCCTCATTCCTCTGTCCAAACTTCTAGTCTCATCACAGAGCTGACTCAATTAACACAAGTGCTTGCAAGTTGTGTAAACTGCTGAGTTCTGTGACTTTACTCTTTAAATGGAAAAGCATTTCCATAGACTTGAGAAAGATGATTATCTGTGTTCTCCGAAGATTTTTTTTTCCTTTGGTAAAGAAGATTCTCTGAAGATTATCTGTATTAATGCTTGGTGCTTCTCTCATGTGGAATACGAGAAAAAAAGTACTGTGTTTAGTGATATATGAGAGTTTCATGACCACGTTTCCATTATGCCTGTGTACATATGAAGTAATGAAGTTTGGAAGTCAGATTTACAGTAGTTTACTTTCAATTAAATACATATCAGGGATTTTGAGCCCACCAAGTCCCTTTGCTATTTCCTGCTTTGTCCCCTTTTAATTTGCTAATATTAGATGTGTTGTCTATGTACATGTGGACTTATTATTAATTAGCTCCAGGAGTATTGATGCTATGACTCACCCAAATGAAGCTCTCTTTTTCTCAGAACCAATGTATTGTATGTCAGTTCTGTAATTCATATGAGGAAATAATGAACAATTCTCGTCAAAGGTGTTTTCCTTGGTTTAAGTGTGTTTTGAATAAAGGTTACATGCTTTACCCATGGTTTGGTGTAATAGCTTTCTATGTGAACACTACCTCAAGAGCCAAGAGGACACCACAAGCCTTAATTATCCTTTTATATTTACGAAATAAAGTTTGGAGAAAATTTTGGCCCAGCCACGGTCACAGAGTTCTTGTTCCATAGTTATAGTCAAGGCTTGCTTTTCCCAAACAACATCCACATTTTAGCTCACTTCCTATCATGTATGGTTCCAGGGAAATAACTGGATGAACAGCAGCCCAGTCATGTGGAGAATGCCATCTACTCTGGCATGCTTATGGATGGCAATTGTCTTATATTTGTATGAGGAATAATATAATTATCTTATGATTTCTCAAGATGCTAATTTTTTTTCACTTTTTGCATTACAGTTCCATGGAACAAAGAATGCAATGGTACTATTATTTACGAAGGTATTTCATTCATGCTCATATTTTCATTCCTTAATGGTATAAGAATGGCAGTCTGTGCTCTATTTCAAATACACAAAAACGTATTTGATCGACTGTCTCCAAATGTGCTGTTGATTAAATGTTTCCTGTAGTTAGTGCTTTAAATTATTCTGTTAAAGTGCATATTTTGTTGAATTTTAAGGAAGTTCTCCATGCTATGCTCTTCATGGTCTCCTCAGATATTCGCTGAGGACATCCCAAGCTGTGCCAACGTATATGAATGTAAAAACAACAATGACATTCTGTGTTCATGACAAGAAAAGAGACAATTTGTAGAGTAATAAAATATGGAGATATGAGCAGAGGGTGGAGGAGAGAGGGAGAGTTTCTGCAGTGGTATGTGGAAAAGATATATGTGTATGCCATACACACGCCTGTCTTTACAATGTGATATGTAGAGAGCAACAAAGCAAGGTTGCCCCACATTAGCTACAGTGCCAAAAAGAAAATATTTTCTTGTAAATGACTGAAAATTGAGTCAGCTATCTCCAAAAACATACATTTTAAATCCAAGTATTCCTACTAGAATTACACTGTTTCCCCCCTGTCCTTATTGCCTATGTGAAGACTCATGAGTTGTTTCCACTGTTGCTTACATTTTAAAATATCTTTGGCTAAGCATGCATAATTCTAATCATAGAAGATTAATATAAAGTTTATTTGTAAATTATTATAAAGAATTGCATTCATTCTCCATATTTACCTGCTTGGTGGCATTTTCCCTATTTAACTCTGCCCTTTGCTCTTTCTTTTTGCACTGTGCATTCTCACACCTTATTTTGAAGCACATTACATAGATATGGCTCCTTATCCTCAGATACACGTGAATCTCCTAGGCAGAGGGATATATTTTCATGGAATTTCTGTTCAGAAATAACCTTTATAAAATGTGTTCGGCACAGAGAAACAGAGAGAGAGAGAGAGAGAGAGAGAGAGAGAGAGAGATTATCTCTATTTAAACTGCATAGAATAGAAATCATGACCTCACATATACTACAGAGTTGTTTTGCTTTACACCTATATCTATTAAAATAATTGTCTGTTCTTCTAATTCTTCTTCTTATTGCTTTATTTTCCACTATTGGACACAGTGCCAATCAGCAGTTTAACTATTATGTAGAACACAGAGCACTGAAGACCTTTCCTACTGTCATTCCAGGATAGGGTGTAGCTGAAAGGATCATCAAGTGTCTGATTTTATAAGTGATAATAGTATATAACACATATAGAGTCAATATTCTAACCTGTCACTGTTGTAATTGCACTAGAGGAACCAAGGTGTTAATTAAGAAGAAATTTTAGATCATGAAACTGTTGTGTTCTTCATACCAGGTTCTAGATTGTACACAAAACAGTAATAAAATAGAAAAGTGTAGTTCATAATTAAGTTCTATCCAGTACCACAAATCACACAAACACACTCACTAGCTTGGCTGAACCAGAAATGTCTGTCTTCAGGGCAGAAAGAGGAGGTAGTCCTGTATAGAAGTGCTCTCTAGCCTTTGCTTGCATGATTTCAGCTGTGGCAAATGCTCATTATTGTACATCAGCAATTTCCTTGATGTCTTTAAATGTCATTCTGACATAGATTCAGTGCCCAAAAAACCAAACAAACAAACAAACTAACAAAAAACATTTCTACCAATTGTCACCCAAGATTCTATTGGTTTTATGATTTTGCCTGCAATAATCTTTTAGACTTTGTGTAGTGAAGGTGACTGAACATAGATATTTTTTGTTTTTCTTGAGGTGATAATGTGTTTACTTGACTTTTGGTTTGAAGCGACAGTTCTCAGAACATAGATCATTCTTCTAAAGTTGTAGTAGTTATTTATTCCCCATTATTTTTCTTTCTCCTTGTTCTCCTGTGTGTTGTAATTATCTTTCATATATATTTTACCAGATATTTGATGGTTGTCCTTGTTAATCTGATTATAGTTTGGCCTTCTGAGGCTTGGCAATTCTTTGAATCACCTGTGCATTTCTTTACACTTCAAGAAAAACTGTATTTTTCTCTATGGAAAAATTAAGAAAACAATATTAAATTAAAAATTAAGAAAACGTTATTCTTACTTTAGGACTTTTAACCTCCCATTTTCATTTTAGTAATTATTAACATTACTAGAACTCAACACAGATCCATCATAACCTGCTTATATTTTCAACACATCGATGATTTTTGAAATTATCTTTATTTGATGATTATATACCTGTGTACAAATTCATTGCCAACTCACTTGCATCTTTCCCAAGATATCGCCTAAACCATCCATTCCTTCATGTGCTTCTCCCACCCCTCTCTCTGGCTCTTCAATTGGCTTCAATTACAAGTATATGAAATACTGAATTTTTGACTCAATATTTTGTAGATAACAATTAAGTACACAATCACAACTAGTCATTGGTTAAGCTATGGATGGAAAATAGAAATTCACTGCATACATTGATGACTTTAAGTAATCTGTTTGAAAATCATATCTTCTTAGTAATATAACTTAAATTATTTAAACAGATAAGTATTTTATATCTATATTAATGAGCATTATTTTTTATTTTTTTAATTTTTTATTAATTACACTTTATTCATTTTGTATCCCCCCATAAGCCCCTCCCTCCTCCCCTCCCGATCCCACCCTCCCTCCCCTTTCTGCATGCATGCCCCTCCCCAAGTCCACTGATAGGGGAGGTTCTCCTCTCCTTTCTGATTTTAGTCTATCAGTTCTCATCAAAAGTGGCTGCAATGTTCTCTACTGTGGCCTGGTAAGGCTGCTCCCACCTCGGGGGAGGGGGGAGGTGATCAACGAGCAGGCCAATCAGATTATGTCAAAGGCAGTCCCTCTTCCCATTATTATATAACCCACTTGGACACTGACCTGCCATGGGCTACATCTGTGCAGGGGTTCTAGGTTATCTCCATGAATAGTCCTTGGTTGGAGTATGAGTCTCTGGGAAGTTCCCTGTGTTCAAATTTTCTTGTTCTGTTGCTCTCCTTGTGAAGACCCTGTCCTCTCCAGCTGTTACTATTTCCCACTTCTTACATTAAATTCCATTCACTCTGCCCAACAGTTGGCCATCAGGCTCAGCATCTGCTTTGATAGTCTGCAGGGCAGAGGCTTTCAGAGGCCCTGTGTGGTAGGTTCCTAGTTTGTTTCCTGTTTTCTTCTGGCTTTCAGAAGCCCTCTGTAGAAGGTTCCTAGGTTGTTTCCTGTTTTCTTCTTCTTCTGATGTCCATCCTCTTTGCCTTTCAGGATGGGGATTGACGTTTTAGTTAGGGTCCTCTCTCTTGCTTAGTTTCTTTAGATGCACAGATTTTAGTGGGTTTGTCCTATGTTGTATGTCTATATGAGTGGGTATATACCGTGTGTGTCTTTTTGCTTCTGGGACAATTCACTCAGGATGATCCTTTCCAGGTCCCACCATTTACCTGTAAATTTCATGATTTCCTTATTTTTCATTGCTGAGTAATACTCCATTGTATAGATGTACCAAAGTTTCTGCATCCATTCTTCAGTTGAGGGGCATCTGGGCTGTTTCCAGCTTCTGGCTATTACAAATAATGCTGCTACAAACATGGTTGAGCAAATGTCCTTTTTGTGTACTTCAGCCTCTTTTGGACGTATGCCTAGGAGTGGTATGGCTGGATCTTGGGGTAGCGCTATTCCTAGTTGTTTGAGAAAGCGCCAGATTGGTTTCCAGAGTGGTTGTACAAGTTTACATTCCCACCAGCAGTGGAGAAGGGTTCCCCTTTCTCCACAACCTCTCCAGCATGTGTTGTCCCTTGAATTTTTGATCTTGGCCATTCTGATGGGTGTAAGGTGATATCTCAGGGTCGTTTTGATTTGCATTTCCCTAATGGCTAATGAGGTTGAGCATTTCTTTTAGTGCTTCTCTGCCATTCGATATTCCTCTACAGAGAATTCTCTGTTTAGCTCTGTTCCCCATTTTTTAAGTGGATTACTTGGTTTGCAGCTTTTCAGCTTCTTTAGTTCTTTATATATACTGGATATGAGTCCTCTGTCAGATAAAGGTTTGGTGAAGATTCTTTCCCAATCTATAGGCAGTCACTTTGTTTTGATGATGGTGTCCTTTGCTTTGCAGAAGCTTTTCAGTTTCATGAGGTCCCATTTATTGATTGTTGCTCTTAGAGCCTGTGCTGTTGGTGTTCTGTTCAGAAAGTTTTCTCCTGTACCAATGAGTTCTAGGGTATTCCCCACTTTTTTTCTAGCCGATTTAGTGTGTCTGGTTTTATGTTGAGGTCTTTGATTCCCTTGGAGTTCAGTTTTGTGCAGGGTGATAAGTATGGATCTATTTTTATTTTTCTACATGTAGACATCCAGTTGGACCAGCACCATTTGTTGAAGATGCTATCTTTTTTCCATTGTATGGTTTTGGCATCTTTGTCAAAGATCAGGTGTCCGTAAGTGTGTGGGTTTATTTCTGGGTCCTCTGTTTGGTTCCATTGATCCACCATTCTGTTTCTATGCCAGTACCATGCAGTTTTTAAAACTGTTGCTCTATAGTACAACTTAAGATCAGGGATGGAGATACCTCCAGAAGATCTTATATTGTAGAGGATTGTTTTAGCAATTCTGGTTTTTGTTATTCCATATGAAGTTGAGA
This sequence comes from Psammomys obesus, assembly GCF_907164565.1. Taxonomy (NCBI): domain Eukaryota; kingdom Metazoa; phylum Chordata; class Mammalia; order Rodentia; family Muridae; genus Psammomys; species Psammomys obesus. The sequence goes on from NW_026594377.1 coordinate 6,114,083, forward strand.
ATTTTTCTTTCCAGGTCTATAAAGAATTGTGTTGGTATTTTGATGGGAATTGCATTGAATCTGTAGATTGCTTTTGGTAGGATGACCATTTTAACTATGTTAATCCTGCCAAGCCATGAGCATGGGAGATCTTTCCATCTTCTCATATCTTCTTCTAATTCTTTCTTCAGAGACTTGAAATTTTTTTCATACAAGTCTTTGACTTCCTTCTTTAGGGTTACTCCGAGGTACCTTATGTCATTTGTGGCTATTGTGAATGGTGTTGTTTCCTTAATTTCTTTCTCAGCCCTTTTGTCTTTTGTATACATGAGGGCTACTGATTTTTTTGAGTTAATTTTGTATCCGGCCACTTTGTTGAAGGTGTTTTTCAGCTGTAGGAATTCCCTGGTAGAGTTTTTGGGGTCACTCACGTATACTATCATATCATCTGCAAATAGTGATAATTTGACTTCTTCCTTTCCAATTTTTATCCCCTTGATCTCCTTCAACTGTCTTATTGCTCTAGAAAGGACTTCCAGCACTATGTTGAAGAGATATGGAGAGAGTGGGCAGCCTTGTCTTGTCCCTGATTTCAGTGGGACTGCTTTAAGTTTTTCTCCGATCAGTTTGATGTTGGCTATAGGCTTGCTGTATATCACCTTTACTTTGTTTAGATATCTGCCTTGTATCCCTGATCTCTCCAATATTTTAAACATGAATGGATGTTGGATTTTGTCAAATGCTTTTTCAGCTTCTAGGGAGATTATCATCTGTTTTTCTTCTTTCAGTGTGTTAATATGGTGGATCACATTGATGGATTTCCGTATATTGTACCACCCCTGCATACCTGGGATAAAGCCTACTTGGTCATGGTGGATGATATCTTTGATGTGTTCTTGGATTCGGTTTGCAAGTATTTTGTTGAGTATTTTTGCATCGATGTTCATAAGGGAGATGGGCCTCAAATTCTCTTTCTTTGTTGAGTCTTTGTGAGGTTTAGGTACCAAGGTGACTGTGGCTTCATAGAATGAGTTTGGTAATGTTCCTTCTGTTTCTATTTTGTGGAATAGTTTGAAGAGAATTGGAGTTAGCTCTTCTTTGAAGGTCTGGTAGGATTCTGCGCTGAAGTCATCTGAAGCCTGGGCTCTTTTTGGTTGGGAGACTTTTGATGACTGCTTCTATTTCTTTGGGGGATATAGGACTATTTAATTAATTTACCTGGTCCTGATTCAGCTTTGGTAAGTCAAATCGATCAAGAAAATTGTCCATTTCATTTAGATTTTCAAATTTTGTCGCATATAGACTTTTGAAGTAAGTCCTAATGATTGTTTGGATTTCCTCAGTGTCTGTAGTTATGTCCCCCTTTTCATTTCTGATTTTTTTGATTTGGGTGGTATCTCTCTGCCTTTTAGTTAGCTTGGCTAAGGGTTTGTTGATCTTGTTGGTTTTCTCAAAAACCAGCTCTTTGTTTCATTGAATTTTTGAATTGTTTTATTTGTTTCTAATTGATTGATTTCAGCTCTGAGTTTGATTATTTCTAGCCATCTACTCCTTTTTGGTGTGTCTGCTTCTTCTTTTTCTAGGGTTTTTAAGTGAGCCGTTAAGTTGCTTGAATGAGCTGTCTCGAATTTCTTCTTGAAGGCACTTAGTGCTATGAACTTTCCTCTTAGCACTGCTTTCATTGTGTCTCACAAGTTTGGGGATGTTGTGTCTTCATTTTCATTGAGTTCTAGGAAGATTTTAATTTCTTTCTTTATTTCTTCCCTGACCCAGCTGTCTTTTAGTAGCAAGTTGTTCAGTTTCCATGCATGTGTAGGCTTTTTGCTATTTCTGTTGTTATTGAGGTCCAGCTTTATTCCATGGTGATCAGACAGGATACAAGGGATTATTTCAGTCTTCTTGTATCTGTTGAGGCTTGCTTTGTGACCAACTATATGGTCTATTTTGGAGAAGGTTCCATGAGGTGCTGAGAAGAAGGTAAATTCTTTTGTGTTTGGGTGTAAGCTTCTGTAAATGTCTGTTAGGTCCATTTGATTCATGACCTCTGTTAGAGATATTGTTTCTTTGTTTAATTTCTGTTTAGTTGACCTGTCCTTTGTTGAGAGTGGGGTGTTGAAGTCTCCCACTATTAGTGTTTGAGGATCTATGTGTGGTTTAAGTTTTATCAATGTTTCTTTCACAAATGTGGGTGCCCCTGTATTTGGGGCATAGATATTCAGGATTGTGATGTCTTCTTGGTGGAATTTTCCCTTGATGTGTATGAAGTGTCCTTCCCTATCTCTTTTGATTAATTTTGGTTGAAAGTCTATTTTATCAGATATTAGAATGGCTACTCCTGCTTGCTTCTTGCATCCATTTTCTTTGAAAGCTGTCTTCCATCCCTTTACCCTCAGGTAATGTCTATCTTTGTGACTTAGGTGTGTTTCTTGTATACAACAGATTGCTGGATTTTGTTTACGTATCCATTCTGTTAGTCTGTGTCTTTTTATTGGAGAATTAAGTCCATTAATATTGAGACAGATTAATGACCAGTGGCTGTTTGATCCTTTGAATTTGATGTTGGCTGTGGTCATAATGTTGTGTGCTTGGTTGCTTTTTGTTTTACTGTAGTGGGGTTATTTATTTCCTGTGTTTTCTTGAATGTAGCTAGTTTTCTTGGGTTGTATTTTCCCTTTTAGTATCTTCTGTAATGCTGGATTTGTGTGTAGGTATTGTTGAAATTTGTTTTTGTCATTGAATATCTTGTTTTCTCCGTCTATGAGGACTGAGAGTTTTGCTGGGTATAGTAGCCTGGACTGACATCTGTGTTCTCTTAGGGTCTGCATGATATCTGTCCAGGCCCTTCTGGGTTTCATAGTTTCTGTTGAAAAGTCACGTGTGATTCTAATGGGTTTGCCATTATATGTTACTTGGCCTTTTTCTCTTGCAGCTTTTAGTATTTTTTCTTTGTTCTGTATACTTACTGTTTTGATTATTATGTGGCGGGAGGATTTTCTTTTCTGGTCTAATTCATTGGGTGCTCTATAGGCCTCTTGTATTCTTATTGGCCTCTCCTTTAAGTTGGGGAAATTTTCTTCAAATGATATTGTTGAAAATATTTTCTGGGCCTTGGTGCAGGGAATCTTCTTTTTCCTCTATTCCTATTATTCTTAGGTTTTGTCTTTTTATGTTGTCTTGAATTTCTTGGATGGTCTGTGTCAGGAATTTTTTGAATTTAACATTTTCTTTGACAGATACATCTATTCCTTCCATTGTATCTTCCACACCTGAGATTCTTTCTTCCATTTCTTGTAGCCTATTGGTTATGCTAACCTCTGTAGTTCCTGCTTTCTTTCCTAAGTTCTTTCTCTCCACAATTTCTTCCATTTGTGTTTTTTTTTAATTTTTCTAATTTTATCGTCAGATCTTGAGCTATTTTGTTGGTTTCCTTCACCTGTCTGACTGTATTTTCATGTTTTTCCATCAATTCCTTCAGCTGTTTGTTTGAACAATCCACTGTTTCTTTTATTTCATTCAGTGATTTAAGCATTTCCTCTCTAAAGGCCACAAACTGTTTGACTGCAGCTTCCTCTATTTCTTTTCGTATTTTATTTGTTTCCTTTGTTATCTTCTTCATGAGCATAGATGATAGGTCATCTTCTTGAATTTCAATTATGCTGGGGTGTCTAGGGCTATTTGCCCCTCGATAACTGGGTTCTGGAGATACCATATTGCTCTGGCTTTTGTTGGTTGAACTTTTACACTGTCCTCTACCCATTAGGCTATCTTAGTTGATTGAAGTTAGTTTCTGGTTGTTCCTGGATTCTTGTAGAGGAGAGAATCCCTTTGGCAGGAAGATGGTTTTTCCTGAAGGAAGCCTTCTCAGCTTTTTGGGTATAGTCACTGGATGGCCGGTGTTTTTCAGGAGTTGCTACAGCTCACTTCAGGCATAGAGACCTGGGTGGTAACTGTGGTCCTGATTAGTCAAGAGGGCTCTCCTCTCACCAGGAGAAGTCCTGGAGACAGCTGCCCTCCTTCTGGGTTTCTTGCTATAAATTTAGTGATCAGCTTCTGTAACCTGTGTTTCCCGTGGTTTGGTCGGTTTTGTTAGGGATACCTGCTTGCCCCTTGGAGCATTATCTGGGGGTTGATCTCAGGGTTCTTGGTCTTTTGTAGTTCTGAGGTTGGGGCTCTGTGCCCCAGAACCTAAGAGGTAATCTGTGGCGGGTGAGTACTGCTCTCCTGGTAACAGCAGGCTATCTGGGGCACAGCAGTTCCCTGGGTTGGGTCAGTCTGTGGGACCTTTTCCGGGGATATACTTGGTTGCTTAAGTCTGTCCCCTTTGCTTCGTTCTTTGTTCCTTGTGAGGGTTTCTCCAGACAGTGACTCTAAGACTCTGGTGTCTTGGGGCACACAGTTCTGTCTCTAAGGAGTAGTTGGTACAAAGCAGGCCTCTGGGTTGGCGGAGCATGTGCCCGCCTGCTAGTCTGTGGGAGCTGGGTTCCCAATAACTCTGTGTTCCCTGTTTGGGCCCAGATCTGTGATGGCTGGGCGTACTTGCCTGTTTGCGATCTGCAGTCTGCTAGACTTTCCCCAGGCAAAGCCTAGATGACCCCAGCAGCATGGTTTCTTTCTTCCCTGTGGGGCCCTCTCCTGGCAGGTGTTCCCAGTTTCTTTGCACTGGGGCGCGCAGCTCGTCTGTACCGGTGAGCTGGGCTCGCAGCTCTGCAGCAGGAGCTCAGTTGTGATGGCGGCGGGTACCCGCGGTCTGTGAGACCCTGCAGGGAAAGACTGGGTGACCCGTGATAAGACTTGCAACTTTGCTTCTCCGTGGGTTTTTTTTGCGACTGGGACTCTCAGTCTCAGGCACTGTTGTGCCCAACGATCAGCCTGGGAAAGTGATCGGGACACGCAGGCTTGCGGCACCAGCCTGGAGACCCAAAGCCCGCATTAGCCGGGTTCTCTTCCGGGTTCTGGCTGGGCAGCTGAGAGTGGACCCAACCGATTCCCACGCTGTGGGAGCCTCCCCTCACCTGGGAAACACGATCGATCGCTGTTGTTTTAGGGCCCAGAGTTCAGTCTCCTGGTCGCTGCACGGAGAGTGCTGTCCCGCTTCTCAGACACAGTGCTCTCCCAGCGCCGCCATCTTGGCTCCCCCAATGAGCATTATTATAAAAACTTTGGTTCCTCATATTTTGAACATGTGATCTATTTTGAGATTGGTCTTCATTCTTAAGATTTACATTTCCCTTGTTCTTCGTTTATCAAATTTATATTTTAACATAAATGCCAACAGTATCTTAGTAAAAATTATTTTTAGAAATATTTTGTTCAAACTCTTTCTCTTGAATGTGTCTGTTTAAAAACAAACTCTCATCAGGAATAGATATGCACATCATTGCAAATATTATATAGGTCTCTATATGTTCCAAATGCTCTGAAAAAGTGTTTTACATGATGTAAATTAATATATTATTGTGCCCTATCACAGCTGTGTTTTTCTGTAAAAAAGTTCATTGTTTTACAGTTATATAAAAGAAGTTTTCAATATTCAACAAAATATCAGAGGTTTTGCATATCTTTAAAATTACTCTTACTGTGTGTGATATTTGTGTGTGTGTGTGTGTGTAGTATTCATGTGTACATGTATTTCAAAGTGTCCATGTTGAGATAAGAAAGAAATTTGCTGGAGATATCTAGTTACTTCCATCATGTATGTTCTGCAAGCCCTGAACTATATTTCCAGAGATGATTAAATCCACATTCTGAGCAAAAGCATACATTCGTTCCTTCCTAGTTACATTAGTACTACAAGATCAGAGCTCTTCTTTCAGATTCTGATTTGCTTTTCCATAATTCCTAGCCTATAGTTAGTAAAATACAAAATCATTAAGTGTAAGTTATCCTTGTTCATAAAATTCAATTAATCTGGCATGGTATGTTAGGATCTGAGATAAATCTTTGTCAACACATACACACACACACACACACACACACACACACACAAACACATTGTATTCAATGTAATAGGTTATGCCCAGTGGTTAAAAGATAATAAATATGAATTCTGTGGACGCTATGGGTTACGCAGTCGTGTCCGTTGGCCTTGCCTCAGTGTTGTTATGGATAATGAGAGGGCACCTGTGCTGCTTTTCTTTTCTAAGGGATGGCTTCCTAGAGTCCAAACAACATTTAT
>NW_026594377.1:6140236-6171615 GCF_907164565.1 Psammomys obesus
TGGTGCCCACAGTTCTATCTGAGGCGGCGAATCACGCGCGCAGGCAGGGCTCTGTGCAGGCAGGCGCCTTTGTCCCTCCCGGCTCTGGGTCCGGGCTGGCTCCTGGGACACCCGCGGAACCCGAGTCTTTTCCAGGGGATGTCTGGGTAACCTGGGGTCGGTCCCAATTGTTTCCTGCTCCGTGGGGTTATCTCTCGACTGGGAAATCCAGTCTATGGTGTTGTGGGCCCACAGTTCAGTCTGGGACCGTGACCAGAATGCGCTGGCTGGTAGCTCTGGGCTGGCGACCAAGCGCCTGGCGGAACGGGGATCTCTTCCACGGTTTTGCCAGGTGAGTTAAAGCTGATCGAATCCCCCACCGTGGGGTATCCTCTCACCTGAGAAACACAACCACTTGTGTTTTATGGCCGCGAGTTCTGATTGCTGGTCACTGTGCCAATCCTGCTGTGCTGCTCCTCAGAATGAGAGTCCTCCCGGCGCTGCCATCTTGCCCCGCCTCCGGAAATGCAAATCTTAAGAATGAAGACCAACCTCAAAATAGATCACATGTTCAAAATATGAGGAACCAAAGTTTTTATAATAATGCTCAGTGATATATATATAAAATAGTGATCTGTTTACATAAGTTATATTACTAAGAAGTTATGATTTTCAAACAGATTACTTAAAGTCATCAATGTATGCAGTGAATTTCTATTTTCGAGCCATAGCTTAACCAATGACTAGTTGTGATTGTGTACTTAATTGTTATCTACAAAATATTGAGTCAAAAATTCAGTATTTCATGTACTTGTAATTGAAGCCAATTGAAGAGCCAGAGAGAGGGGTGGAAGAAGCCCATGAAGGAATGAATGGTTTAGGTGATATCTCGGGAATGATGCAAGTGAGTTGGCCATGGATTTGTACACAGGTATATAATCATCAAATAAATATACTTTCAAAATCATTGATTTGTTCAAAATATAAGCAGGTTATGATGGATCTGTGTTGAGTTCTAGTAATTTAAATAATTACTAAAATGAAAATGGGAGGTTAAAAGTCCTAAAGTAAGAATAATATTTTCTTAATTTTTAATTTGATATTGTTTTCTTAATTTTTCCATAGAGAAAAAGTACAGTTTTTCTTGAAGTGTATAGAAATGCACAGGTGAATTCCATTCACTCTGCCCATAAGTTGGCCATCAGGCTCAGCATCTGCTTTGACAGTCTATACTGCAGAAGCTTTCAGAGGCCCTCTGTGGCAGGTTTCAAGGTTGTTTCCTGTTGTCTTCTGGCTTTCAGAGGCCCTCTGTAGCAGGTTCCGAGGTTGTTTCCTATTTTCGTTTTCTTCTGATGTCCATCCTCTTTGCCTTTCAGGGTGGGGATTGAACATTTTAGTTAGGGTCCTCTCTTTTGCTTAGTTTGTTTAGATGTACAGATTTTAGTGGGTTTATTATATATTGTATGTTTATATGAGTGAGTATATACCATGCGTATCTTTTTGCTTCTGGGACAACTCACTCAGGATGATCCAAGAAGTGGGAAATAGTAAGAGTTGGAGGGGACGGGAACTCCACAAGGAGAGCGACAGAACAAGATGATTTGAACACAGGGAACTTCCCAGAGACTCATACTCCAACCAAGGACTATTCGTGGAGACGACCTGGAACCCCTGCACAGGTGTAGCCCATGGCAGTTCAGTGTCCAAGTGGGTTCCATAGTAATGGGAAGAGGGACTGCCTCTGACATAATCTGATTGGCCTGCTCATTGATCACTTCTTCCTGAGGGGGGAGCAGCCTTATCAGGCCACAGTAGAGGACAATGCAGCCAATTTTGATGAGAACTGATAGACTAAGATCAGAAAGAAGAGGAGAACCTCCCCTCTCAGTGGACTTGGAAAGTGGCATGCATGCAGAAAGGGAAGGGAGGGTGGGATCAGGAGGGGAGGAGGGAGGGGCTTATGGGGGGATACAAAATGAATAAAGTGTAATTAATAAAAAAAAAAGAAATGCACAGGTGATTCAAAGAATTGCCAAGCCTCAGAAGGCCAAACTATAATCAGATTAACAAGGACAACCATCAAAGAATCTGGTAAAATATATATGAAAGATAATTACAACACACAGGAGAACAAGGAGAAAGAAAAATAATGGGGAATAATTAACTACTACAACTTTAGAAGAATGATCTATGTTCTGAGACTGTTGCTTCAAACCAAAAGTCAAGTAAACACATTATCACCTCAAGAAAAACAAACAAATATCTATGTTCAGTCACCTTCACTACACAAAAGGCTATCAGATTATTGCAGGCAAAAATATAAAACCAATAGAATCTTGGGTGACAATTGGTAGAAATGTTTTTTGTTATTTAGTTTGTTTGTTTTTTTGGGCACTGAATCTATGTCAGAATGACATTTAAAGACATCAGGAAAATTGCTGATGTACAATAATGAGCATTTGCCACAGCTGAAATCATGCAAGCAAAGGCTAGAGAGCACTTCTATACAGGACTATCTCCTCTTCTGTGGCCTGAAGACAGACATTTCTGGTTCAGCCAAGCTAGTGAGTGTGTTTGCGTGATTTGTGGTACTGGATAGAACTTAATTATGAACTACACTTTTCTATTTTATTACTGTTTTGTGTACAATCTAGAACCTGGTATGAAGAACACATCAGTTTCATGATCTAAAATTTCTTCTTAATTAACACCTTGGTTCCTCTAGTGCAATTACAACAGTGACAGGTTAGAATATTGACTCTATATGTGTTATATACTATTATCACTTATAAAATCAGACACTTGATGATCCTTTCAGCTACACCCTATCCTGGAATGACAGTAGGAAAGGTCTTCAGTGCTCTGTGTTCTACATAATAGTTAAACTGCTGATTGGCACTGTGTCCAATACTGGAAAATAAAGCAATAAGAAGAAGAATTAGAAGAACACAGAATTATTTTCATAGATATGGGTGTAATGCAAAACAACTCTGTAGCATACATGAGGTAATGATTTCTATTCTAAGCACTATACATAGATATAATCTCTCTCTGTCTCTCTCTCTCTCTCTGTCCCACACATGCATTTTTTTTCTTTTTTTCTTTTTATTTTTTTCTTATCAGTTACATTTTATTAACTCTGTGTCCCAGCTGTGTCCCGATCCCTCATTCCCTCCCAGTCCCTCCCTCCCTCCATCATCTCCAACATGCCCCTTTCCAAGTCCACTGATAGGGGGACCTCCTCCCTATTCATCTGATCCTGTTTTATCAGGTATCTTCAGGACTGGTTGCAAAGCTCTCCTCTGTGGCCTAACAGGACTGCTCCTCCTTTGGGAGGTGGGGAGGCCAAAGAGCCAGTCATTGAGTTCCTGTTAGAAATAGTCCTTGTTTCCCTCACTATGGGAAACCAATTGGTTACTGAGCTACCACAGGCTACATATGAGCAGAGGTTCTAGGTTACATTCATACATGGCCCTTGGTTGCATGTCAGTCTCAGAAAAGACCCTGTGCCCAGATAAATTTGGTCCTTGTGGAGCTCCTATCCTTTCCTCATCAGACTAACTCCCCTTCTTTCTTATGATTCCCTGTACTCTGCCAAAGGTTTGGTCATGAGTCTTTGCTTTGAAAACACTGCTAGTTAGAGTTTTTCAAATGCACTCAGTAGACTCCTGTCAATGTTCAATGCGCATCCCCTCTGTCTTTCAAAACGAGGATTGATAATCTTACCCCATGTCCGCTCTCTTGATTATCTTTTTTAGGTGTATAGATTTCATTATGTTTATCACATCTTGTAGGTCTATATAAGTGAGTATATGCCTTGTTTGTCTTTCTCTGTATGGAATATTTCACTCAGGATGATCTTTTCTAGATCCCACCATTTGCCTGCAAATTTCATGATTTCCTCCTTTTTGATTGCTGAGTAGTATTCCATTGTGTAAAAATACCACAATTTCTGTACCTATTCCTCCATTGATGGACATCTAGGTTGTTGCCAGGTTCTGGCTATTAAAAATAAAGCTGCTATAAACATGGTTGAGCAAAGATCCCTTTTGTGTACTTGAGCAAATTTTGGGTATATACCTAGCAGTGGTATAGCTGGGTCTTGAGGAAGCACTATTCCTAATTGTCTTAGAAAGCGCCAGATAGATTTCCAGAGTGGTTGTACCAGTTTACATTCCTACCAGCAGTGGAGGAGGGTTGCCCTTTCTCCACAACCTCTCCAGCATGTGTTGTCCCTTGAGTTTTTCATCTTGGCCATTCTGATGGGTGTAAGGTGATATCTCAGGGTCGTTTTGATTTGCATTTCCCTGATGGCTAATGAGGATGAGCATTTCTTTAAGTGTTTCTCTGCCATTCGATATTCCTCTGTCAAGAATTCTCTGTTTAGCTCTGTTCCCCATTTTTTAAGTGGATTACTTGGTTTGCTGCTTTTCAGCTTCTTTAGTTCTTTGTATATATTGGATATGAGTCCTCTGTCAGATAATGGGTTAGTGAAGATTCTTTCCCAATCTGTAGGCAATCGTTTTGTTTTGATGACAGTGTCCTTTGCTTTACAGAAGCTTTTCATTTTCATGAGGTCCCATTTATTGATTGTTGTTCTTAGAGCCTGTGCTGTTTGTGTTCTGTTCAGGAAGTTGTCTCCTGTGCCAATGAGTTCTAGGCTGTTCCCCACTTTTTCTTCTAACATATTTAGAGTATCTGGTTTTATGTTGAGGTCTTTGATCCACTTGGACTTTAGTTTTGTGCAGGGTGATAATTATAGGTCTATTTTCATATTTCTGCTTGTGGACATCCAGTTGGACCAGTACCATTTGTTGAAGATGCTGTCTTTTTTCCATTGAATGGTTTTGGCTTCTTTGTCAAAAATCGAGTATTCATAGGTGTGTGTGTTTATTTCTGGATCTTCTATGTGATTCCATTGATCTTCCTTTCTGTTTTTATGCCAATACCATGCAGTTTTTATTACTATTGCTCTGTAGTACAACTTGATATAGGGGATGGAGATACCTCCAGATGATCTGTTGTTGTACAGGATTGTTTTGGAGATTCTGGGTTTTTTGTTTCTCCATATGAAGCTGAGAATCTTTTTTTCAAGGTCTGTAAAGAATTGAGTTGGTATTTTGATGGGAATTTCATTGAATCTGTAGATTGCTTTTGGCAAGATGGCCATTTTCACAATGTTAATCCTACCAATCCATGAGCACGGGAGATCTTTCCATCTTCTGAGATCTTCTTCAATTTCTTTCTTCAGAGACTTGAAGTTTTTCTCAAACAGGTCTTTCACTTGCTTGGTTAGTGTTACCCCAAGGTACTGTATGTTATTAGTGGCTATTGTGAAGGGCCACACATGCATTTTTATAAAGGTTATTTCTGAACAGAAATTTCATGAAAATATATCTTCTTTAGCTCTGTACCCCATTTTTTACTTGGATTACTTGGTTTATTGCTGTTTAACTTTTTACTTGGATTACTTGGTTTATTGCTGTTTAACTTTGTGAGTTCTTTATGTATTTTGGATATTAGCCCTCTTTCAGATATAGGATTGGTGAAAATTCTTTCCCAACGGTATATACTCACTCATAAGTCATTATTAGATATGTAATATTGGATAAGCATGATAAATTCAAAAGTCCTAAAGAAGCTAAACAACAAGGAAGACCCTCGGAATGATACTCAACCCTCATTCAACAGGGGACATGTGATAGACATCAGAAATAGGAGTAGACAGGGAACATGACAGGGGCCTACCTCAAAGGCCCTCTGAAAGACTATACTGATCGAGGTACTAAAGTAGAGGCTGAGACTCATAGCCAAACATTGGGCAGAGTGCATAGAATTTCATGAAAGACGAGGAAGATAAAAAGACCAGGAGAGGTCAGGAGTTCCAAAAGGAGACCAACAGAGGGAGGGAGGGCGGGATTGGGAAGAAATCAGGGAGGGGGCAACAGCCAGGATACAAAGTGAAAATAATTGTAATAAATAATAAATAAATAAATTTTGTAAATTAAAAGTAAAAGAATCCATCTTGATTTACCATTATTACACAAATAATTTCCCGAATTGCCATTGAGTTACTTTTGTGTTGGCCATTTACTTCTGGGCATGGAACATCCCCCTAAAGTGGCTTGTTTCCCCAGTGAGACTCTCTTGTAGAAAATGTTCTTCACTTGCAAGTGGCTGTCAATGAAAGATCGCTTCTGCACTGGCTGTCTACTTCTCCTTTCTGATCTAAGACACCATCTGGTACAAACCTGCCTATGCTCCTACAGCCTCTGTGAGATCACATGTGCACCAGCCCTGCTGGGTCTAGAAGGCCTTAATTCCTGCTGTCCTCCGTTCCCTTGGCTTTTACACTCCTTCTGCCTCCTCTTCCACAGAATTCCCTGAGCTCTGAGGAGAGGGATATGGTGATACATATGCCATAATCCCTCAATCTGCAGAATGTATGGTTGTGAGTCTCTATATTCATTCACATCTGCTGCATATAGCCTGTGGTAGCTCAGTAACCAATTGGTTTCCCATAATGAGGGGAACAAGGACTATTTCTAACAGGAACTCAATGGCTGGCTCTTTGTCCTCCCCACCCCCCAAGGGAGGAGCAGTCCTGTTAGGCCACAGAGGAGAGCTTTGCAGCCAGTCCTGAAGATACCTGATAAAACAGGATCAGAGGAATGGGGAGGAGGTCCCCCCTATCAGTGGACTTGGCAAGGGGCATGGTGGAGATGAGGGAGGGAGGGAGGGACTGGGAGGGAATGAGGGATCGGGACACGGCTGGGGTACAGAGTTAATAAAATGTAACTGATAAGAAAAAAATAAAATACAAAAAAAAGGAAATAAAAAAGAAAAAAAATCACAGAAATAGGGAGGGGGCTGGAATTAGGCTGTAAAGTGATTAAATAAATAAGCTGCAGATAGTTTCCAAAAAAAAAAAAAAGAAAGAAAGAGAGAGACAGAGAGACAGACAGACCAGAAGGAGGTATGTGGAAGCCAATAATTTTGTAGTTAATTTTATAATATGTAATTATATATATATATATATCAATTATATTTTATAAACCATTGGAATTGAACATGGAATAAAGAGTGAGGTAGGCCTCTATATTTTATTAAATATGAATGCCAAATTCTGATCAATTTTCTAAGCACTGCTTATTGAATAAACCTTAGATGTCTATCACTCACAAAAAAAAAAAAAAGAAGATTCTCAGATGATGGTTGATCAAGACATGGATCTATGAGTAGAGCAGAATGCCTTGGAGTCATTTTATTGCTATGTTCCTTTAGCAGAACAGTAGCATTTAGTTCCCTGGCATATCTGTCTACACTTCTCAGTCACCATAGCAGAGCTGGCTGTGGGCTCCATCTCAAGGAAGGTGCCTTAGGTCAGATATTGGCCGTTTTCACCCACAAGCTTTGTGTCATTGTCCAGCATATTTTGCAGGCAGGACACCATTGTAGACTGAAAGGTCTATGCTTACCTTTATTCTTTGGTTGCCTGCAGAGTACCTTCCAAGTTCCTAGGAGATGACATTTCTAGGTAGCTTTGACTCCTCCAAGTTCAATGAGTTGTGTACTTGTTGTCTTCAACAATAGTGTCTTACTGTTAGTTCGTGGAGAGCAACCTGTAACCTTTGCAAAAGCCTGCAGGATTTGGGAGTTCCCATGTGACTTCCATGGCCAATAACTCAATTAGAAATACCCCTTTGATACTACTGAAGCTCCATTTGGTGATGAGAGATGTCCAGTTCAGACTCTCTCTCTCTGCTACTTGCTGACTTTATGTAGGTTGTCTTCACATATATACATATGACATAGGATATTTCTAACTGCATTCAGTTTTCATAAGGGCCTCAAATGGCCCTTGCTTTTAGCTATCCTTCCCCTTATTCTCTCTCTTGCCTTCCTCTCCTTTCCCACTCCCTATCTGACCTTCCAGTTTCAGGTCATCCTCCCCATTCATCAATCATTTCCATTACCCCCTCCTAGGGAAATCCATTCCTTTTGCTCTCTATCTAACTTCTGTGGTTATATTAATTGTAGCTCACTCTGTGTGTATTTGTTTGAGTGTGTGTGTGTGTGTGTGTGTGTGTGTGTGTCTTTCTCTCTGTCTCTACTTTTTTTTTTTTTTAAACACAGGCTTTCTCTGGGTAGTTTTGGCTGTTTTGGACTCTTTGTAGACCAGATTGGCCTCCAATGCTCTCCTTGCCTCTACCTCCCAGAGTTCTAGAATTAAAGGCATTCACCACCTCCTGCACAATAGTAGCTTTCTTATTAGTGACTGAATGGCTAACATCCACATATAAATGACTACAAGATCTGTGTGTCTGGTTGTCTGTTTGTCTGTTTGTTTGTTTGTTAACGAGACAGGAAGGGTGTAGATCATCAGGATGAAAGGTGAGGTGATTAGAAACTGGATAAAGGAGGAGGAGAAACCATAATCAGAATATATTACATAAAAATAATCTACTTCAATAAGAAAAAAAATTTCTGCCCTAGTCTTGGCAGGACAGTATATACCACAGTAAGTAATCAGTAACACTTTTTTTCTGTTACAAAATAGAGATTTGCAGACAGGAGCCTAGCATAAGAGTCAGTTGAGAGGCTGTGTCTAGCAGCCGATGGAAATAGATGAAGAGACCCAGGCCAAACAATGACCTAGTTCAGGGAGTTTTAGGGAATAGTAAGAGGAACGTGGGAGACAGAAGGAGCATGACTCCACAAGAAAACCTACAGAGTAAAATAACCTGGAGCCATGGAAGCTCCCAGAGGCTGAACCACCAACCATGAGCATGCATGGGCTGGACGTAGGCCCCATTCTCATATGGAGCACGTGTGCAGCTTGATCATCAGGTGGGTCCCCTAACAATGAGTGGCTGTCTCTGACTCTGTTGCTTGCCACAGGATCCCTTTCCCCTAGCTGGGCTCCCCTGTGGGGCCTCAGTAAGAAAGCATATTCTTAGACCTGCTTCAACTTAAAATGCCAGGATGGGTTGGTAATCCTTAGGAACCTCCTCTATTCTGAGGAGGAGAAAAGGAGGAGGGTGAGGGTATGACTTAAGAAGAGGGGGCAGGGGGCAGGGTTCAGGCTGTAAAGTGAATAAATAAAAAAAAGTAAATAAATAATAAATAAATGGAAAATTCATAGTTTGGGGGGCTGTTTTTTATTCTTTTGTTGGTGGATTTTTTTTCAATCTTTTTTTATAATTTTGTTGTTTAAGAAGGTTTCAAATAAGCACATACACACATCAAGGTTAACCACACCCAAGACTATGGTGTTGTGAGTCATAGCTCTCCCTGACCCAAAGAAAGACACCCTTAACTATGCACAGCAGAGATTAGGGCTTCTTCAATGTTTCCCACTTACTTCCTCTTTAGGGAACCTGGCTGCCTGCCTGGATTTTGATAACGTGATAGGAACTACAGGTAATAGAAAGCCATAAGCCCATTTTGTCTAGGCAAGAGAAATGACTTCATTAGCTCAATGAAAGTATCTCACAATTTCTGGCCCAGGGCCAGATGGTTTCAGTGCAGAATTCTACCAGACCTTCAAAGAAAAACTAACACCAATACTCTTCAAACTATTCCACAAGAGAGAAACAGAAGGAGCACTACCAAACTCATTCTATGAAGCAACAGTCACCTTGATACCTAAAACTCACAAAGACCCAACAAAGAAAGAGAATTTCAGGCCAATCTCCCTCATGAACATTGATGCAAAAATACTCAACAAAATACTTGCAAACCGAATCCGAAAACACATCATAGACATCATCCACTAAGACCAAGTAGGCTTCATCGCACACATTCAGGGGGGGTTCAATATACAGAAATCCATCAATGTGATCCACCACATAAAGAAACTGAAGGAGAAAAAACATATGATCATCTCCTTAGATGCTGAAAAGGCATTTGACAAAATCCAACATCCATTCATGTTTAAAGTATTGAAGAGGTGAGGGATATAAGGCACATACCTGAACATAGTAAAGGCGATATACAGTAAGCCTATAGACAACATCAAACTAAAGGGAGAGAAACATAAATCATTCCCACTGAAATCAGGGACAAGGCAAGGCTGTCCACTCTCTCCCTATCTCTTCAACATTGTTCTTGAAGTCCTACCTAGAGCAGTAAGACAATTGAAGGAGATCAAGGGGATACAAATTGGAAAGGAAGAAGTCAAATATCACAATTTGCAGATGATATGATAGTATACCTGAGTGACCCCAAACACTCTACCTGGGAATTCCTTCAGCTGATTAACACCTTCAGCAAAGTGGCTGGATACAAAATTAACTAAAAAAAAAAAAAAAATCAGTAGCCTTCTTGTATACAAAGGACAAAAGGGCCGAGAAAGAAATTAGGGAAACAACACTGTTCACAATGGCCACAAAGGACATAAAGTACCTTGGTGTGAACCTAACCAAGCAAGTCAAAGATTTGTATGGAAAAAATTCCAGTCTCTGAAGTAAGAATTAGAAGAAGATATCAGAAGATTGATAGATCTCCCATGCTCATGCCCTGACAGGATTAACATATTAAAAATGGCCATTTTACCAAAAGCAATCTACAGATTTAATGCAATTCCCAACAAATTATCAACACAATTCTTTACAGACCTCAAAAATAAAATTCTCACATTGATATGGAACAAAAAATAACCCAGAATTGCTAAAACAATTTTCTACAGTAAAAGATCTTCAGGAGGTATCTCCATCCCTGATCTCAAACTGTACTGTAGAGAAACAATACTAAAAACTGCATGGTACTGGCAGAGAAACAGACTGGTGGATCAATGCAATTGAATAGAAGACCCTGACATAAATCCACACACTTATGGACACCTGATTTTTGACAAAGATACCAAATCCATTCAATGGAAAAAAGACAGCATCTTCAACAAATGGTGCTTCTCTAACTGGAAGTCTACATGTAGAAAAATGCAAATAGATCCATACTTATCACCCTGCACAAAACTAAAGTCCAAGTGGATCAAAGACCTTAACATAAAACTAGACACATTAAACCGCTTAGAAGAAAAAGTGGGTAATACCCTTGAACTCATTGGCACAGGAGACAACTTCCTGAACAGAACACCAACAACACAGGCTCTAAGAGCAGCAATCAATAAATGGGACCTTATGAAACTGAAAAGTTTCTGTAAAGCAAAGGATACTGTCCTCAGAACAAAACGACAGTCTACAGATTGGGAAAAGACCTTCACCAACCATATATCTCACAGAGGGCTAATATCCAATATATATAAAGAACTAAATAAGTTAAACAGCAAAAAAAATCAAGTAATCCAATTAAAAAATGGGGTACAGAGCTAAACAGAGAATTCTCTGTAGAGGAATATTGAATGTCAGAGAAACCCTCAAAGAAATGCTCAATCTAATTAGCCATCAGGGAAATGAAAATCAAAATGAACCTAAGATTTCACCTTACACCCATCAGAAAGGCTAAGATAAAAAACTCAAGAGACAACACATGCTGGAGAGGTTGTGGAGAAAGGGGAACCCACCTCCACTGCTGGTGGGAATGTAAACTTGTATAACCACTCTAGAAAGCAATCTGGTGCTTTCTCAGTCAACTAGGAATAGCGCTTCCCCGAGAACCAGCTATACCATTCCTAGGCATATACCCAAAGGAGGCCCAAGTATACAATAAAAACATTTGCTCAACCATGTTTGGAGCAGCCTTATTTGTGATAGCCAGAAGCTGGAAATAGCCCAGATGCCCCTCAGTGGAGGAATGGATGCACAAATTGTGGTATACCTATACAATGGAATATTACTCAGCAATAAAAAAACAAAGAAATCATGAAATTTGCAGGTAAATGGTGGGATCTGGAAAAGATCATCCTGAGTGAGCTATCCCAGAAGCAGAGGGATGTACATGGTATATACTCACTCATATTGACATATAATATAGGATAAACCAACTAAAATCTGTACACCTAAAGAAACTAATCAAGAGGGAGGACTCTTGCTAAAATGCTCAATTCCTATCGAGAAAGGCAAAGAGGCTGGACATCAGAAGAAGGAGAAAAGAGGGAACAAGTCAGGAGCCTGACACAGAGGACCTCTGAAAAGCTCTGCCCTGCAGAATATCATTGTAGATACTGAGACTTATGGGCAACCTTTGGGCAGAGTGCAGGGAATCTTAGGAAAGACGTGGGAAACAGTAAGATCTGGAGAGTACAGGAACTTCAAAAGGAGAGCAACAGAACCAAAAAATCTGAGCACAGGGGTCTTACCTGAGACTGCTATTCCAACCAAGAACTCTGCATGGACATAACCTAAGACCCCTGCACAGATGTAGCCCATGGCAGTTCAGTATCCAAGTGGGTTCCATTGTGATAGGAACAGGGATTGTCTCTGACATGAACTAATTGGTCTGTTCTTCAATTACCTCCCCCTGAGGGGGAAGCAATATTACCAGGCCACAGAAGAAAGGCAGCCACTCCTGATGAGACCTAATTGACTAGGATCAGAAGAAAGGAAAAGAAATCCTCCCCTATCAGTGGACTTGGGGAGGTGCATGCATGCAGAGGGTGGATGAAGGGAGGGATTGGGATGGGAGGAGGGAGGAAACCACAGGGGGAATACATAGTGAGTAAAGTGTAATTAATAAAAAATAAAATAAAAAAAGGTTTTAAATAAACACATACACACATCAAGGTTAACCACACCCACACTATGTTGTGAGTCATAGCTCTCCCCTCCCCAAACAAAGACAGTCTTAACCATGTACAGCAGAGATCAGGGCTTCTTCAATGTTTCCCACTTACTTCCTCTTGAGGGAACCTGGATGCCAGCCTGGATTTTGATAAAGTGATAGGAAGTACAGGTAATAGAGAGCCATAAGCCCATTTTGTCTAAGCAAGAGAAATGACTTCATTAGCTCGATGAAAGTATCTCACAATTTTATTTTTATTCATTATTAATTCACTTTGTATCCAGGGTGTAGCCTGCTCCCTCATCTCCCTGTCTTACCCTCCTTTCTCCTTAATCTTTATGGCCCTCCCCTATTCCTCTGATAGAGGAGGTCCTGCTCCCCTACTACCTGACCCTGGTATATGAGGTCTCATCAGGACTGGCTACATTTTCTTCCTCTGTGGCCTGGCAAGACTTGCCCTCCAATTCCCAGGAGTAGGTAATCAAAGAGCAGGCCAATGAGTCCATGTCAGAGAATGCCTATGCTCCTTTTACTAGGAAATGCACATGAGACTGAGCTCTCTATGGGTTATCTGACCATGCATGGTACTCGGTTGGAGCATCAGTCTCTGCAGGGTCCATTGGGCCCAGATTTTTCTACTCTGTTGGTCTACTTTTGCAAGTTCTGTTTCCTTAATGTCTTTCTCTCTCCCCATTCTCCAATAAAACTTCCTGCACTCTGCCCAATGTTTGTCCATGAGACTCAGCATCTGCTTCCATACCATGCTGGGTAAATTCATTCAGAGACCATTTGTAAAGCTTCCTACCCTGTTCAGTGTCTTGTAGCACTTCTGATGCTTATACTGTTTGTCCTTCTGAATGAGGATAGGCATATTCCCAAGGATCCTCTTTGTTGCTTAGCTTCTTTAGGACTATAGATTTTACTATTTTATCCTATATTATAGGACTAATACCCACTTATAAGCGAGTACATACCATGTGTGTCTTTCTGCTTCTGGGATACCTCACTCAGAATATTCTTTTACAGTTCCCAACATTTGCCTAAAAATTTCATCATTTCCTTGTTTTTAGTTGCTGGGTATTCCATGGTGTAAATGTACCACAATTTCTTTATCCATTTCTTGAGTGAGGGACCTTTAGGTTGTTTACAGATTCTGGCTATTAGGAATAAAGCTGTTATGGACATAGTTGAGCAAATGTCCTTGTTCTATGCTGGAGCATCTTGCAGATAGATATATGCCTAGGAGTTGTATAGCTGTGTCTTGAGGTAGCAATATTCCTTAATTTCTGAGAAAGCACCAAATGGATTCCTAAATTGGTAGTCCAAGTGGACATTCCTGCCAGCAATGGATAATTGTTCTCCAGCATGTACTGTCAGTTGTGTTTTTAATCATATCCATTCTGATGAGTGTAAGGTGAAACTTAAGTTTTTTTTTTTTTTCATTTCTCTGATGACTAAGGACTTTGAACATTTATTTGTTTTCCTGCCATTCAAATTTCCTTTGGTGAGAAATCTTTGTTTATCTCTGTACTCCATTATTGAATTGGATTACTTGGTTCGTTGGTGTTTAATTTTTTGAATTCTTTATATACTCTGGATTTTAGCCCTCTGTCAGATGTGGGTTAGTGAAGATCTTTCCCCAGTCTATAGGCTGTCATATTGTGTTTACAATGTCCTTTGCTTTATAGAATATTTTTAGTTTCATAAGATTTCATGTATTGTTGATCTTTGAGCCTTTGCTGTTGGTGATTGGTTCAGGAAGTTGTCTCCTGTGTGGATGTATTCATTTTTTCTTTCTCTTTTTTCTGTCTAAAGAATCAAAATCCTTCTTACTCCATCTTGAGAATGAAGAAACTCACATTTCTGAATATATGTACCTCCTGGGACCCAACACATTTAAAAAATACTATGACAACCTGATAAATTTCTTTACCTTTATTTAGGTTCACAAACAAAAAAATGTGTTTATTTATGGCATGTCAACACATAGAATTCTTTCTCATTTGCTTAATTTACCGTACTCCAATGTATCAGTCATTTGAAATCAGGAAAATTCAGCAGAATACATTATGGAAAACTTTACAGTTTGATAGTTATGTTTTCTGAATTACCACTGTACAATTAAACATGTAGGTGAAACAACACAGTTTTTAAAAGGTATACTTAATTTCTATCACTGAAATGCCATCATTTTAAAGACATTGGTATTCTAAGTTTAAATGATCTGTCCATGATTATTATTTGTTCAATTTAAACTAAATATTTAATAAAAAGTATCTCACAGGTTGTTTCAGTCACAAATTTTTGTGTCTCTCTCTATATAATATATAGGCTGGGCTATATTTTATTAAGCATGTGTCCTCCTCAGTAGTCTGACTTCTCTTTACATGAAGGTTTCTGACTCCATCTCAGTAAAGCACAATCATTTTTAATGAATGTTGTGATTTGGCATCTAGTAGACTCTAAGGTTCACAGTGTTCATGATTTCTGCATGTTGCCATTTTAAACGGGGAATGTTACTAGGTTAAAGAATTAAGAATTGGGACACTTTGAAGATGAATATAAGTTTCACAATGTTTTACACTTGTATTCTGCTACTTGTTGCACATATATTATTATAGTTTTCTATTGTTCTAATTTCTGTCTACATCTGTCTATCATTTATCATATATATCATGTATCTATTAAACATATATGGTTGTAAAAATCTGTTATTCCTTACAAACATGTGGTCAAAAATAATTCTATAATATTTTGAAAGCCAAAAGTCTGAAAAAAAATGAAATGCATGTGTCAGTTTGTCAGTTACATCATGAGCTTTACAGTGATGACATCACAGTGGTCTGTCAACTGTGACTACCCAGAAACTTCAGGCTTCAGTGGTTCGTCTACAAGCCGCTGTAGCCATCTTTGCTTTTTAGTGCCAGGAAAGAAAAAGGTAATTTTGTACCTGTTGAAAGCTTCTTCCTTCTAGGCTCCACTGTAAAGGTATTTTTTACATGACTGTTATGATTCTCATGATAGATGGTTTCAGGAAGTATCCTGTCTTGATTCCTCCAGATCATGTGAACTAACTCTAAACTCAAGAGTGGCTTCATGGGAAGCTATGCATGAAATTAGCAAAAGTTACCATGTCAGTAGAGGTATGCTCTGAGCTGTATGTGAGAATGTTGTCTGGATATCTTCAAAATATATCTGTCCATAATATGAGATAGGATTATTTTCTGTTCCATCTAAGCGTTATACCCTCTGTGACACAAGCTTTGTTTGAAACTTGTCAAATTTCAACCCAAATATCTAAGAGCTCTCAGATCTACAGCAAGTTGTTATTGTTTGCAACATATATTGTGGTTTTTAAACCTATTTAACTGTATTTTAATACTGATTCTATTAGAAAGGAATTTGGTATTATGGTTGGAATGACGGAGGAAGCTACAGCTGGGATACAAAGTGAATAAACTAATTAATTTTTTAATTAGTTAATTAGTTAATTAAATATCTTTAAATATTATTCATACAAGCAAAAAAAAAGAGTTCAGAAATTAGGGGGAAAAAATTGATGTTTCCAAAGTTGTCAATGAGAGAAGGGAGAACATCAGGAGATTAAAATGGATATAGTGGCAGCAGGGAAAGGAACTGTGCTTTTATAAAGAAAGAGAGAGCTTTAAGAACATTTTGCAAGATAGAATAGTCAGAAAGAGATAGGAATATTTGGGAAGAGACAGGATTAAGATGGGGATTTATGATGTGTAACAACTACTTTTGTTTAGTTTTCAGTTAATGTGGAGGCCAACCTGGGAGTTAAAAATCTGATAGGGCAACAGGTCAATGGAGAGCCATATGTCCCTTTGCCAGAAGCATGGGAAATGACTTCACTTGCTGGACAAGAACCATCTCCCAAATTCAC
This sequence comes from Psammomys obesus, assembly GCF_907164565.1. Classification (NCBI taxonomy): domain Eukaryota; kingdom Metazoa; phylum Chordata; class Mammalia; order Rodentia; family Muridae; genus Psammomys; species Psammomys obesus. Next base: position 6,156,804 of record NW_026594377.1, read on the forward strand.
TGGTTCTCGACTTGTGGGGTCTGAATCCTTTTGAAGGTGTTGTATCAGTTGTATAAATATCAGATATTTAAATTTTATTCATAACAGTGACTAAATTACATTTAAAAAGTAACAATGAAATAATTTTTTGGTTGGGTGTCACCACAACACGAGGAACTTTATTTTTTTTCTTTTTTTTATTTTTTATTAATTACACTTTATTCATTTTGTATCCCCCCATAAGCCCCTCCCTCCTCCCCTCCCAATCCCACCCTCCCTCCCCTTTCTGCATTCATGCCACTCCCCAAGCCCACTGATAGGGGAGGTTCTCCTCTTCTTTCTGATCTTAGTCTATCAGTTCTCATCAAAAGTGGCTGCATTGTCCTCTACTGTGGCCTGGTAAGGCTGCTCCCCCCTCAGGGGGAAGTGATCAACAAGCAGGCCAATCAGATTATGTCAGAGGCAGTCCCTCTTCCCATTACTATGTAACCCACTTGGACACTGAACTGCCATGGGCTACACCTGTGCAGGGGTTCCAGGTCGTCTCCACGAATAGTCCTTGGTTGGAGTATGAGTCTCTGGGAAGTTCCCTGTGTTCAAATCATCTTGTTCTGTTGCTTTGCTTGTGGAGTTCCCGTCCCCTCCAGCTCTTACTATTTCCCACTTCTTACATAACATTCCATTCATTCTGCCCATCAGTTGGCCATCAGGCTCAGCATCTGTTTTGACAGTCTATACTGCAGAGGCTTTCAGAGGCCCTCTGTGGCAGGTTCCAAGGTTGTTTCCTGTTTACTTCTGGCTTTCAGAGGCCCTCTGTAGCAGGTTCCGAGGTTGTTTCCTATTTTCTTTTTCTTCTGATGTCCATCCTCTTTGCCTTTCAGGATGGGGATTGAACATTATTAAAGTGTTAAAGCATTTGGAAGTTTGAGAACCATACTGATATAGGCTATACCAGCTACCTTCTCCAAACTCTTCTCATGTCTCTCAAGACAATAACTTCTGAAAAAGGCTACTTCTTCAATTCCTTCACAATAGGTTCCCTTGGAAGTGACTTCGTTTCTGTTACATTTTAAATCTTCTCTTTCCTCACCTTCCCCTGAGGGGAGAGCAGCCTTTCCAGTCCACAGAGAAAGACATTGCAGCAACTCCTGATGAGACCTAATAGACTAGAACCAGAAGGAAGTAGGGGAGGATCTCCCCTATCAATGGACTTGAGGAGGAGGGACATGGGTGGAGAAGGGGAAAGGAGGGTGGGACTGAGGGAAAGAGAGAGGGAGCTACAGGGGGTTTCAAAGTAAATAAACTGTAATTAATAAAAATTAAAATTAAAAATGAATAAGTGTAAATCTTCCTCTAGCTCAGCAGAATTCTACCCTGGTAATTGTACCTGTATTGTAATACCATGTACCCTTGGCAATGTAGTATGAACTAGTTATGCACTGAATACCTGTTCTCCTAGGTGGAGGCCTCTACAAGGAAAATCCTTTTTTTCCCCTCATGGAAATCCTTGCAGAGTTCGCCAGGAAAGAAACACATTGAATCTTGTTATGTCAAGGCCCTGTTGAAATCAGAAGAGGGTGGACAAGGAAAATACGATATCTGTCCTTGTAAATGATGTATTAGTTGTGCCTGGTAACCTGTGAGTATGTGCCTCATGCCTGCCTCACTACGAGAGACTACACTTTGATTTGGCCTTAATATACAAAAGCAATTTAATTTTTATTTCATTAAATGTTTTTGATGATATGATTACTTCATTATTTCCCACCACTTTTTACCATTTCCGGTTCTCACATATTCCTTTCCTTGTTCTTTTTTGAAGACATGTTGTCATGTTTTAGTGATTGTTGTTACATACATATATGTAATAATATATATATGTTTGTGAAAATATATTTTAATGAGGTAATTATAATGTTTACTGTATATATACACTTATATACTGTATACCTTTTATGTAATCTAGTATAATGTTATCTGTATATATGTTTTCAGGAGTGTCCATTTGGTTCGAGATCACCAATTGTTCTGTTCTTCCTAAGGAAGGAGCTTTTTTCTTAATTTCAAAATTTCTCAGTGGTACATGCTTCTTTGAGATGGGTTTTGGCTTAGTACAGGGTTTTTCCTCTGCACACATTTTCACATTGTTTTTGCAAATATGTTAATCAAATATAAAAACCTGAATTATTTAAGGTACTTATTTTACTATTTTAATCTCAGAAAACTATAGCAATAAACTTGAAAAGGAGACAGGTGTGGTAGCATGTGTCAACAATTTTAGAAGTTTTGAAGCTGATTTATGACAATTGTAAGTTTTGGGGTATGCTGAGAAATTTTCTTAAAACAAAATATTTTTTAAAAATTGCTTTTTGTTAAAGACACATTGTAGAAGCAAGAGGGAAAATCCCTGATTATAATGGTTGCTCAACAGAGGGCACATATATATGTTTCTCTCTCATAATTTCCAAATTACATTGAAGAGATGAGAAGCAGATACTATCCCTACATTACTCAGGGGAAACTTCTGGAACCATTCAGGTCATGAGAATAATGAGAAAAATTACTGAGAACACTCATGAGAATAATGAAGAGTCCAGGAGAGTGTTCTTCTGTGCATTATAGACACAACCACCTGGGTACATTTCCTCTCCACCCTGACCTGTCACCCTAAGTTCCTAGCCTAGAAATGAAGACCTACTGTCTGACTGATGTGGGCCCAAAATAAGTGAATGGCCCAACTGCTGACTGCCAGTCTGGCCATCTTTTCTGTAATTTCTCCTAATTCCCCATCAGTCCATAACTCTGTGGCTGGAATTCCACAGAGTTTATTTTAAAAGATAGTAATCAACTCATCTTTATATTTAAATGAAAGCTACTGATCATTTGCCATACAGTGTAGTTGGGAAAGCAAGTGAATTTCATTTTGATTTTGGAGAATGAAGAAAATTAAAATGGTCAGTTTTTTTTAAATTTATTTGTCTTTTTATTCACTAAACTTTATATACTTTGTGTCACCTTCAGTCTCCCTCTTCTTTTATAACATTCCATGAACTCTACCCAAAGTCTGGCTATGAATCTCAGGAAGGAGAGATGTCAGGAGATAGAATGGAGAGAGTGACAAACCCAAACCAAACCAAAACAAAACAACAACAACAACAAAAAAAAAAAACAATCAGAACACATTGCATGTGAAATTATTAAAACACAAACATCATATACAGAGAGTGAAAGAATGAAACTTAGGCACCCAAGGCAATGGTTTTTAGGAATATAACTGAAAATATGAGAATGTTTGCTAGGAAGACGCATTTGTACCTCCTAAATTGGAAAACAGAATCCTCTTTGTGTTAGCTGTGTGACATGCACATGGTGTGTTCACTGAGGGAACAAGTGTAGAGAGCTGGGATGTCTTCTTGTACAGGGAGAAGGTCAATGGAATGTGAATATTATTAAGTCAGACAATATTCCCATGTTATTTATATGGAAAAGATTATTAAATTTACTTTTAATCAAAATATAAAACTTTTAAGTATTTCTCTTGTTATAGAAAATCTGACATTAAACAAAGCTACAAGGTTAATATTCAACTAAATACAGGGTAGACTACTTTCTCAAAATGCTAAACCTCTAAAATCCATAGTACAGTTCTTCTAGATATTCATCAAACACAAACAGACAAGTCTACAGCTAATTAAGAGCATCAAAAACTGTGTGCCCAGTAATTTCTTTCAACACAGGCTTTGCTGTGGTCCATCTATCATGGCATGAGCTCTGTGTGCCAGAATCATAGACGTGATCAGTCCTCCTCTGCTCTGGGGTAGGAAGGACTGGGTCTTACTATAAGCATTTCCAAGTTCAATGAAAAGCAAACTAACAGAGACACTTGATTCTCTTTCTAGACATAAGAAAATGTTTAACATAAAACAGGTGATTCCACTCACTTGCTTATGGACATAGTTGGGACAGACAACAGCTGTGCTTTACAAATCTATTAAGCTGTTTTGACCCATGGGCAATTTTAAGGCGACTTTTTGGTAAGACCTACAACTTGGACCTGTGTACAAAAAAAACCTCTTTTTTTTGTTGAAATTATTGATCAATTTAATACTAACTCACAGGTAATATATTTATTTAGTCTTAAAGTATACAGGCTCCCCATTCAAGGTTGCCCCTCCTAGGAGGACTGAATTTGTCTATACTATTCACCACACACATTTCTACATGTTAGAAGGTTCCTTACCTTTTGATCAGTGATGCTCATCAGGACTTCCGAAGAGCCTTGCATTAGAAATCAAGGACACTGTGCTCTATATCAAGGCTGTGACAGAAGCAAGGCTTACCCCATTATCCACTAAAATGACCTGGTATTTTCTGGGTTTTGAAAATACACAAACTGACCTCTCACAACAATTTTGTGTAGTATAATTGAATTTGCAATATACCTCCTGCACCCCTGTGATTATTTCCTAAAAGAATAGTATTTAATTGTAAAGATAAAAATAGTTATAGTTGGATTGCTCAAGGTCTTGGATGTTTGTGCAGCAGAATATCACTCGTGTTTATAGTCAACAGATGAGGACCTATGTCATTAGACCATCAGAGTCACAGTTGATTTGTTCACTGCAGGTAAATTGCATATTCACATTCTGATCTTTCATGAGAAAATGTGATCATGGTATACTTAGAATATCTTCAGGACAATGGTTGGAGTGTAAACCTTCTGCTCTACACAAGCTTACACCCGAATTTATATTTCTTTTCCACATAAAGAGTTCATCACATGTAAATCCCACTTTAGACTTCCCTGTCCTCATTCCTTTGTCCAAACTTCTAGTCTCATCACAGAGCTGACTCAATTAACACAAGTGCCTGCAAGTTGTGTAAACTTCTGAGTTCTGTGTCTTTACTCTTAAATTGGAAAAGCATTTCCATAGACTTGAGAAAGATGATTATCTGTGTTCTCCGAAGATTTTTTTTTTCCTTTGATAAAGAAGATTCTCTGAAGATTATCTGTATTAATGCTTGGTGCTTCTCTCATGTGGAATACGAGAAAAAAGTACCGTGTTTAGTGATATATGAGAGTTTCATGGCCACGTTTCCATTATGTTTTTGTACTTACGAAGTAATGAAGTTTGGAAGTCAGATTTACAGTAGTTTACTTTCAATTAAATACACATCAGAGATTTTCAGCTCACCAAGTCCTTTGATATTTCCTGCTTTGTCCCCGTTTAATTTGCTAATATTAGATGTGTTGTCTATGTACATGTGGACTTATTATTAATTAGCACCAGGAGAATCAGTGCTATGACTCAACCAAATGAAGCACTAGTTTTCTCAGAACCAATGTCTTGTATGTCAGTTCTGTAATTCATATGAGAAAATAATGAACAATTCTTGTCAAAGGTGTTTTCCCTGATTTAAGTGTGTTCTGAATAAAGGTTACATGCTTTACCCAAGGTTTAGTGTAATACCTTTCTATGTGAACACTACCTCAAGAGCTAGGAGAACACCACAAGCCTTAATTATCCTTTTATATTTACGAAATAAAGTTTGGAGAAAATTTTGGCCCAGCCACAGTCACAGAGTTCTTGTTACATAGTTATAGTCAAGGCTTGCTTTTCCCAAACAGCATCCATGCTTTAGCTCACTTCCTATCATGTATGGCTCCAGGGAAGTAACAGGAAGAACAGCAGCCCAGTCATGTGGAGAATGCCACCTACTCTGGCATGCTTATGGATGCAATTGTCTTATATTTATATGAGGAATAATATTAATTATCCTATGATTTTTCAAGATGCTATTTTTTTTCACTTTTTGCATTACAGTTCCATGGAGCAGAAAATGCAATGGTACTCTTATTTACAAAGCTATTTTATTCATGTTCATATTTTAATTCCTTAGTGATATAAGAATGGCAATGTGTGCTCATTTTGTTCACAAAAATGTATTTGATTGACTGTCTCCAAATGTGCTGTTGATTAAATGATTCCTTGGGTTAGTGCTTTAAATTATTTTGTTAAAGTGCATATTTTGTTGAATTTAAAGGAAGTTCTCCATGCTATGCTCTTCATGGTCTCCTCTTTCTACTGTACTAAACTGTCTTCTCCACTCAGTAGAGGTCATTCTACCTTGTATGCTCAAACCATCATTTGATTCTTACTTAGAATCAAGCATGTTTCTGCCATTCTCTTGCAGACAAACATTTTGTTAACTTTGTGTCCCTGCTGTATCTCACTTCCTCTGTCTGTCCCAATCCCATTCTCCCACCCTCATCTCCTCTCTGCCCCTTTCCAAGTCCACTGATAAGGGAGAAGAACCTCTTCCCATAAATCATCTGATACTGGTTTATCAGGTGTCTTCCGGACTGGCTGCAAAGTCCTCCTCTGTGGCCTAGCAAGGCTGCTCCCCCCTTGGTTTGGTTGAACTCAAAGAGCCCACCATTGAGTTTATGTCAGAAACAGTTCCTGTTCCCCTTATTAGGGAACCCACTTGGATACTGAGCTACCAAGGGCTACATCTGATCAGGGTCTCTAGGTTGCATCCATACATGGTCCTTGTTTGGAGAAACAGTCTCATAAAAGATCCCTGTGCCTAGATATATTTGGTCCTTGGGGAATTCCTGTCCTGTTAACTCTCCAGGTGGTATTAACTCCATCCTGCCCCCCTTTTTTATTCCCTGCATTCTGGCAGAGGTTTTGTTATGAATCTTAATATCTGCTTTGATACACTGCTAGGTAGAGTCTTTCAGAGGGCCTCTGTGGTAGGCTCCTGCCCTGTTACTTGTTTGCTCCTACAGCCAATGCCCATCCCATTTGTCTTTCTAAGTGAAGATTGATCATGGTACCCTGGGTCCTCTTTCTTGTTTATCTTCTTTAGGTGGATAGATTTCAGTACATTTATCCTATCTTATAGGTCTATAAAAGTGAGTATATACCATGTGTGTCTTTTGGCTTTTGGGATACCACACTCAGGATGATTGTTTCTAGGTCCCACCATTTGCCTGCAAATTTCATGATTTCCTCATTTTTTAATTGCTGAGTAGTATTCCATTGCGTATAAGTACCACAATTTCTGTATAGATTCCTAAACTGAGGGACATCTGGGTTGTTTCTAGGTTCTGGCTCTTAAAAATAAAGCTGCTACAAACATGGTTGAGCAAATGTCCTTTTTGTGTACTTGAGCCTATTTTGGATATATGCCTAGGAGTGGTATAGCTGGATCTTGAGGAAGCGCTATTCCTAATCGTCTGAGAAAGCACCATATTGATTTCCAAAGTGGATGTACAAGTTTGCATTCCCACCAGCAATGGAGGAGGATTACCCTCTCTCCACAACCTCTCCAGCATGTGTTATCCCTTGAGTTTTTGATCTTAACCATTCTGGTGTGTGTCAGGTGAAATCTCAGGGTCATTTTGATTTGCATCTCTCTGATGGCTAAGGGCATTGAGCATTTCTTTAAGTGTTTCTCTTGTATTCCTCTACTGAGAATTCTCTGTTTAGCTCTGTACCTCACGTTTTAATCAGATTGCTTGATTTGCTGCATTATTATAAAAACCTTTATTCCTCATATTTTGAAGATGTGATCTACTTTGAGGTTGGTCGTCATTCTTAAGAATAATTTACCTGTCTATTTTTCTTCGTTTATCAAATTTATTTTAACATAAATAACAACATTTTCATTTATACTTTCATTTTAATGTCTTACTAAAAATTATTTTTAGAAATTTTTTGTTAGACCAGGAAAGAAATCCTCCCTGGACATAATAATCAAAACTGAAAGTATACAGAAAAAAGAAAAAAATACTAAAAGCTGCAAGGGAAAAGGCCAAGTAACATAGAATGGCAAACCCACAGAATCACACCTGGCTTCTCAACAGAGACTATGAGAGCCAGAAGGGCCTGGGTGTATATCATGCAGGCCCTAAGAGAAAAAAGATGTCAGCCTAAGCTACTGTACCCAGCAAAACTCTCATTTCTCATAGACGGAGAAAACAAGGTATTCAATGACAAAACCAAATTTCACCAATACCTGCACACGAATCCAGTGGTACAGAAGATACCAGAAGGAAAAATAGAACCCAAGAAAACTAACTACTTTCAAGACAACAAAGGAAATAATTAAACTCACTACAGGAAAACTAAAAGTAGCCAAACACACAAACACTACCACAACCAACATCAATATCAAAGGATCTAACAGCCACCGATCATTATTTTCCCTCAACATCAATGGACTCAATTCTCCAATAAAAAGATGCAGACTAGCAGAATGGATGAGTAAACAAGACCCAGCAATCTGTTGCATAAAAGAAACACACCTAAGTCTCAAAGATAGACATGACCTGAGAGTAAAGTGCTGGAAGACAGTTTTCCAAGTAAATGGACCCAAGAAGGAAGCAGGAATAGTCATTGTAATGTCTATTAAAATAGACTTTTAACCAAAATTAATGAAATGAGATGGGGAAGGACACTTTATACTCATCAAGGGAAAATTCCACCAGGAAGACATCACAATCCTGAACATCTATGCCCCAAATACAAGGGCACCCACATTTGTAAGAGAAACATTAATAAAAAACATAAACCACACAGAGACCCCCACACACAATAATAGTATGAGACTTCAACAGCTTACTCTCAACAGAGGACTGGTCAACAAAACAGAAATTAAACAAAGAAACAATGTCTCTAACAGAGGTCATGAATCAAATGGACACAACAGACATTTACAGACACTATTCACCCAAACAAAAAAGAATTTACCTTCTCAGCACCTCATGGAACCTTCTCCAATATAGACCATGTAGTTGATCACAAAGCGAGACTCAACAGATACAAAAAGAAGAAAAAAATCCCTTGTATCCTATCTCATCACCATGGACTAAAGCTGGACCTCAATGACAAAAATAGCAAAAGGCCCACACACACATGGAAACTGAACAACTTGCTACTAAATGACAGCTGGGTCAGGGAAGAAATAAAGAAATTAAAGACTTCCTAGAAGTCAATGAAAATGAAGGCACAACATACCCAAACTTAGGGGACACAATGTAAGTTATGCTAAGAGGAAAGTTAATAGTCCTAAGTGCCTCCAAGAAGAAATTTGAGACATCTCATTCAAGCAACTTAATGGACCACTTAAAAACCCTAGAAAAAGAAGAAGCAGACACACCAAAAAGGAGTAGACGGCTGGAAATAATCAAACTCAGGGCTGAAATCAATCAATTAGAAACAAATAAAACAATTCAAAGAATCAATGAAACCAAGAGCTGGTTCTTTGAGAAAATCAACAAGATAGACAAACCCTTAGCCAAGCTAACTAAAAGGCAGAGAGACACTATCCAAATCCACAAAATCAGAAACAAAAAGGGGGACATAACTACAGACACTGAGGAAATCCAAACAATCATTAGGACTTACTTCAAAAGTCTATATGCGGGGGCGGAGCCAAGATGGCGACTAGCACACACAGTTTCCAAGCTGTGGAAGAGAAAAAGTTCTGAATTGATGAGTGGAAGAACTTCTGAAGCCAGGGAAACAACGGAGAGACTTTCTAAACAACAGGGAACATCGCCGGAGGTGAAAACCTTGGTCTCGGGTCACCCAGGGACTTGTTTGGGGAAGGTGAGAAACGATCCTTTGATCTCTTGGCACTCCCCTCCCCCAGACCTCCCTCCTCCTCGGCACAGCGGACTCGCCTTTCTCAGCGCAGACCTAACTGCCTGGGGCCTGCAGCCACTGAGGCTGAGCCCCAAGTCCTTTATCGGCAAAGGCCAGCAGTACTGTGTCTCGGAGCCCCAGATTCACGCGCGGCAGCTGCACCATCCTTCCAGGGCCCGAGTCTGCTAGACGCCATACTAGCTCCGCAGGATCGCTATCACTGACGGTACGGCCCGCCCAATACCACAGTGACAGAGAATACGCTATATACTCACCAAAACCAGACAGAAACGCCATACAAGCTAGACACACCAGGCGCTGGGCCTCCGAAGCTTGGAGAGCACAGTAAAGAGATCCCAGGACTTCCCAGAAAGCATCTGGACTAGCAACCCAGTCTCCAGTTACAGCGGGACTTTCTAACCTGGCGGCGGAGCAGCACTGAGCTGGCAGGGCACATCAGCCCTCCAGTTTAAGACTAACCAGGGCCAAACCAGAGAACAGAAAGGCTGGTTACCCCGATTCCCACTGACGTGACCACCCTGAAATCTCCAGCTGCAGCAAGACCTCATAACCTGGCAGTGACAGCAGCACGGAACTGGCGGAGCACATCAAAGAAGCAGGGCCAAACCAGAGAGCAGACAGCCCAGATACGCCGATCTCTACCAAGTGTCCTGCCTGTAAGTGAGTGCACCCTTGAGAATCTGCAGCTCCACTGATCCTGGCTTCTTCTAAAACAGAAGCCAGGCATCGAACCCCCTCCCACCCATATACCCACTTTGGGAAACAGAGGGGCACTTGGAACATTGAAGTTCCTGCTCTGTGGGTCTAATTGAGGAGTTAAGGCAGTTAATGCCAGAAATTGCACTGCGATCATCACTAGCGCCTGCGACATATACATTGCAGAGCCCCTCCCACACACTCAAGGGTTCAACATTAGCCATCACTCTGTCCCTCGAGACACACGCCCACACCCACTTACACACACACACACACACACACATATACACACACACACGCACGCACGCTTGCATTTGCCTCTGTTTGCGCCTGCGTACTTTCCTCCCACAGGTACAGCTAGTCCTCAGCATACGCTAAGGACACGGGACCTCTCTCAACTTCCTGAAGAATTCTCCAGACTCGAGAGAGAGACAGTACCAGTCTGATCGGCTGAATCCAAAAACAAACAGGGAAGGTCTCAGATAAGCCAATGGCCAGGGGTAGGCGAAGAACATTTCCAACATAAATCAGGACATCATGACTTCACCAGCAAACCCCAAAATCGATGGATATTCCAATTCATCAGAAGCACAGGAAAATGACCTTAAAGCCATGCTTGCTCAATTATTTGAGGCTCATAAGGAGGAAATGAACAAATCTTTCAAAGAGATGGCCAGTCAATTGGAGGTAAAGAAAGAAGAAATAGACAAAACCCTTAAAGAAACACAGGCAAACATAGCCAAACAAATAGAGGCACAAGTAGAGAAGAAATTAGTGGCATACAAAAAGGAAATGAACAAAGAAATAGAGTCCATCGTAGAGAGACAGGAATCCAAATTCAAACACATAAAAGAAATGGTGCAAGGCATGAAAACAGAATTAGAATCAATAAAGAAAACACAAAGTGAGAAAACTCTTGAGCTGGAGAACTTGGAGAAAAGATCAGGAACCACAAAAGTAAGCATCACCAACAGAATACAAGAGATGGAAGAGAGAATCTCTGGAGCTGAAGACACACTTGCAGAAATTGATACTTCTCTCAAAGAAAAAGTAAAATCAGAAAAATTCCAATCACAAAATATCCAAGAAATCAAGGATGCTATGAAAAGACAAAATCTAAGAATAATAGGAATTGATGAAAAAGAAGACTCCAGGCTCCAAGGTCCAGAAAATATTTTCAAAAAAATCATAGAAGAAAATTTTCCCAACTTAAAGAAAGAGATGTCCATAAATATACAAGAGGCCTACAGAACACCAAATAGACTAGACCAGAAAAGAAACACATCACGTCACATCATAGTCAAAACACTAAATCTACAGAACAAAGAAAAGATATTAAAAGCAGCAAGGGAAAAAGGCCAAGTAACATATGAAGGTAGACCTATCAGAATCACACCAGACTTCTCATCAGAAACTATGAAAGCCAGAAGGGCCTGGGCAAGCATCATGGAGACTCTAAGAGATCACAAATGTCAACCCAGACTACTATACCCTGCAAAGCTTTCAATCAACATAGATGGAGAAAACAAAATATTCCATGACAAAACTAAATTTACGCAATATCTATACAGCAAACCAACCCTACAGAAGATACTAGAAGGAAAACTCCAATCCAACGAAAACGAATTCACCCAAGAAAACAGGGCATACAGATAATGTCCCAACAAAAATGAAAAGAAAACAAGCAATGAAACAAGGTAAGATCATCGACTCCATTACACAAGGAACTAACATGCATTGGTCAATATTATCTATCAATATTAATGGACTCAACTCACCAATAAAAAGACACAGGCTAACAGAATGGTTACGGAAACAGGACCCAACATTCTGTTGCATCCAAGAAACACACCTATGCAACAAAGATAAACACTACCTCAGAGTAAAGGGCTGGAAAAATGTTTTTCAAGCAAATGGTTCCAGAAAACAAGCTGGAGTAGCCATCCTAATATCTAATAAAATAGACTTTCAACCCAAGTTAATCAAAAAAGATAAGGAGGGCCACTATATTCTCATCAAAGGAAAAATCCAACAAGAGGACATCACAATTTTGAGTATCTATGCCCCAAATACAAGAGCACCTACATTCGTAAATGAAACAATATTAAAGCTTAAATCATACATTGATCCTAATACCTTAATAGTGGGAGACTTCAACACCCCACTCTCATCAAGGGACAGATCAACCAGACAGACACCAAATAGGGAAATGAAAGCACTCACAGAATCCCTAAATCAAATGGACCTAATAGATGTCTACAGATCTTTTCACCCAAACTCAAAAGAGTACACCTTCTTTTCAGCACCGCATGGAACCTTCTCCAAAATAGACCATATAGTTGGTCACAAAGCAAGCCTCAACAGATACAAAAGGATTGAAATAATCCCTTGTATACTATCTGACCACCATGGACTAAAGCTGGACATCAACAACAACAGAAACAACAAAAAGCCGACACGCACATGGAAACTGAACAACTTACTACTCAATGACAGCTGGGTCAAGGAAGAAATAAAGAAAGAAATTAAAGACTTTCTAGAATTCAATGAAAATGAAGGCACAACATACTCAAATTTATGGGACACATTGAAAGCAGTGCTCAGAGGAAAATTTATAGCACTAAGTGCCTACAAGAAGAAATCTGTAACATCACATACAAACAACTTAATGGCCCAACTGAAAAACCTAGAAAAAAAAGAAGCAGATACACCCAAGAGGAGCAGACGGCTGGAAATAATCAAACTAAGGGCAGAAATCAATCAATTAGAAACAAATAAAATTATCCAAAGAATCAATGAAACAAAAAGCTGGTTCTTTGAGAAAATCAACAAGATAGACAAACCGTTAGCCAAACTAACTAAAAAGCAGAGAGAAACCATACAAATCAGCAAAATCAGAAAGGAAAATGGGGACATAACTACAGACACTGAGGAAATCCAAACGATTATTAGGTCATACTACAAAAGCCTATATGGCACAAAATTTGAAAATCTAAATGAAATGGATAACTTTCTTGACAGATTCCATCTACCAAAATTAAGTCAAGATCAGGTAGAAAGACTGAATAGTCCTATATCTCCCAAGGAAATAGAAGCAGTCATTAACAGTCTCCCCTCCAAAAAAAGCCCTGGACCAGATGGCTTCAGCGCAGAATTCTACAAGACCTTCAAAGAAGTACTAACACCAATTCTCCACAAACTATTCCATAAAATAGAAACAGAAGGAACACTACCAAACTCATTCTATGAAGCCACAGTCAATTTGATACCTAAACCACACAAAGATCCAACAAAAAAAGAGAACTTCAGACCTATCTCTCTTATGAACATTGATGCAAAAATACTCAATAAAATACTTGCAAACCGAATCCAAGAACACATCAAAGATATCATCCACCATGACCAAGTAGGCTTCATCCCAGGAATGCAAGGGTGGTTCAACATACGGAAATCCATCAATGTAATCCACCACATAAACAAAATGAAGGAGAAAAACCACATGATCATCTCCTTAGATGCTGAAAAAGCATTTGACAAAGTCCACCACCCATTTATGTTTAAAGTCTTGGAGAGATCAGGGATACAAGGCACATACCTAAAGATAGTAAAGGCAATATACAGCAACCCTATAGCCAACATCAAACTCAATGGAGAGAAACTTAAATCAATCCCACTGAAATCAGGGACAAGACAAGGCTGCCCACTCTCTCCATATCTCTTTAACATTGTACTTGAAGTCCTAGCCAGAGCAATAAGACAACTAAAGGAGAGCAAGGGGATACAAATCGGAAAGGAAGAGGTCAAAGTGTCACTATTTGCAGATGATATGATAGTATACATGAGCGACCCCAAAGATTCAACCAGAGAACTTCTTCAGCTGATAAACACCTTCAGCAAAGTGGCAGGATACAAAATCAACTCAAAAAAATCAGAAGCCCTCTTGTATACCAAAGACAAAAAGGCTGAGAAAGAAATTAGGGAAACAACACCCTTCACAATAGCCACTAACAACATAAAGTACCTTGGTGTGACTCTAACCAAGCAAGTGAAAGACCTATTTGAGAAAAACTTCAAGTCTTTGAAGAAAGAAATTGAAGAAGATCTCAGAAGATGGAAAGATCTCCCGTGCTCATGGATTGGTAGGATTAACATTGTGAAAATGGCCATCCTGCCAAAAGCAATCTACAGATTCAATGCAATTCCCATCAAAATACCAACTCAATTCTTTACAGACCTTGAAAAAAAGATTCTCAGCTTCATATGGAGAAACAAAAAACCCAGAATCTCCAAAACGATCCTGTACAACAACAGATCATCTGGAGGTATCTCCATTCCCGATCTCAAGCTGTACTACAGGGCAACAGTAATAAAAACTGCATGGTATTGGCATAGAAACAGAAAGGAGGATCAATGGAATCGCATAGAAGACCCAGAAATAAACCCACACACCTATGAAT
>NW_026594377.1:6176615-6203691 GCF_907164565.1 Psammomys obesus
GAAATCATGAAATTTGCAGGCAAGTGGTGGGATCTAGAAAAGATCATTCTGAGTGAAGTATCCCAGAAGGAGAAAGACAAACTTGGTATATACTCGCTTATATAGACCTACAAGACATGATAAACATAATGAAATCTACACACCTAAAGAAGATAATCAAGAAAGTGGACACAGGCGAAGGTGATTAATCCTCATTTAGAAAGACAAATGGGATGTGCATTGAACTTATGACAGGAGTCTATCACAAAAGGCATCTGAAAGACTCTACCTAGCAGTGTTTCAAAGCAGACACTAAGACTCATAACCAAACCCTCGGCAGAGTGCAGGGAATCATATGAAAGAAGGGAAGTTAGTATGATATGGAAAGGATAGGAGCTCCACAAGGACCAAATATATCTGGGCACAGGGTCTTTTCTGAGACTGACACTCAACCAAGGACCATCTATGGATATAACCTAGAACTTCTGCTCGGATGTGGCCTGTGGTAGCTCAGTAACCAAGTAGTTTTCCAAAGTAAGGGGAACACGGACTATTTCTAATAGGATCTCAAGGGCAGGCTGTTTGACCCCCACCCCAGGGGAGGAGCAGTCTGTTAGGCCACAGAGGAGGACTTTGCAGCCAGCCCTGAAGATACCTGATAAAACAGGGTCAGATGAAAGGGGAGGAGGTCCTCCCCTATCAGGGGACTTGGAAAGGGGCAGGGAGGAGACCAGGGAGGGAGTGTGGGGTTGGGGAGGGAATGAGGGAGCGGGATACAGCTGGGACACAGAGTTAACAAAATGTAACTAAAAAGAAAAATAAAATAAAATAAAAAAATAAAAAAAGTCTATATGCCACAAAATTTGAAAATCTAAATGAAATGGACAATTTTCTTGATCGATTTGACTCACCAAAGCTCAATCAGGACCAGGTAAATCAACTAAATAGTCCTATATCCCCCAAAGAAATAGAAGCAGTCATCAAAAGTCTCCCATCCAAAAAAAGACCAGGACCAGATGGCTTCAGCGCAGAATTCTACCAGACCTTCAAAGAAGAGCTAACTCCAATTCTCTTCAAACTATTCCACAAAATAGAAACAGAAGGAACATTACCAAATTCATTCTATGAAGCCACAATCACCTTGGTACCTAAACCTCACAAAGACTCAACAAAGAAAGAGAATTTCAGGCCAATCTCCCTTATGAACATTGATGCAAAAATACTTAACAAAATACTTGCAAACCGGATCCAAGAACACATCAAAGATATTATCCACTATGACCAAGTAGGCTTTATCCCAGGTATGCAGGGGTGGTTCAATATACGGAAATCCATCAATGTGATCCACCATATTAACAAACTGAAAGAAAAAAACCACATGATAATCTCCCTAGATGCTGAAAAAGCATTTGACAAAATCCAACATCCATTCATGTTTAAAGTACTGGAGAGATCAGGGATACAAGGCACATATCTAAACATAGTAAAGGCGATATACAGCAAGCCTATAGCCAACATCAAACTGAACGGAGAGAAACTTAAAGCAATCCCTCTGAAATCAGGGACAAGACAAGGCTGCCCACTGTCTCCATATCTCTTCAACATAGTGCTGGAAGTCCTTGCTAGAGCAATAAGACAGTCGAAGGAGATCAAGAGGATACAGATGGGAAAAGAAGAAGTCAAGTTATCACTATTTCCAGATGATATGATAGTATATATGAGTGATCCCAAAAACTCTACCAGGGAACTCCTACAGCTGATAAACACCTTCAGCAAAGTGGCCGGATATAAAATTAACTCAAAAAAATCAGTAGCACTCCTGTATACAAAAGACAAAAGGGCTGAGAAAGAAATTAGAGAAACAACACCATTCACAATAGCCACAAATGACATAAAGTACCTTGGCGTAACCCTAACCAAGCAAGTCAAAGACTTGTATGAAAAAAATTTCAAGTCTCTGAAGAAAGAATTAGAGGAAGATATGAGAAGATGGAAAGATCTCCCATGCTCATGGCTTGGCAGCATTAACATAGTAAAAATGGCCATCTTACCAAAAGCAATCTACAGATTTCATGCAATTCCCATCAAATTGCCAACACAATTCTTTACAGACCTGGAAAGAAAAATTCTCAACTTCGTATGGAATAACAAGAATCCGAGAATTGCTAAAACAATCCTCTACAATAAAAGATCTTCTGGAGGTATCTCCATCCCTGATCTCAAGCTGTACTATAGAGCAACAGTTATAAAAACTGCATGGTACTGGCATAGAAACAGAATGGTGGATCAATGGAATCGAACAGAAGACCCAGAAATAAACCCACACACTTACGGACACCTGATTTTTGACAAAGATGCCAAAACCATACAATGGAAAAAAGATAGCATCTTTAACAAATGGTGCTGGTCCAACTGGATGTCTACATGTAGAAAAATGCAAATAGATCCATACTTATCACCCTGCACAAAACTGAAGTCCAAGTGGATCAAAGACCTCAACATAAAACCAGACACATTAAATCGGCTAGAAAAAAAGTGGGGAATACCCTAGAACTCATTGGTACAGGAGAAAACTTCCTGAACAGAACACCAACAGCACAGGCTCTCTCTCTCGCAATCAAAAAGGAGGAAATCATGAAATTTGCAGGCAAATGGTGGGATCTAGAAAAGATCATCTGGAGTGAAATATCCCAGAAGGAGAAAGACAAACACGGTATATACTCACTTATATAGACCTATAAGATATGATAAACATAATGAAATCTATACACCTAAAAAAGATAATCAAGAGAGCGGACATGGGGTAAGATTATCAATCCTCGTTTTGAAAGACAGATGGGATCCGCATTGAACATATGATAGGAGTCTACTGAGCGCATTTGAAAGACTCTAACTAGCAGTGTTTTCAAAGCAAAGACTCATGACCAAACCTTTGGCAGAGTACAGAAAATCATAAGAAAGAAGGGGAGTTAGTCTGATGAGGAAAGGATAGGAGCTCCACAAGGACCAAATATATCTGGGCACAGGGTCTTTTCTGAGACTGACATGCAACCAAGGACCATGTATGAATGTAACCTAGAACCTCTGCTCAGATGTAGCCTGTGGTAGCTCAGTAACCAATTGGTTTCCCATAGTGAGGGGAACAAGAACTATTTCTAACAGGAACTCAAT
The DNA here is from genome assembly GCF_907164565.1 of Psammomys obesus. Lineage (NCBI taxonomy): Eukaryota > Metazoa > Chordata > Mammalia > Rodentia > Muridae > Psammomys > Psammomys obesus. Next base: position 6,179,766 of record NW_026594377.1, read on the forward strand.
GACTGGCTCTTTGGCCTCCCCACCCCCCAAGGGAGGAGTAGTCCTGTTAGGCCACAGAGGAGAGCTTTGCAGCCAGTCCTGAAGATACCTGATAAAACAGGAAGGGATGAATGGGGAGGAGGTCCCCCCTATCAGTGGACTTGGCAAGGGGCACGGTGGAGATGAGGGAGGGAGAGAGGGAGGGAGGGAGGGAGGGAGGGAGGGAGGGAGGGACTGGGATTGAATGAGGGATAAGGACACGGCTGGGATACAGAGTTAATAAAATGTAACTGATAAGAAAAAAATAAAATTAAAAAAAAAAAGAAATCCAAGACAACATAAAAAGACAAAACCTAAGAATAATAGGAATAGAGGAAAAAGAAGATTCCCTCCTCCAATGCCCAAAAAATATTTTCAACAAAATCTTTGAAGAAAATTTCCCCCACTTAAAGGGGAAGTGTTTAAGAATACAAGAGGCCTACAGAATACCTAATAATTTAGACCAGAAAAGAAAATCCTCCAGTTACATAATAATCAAAACAGTAAGTATACAGAACAAAGAAAAAAATACTAAAAGCTGCAAGGGAAAAAGGCCAAGTAACCTATAATGGTAAACCCATCAGAATCACACGTGACTTCTCAACAGAAACTATGAAAGCCAGAAGGACCTGGGCGAATATCATGCAGACTCTAAGAGAACACAGATATCAGCCTAGGCTACTGTACCCAGCAAAACTCTCAGTCCTCATAGACGGAGAAAACAAGATATTCAATGACAAAAACAAATTTCAACAATAACGACACACAAATCCAGCAAATTTCAACAATACCTACACCCAAATCCAGCCTGACAGAAGATACTAGAAGGAAAAATACAGCCCAAGAAAACTAACTACTTTCAAGAAATCATAGGATATAAATAACCTCACTACAGCAAAACAAAAGTAGCCAAACACACAAACACAAAACCATGGTCAACATCAATATCAAAGGTTCTAACAGCCACTGGTCATTAATCTCCCTCAACATCAATGGACTCAATTCTCCAATAAAAAGACACAGACTAACAGAATAGATGCGTGAACAAGACCCAACAATCTGTTGCATACAAGAAACACACTTAAATCACAAAGATTAACATTACCTGGGAGTAAAGTGCTGGAAGACAGTTTTCCAAGCAAATGGACCCAAGAAGCAAGCAGGAATAGCCATCCTAATATCTAATAAAGTAGATTTTCAACCAAAATCAATCAAAAGAGATAGAGAAGGAAACTTCATACACATTAAGGGAAAAATCCACCAGGAAGATATCACAATCTTGAACATCTATGCCCCAAATGCAAGGGAACCCACATTTGTAAAAGAAACTTTAATAAAACTTAAACCACACATAGACCCCCACACATTAATAGTGGGAGACTTCAACACCCCACTCTCAACAAAGGACAGGTCAACAAAACAGAAATTAAACAAAGAAACAATAACTGTGACAGAGGGGTCATGAATCAAATGAACCTCACAGACATCTACAGAACCTTTCACCCAAACTCAAAAGAATTTACCTTCTTCTCAGCACCTCATGGAACCTTCTCCAAAATAGACCATACAGTTGGTCACAAAGCAAGCCTCAACAGATACAAAATGATTGAAATAATCCCTTGTATCCTATCTGATCACCATGGACTAAAACTGGACCTCAATGACAAAAAATAACAAAAGGCCTAAACACACATGGAAACTGAACAACTTGTTTCTAAATGACAGCTGGGTCAGGGAAGAAATAAAGAAATTAAAGACTTCCTAGAATTCAATGAAAATGAAGGTACAACATACCCAGTCTTATGGGACACAATGAAAGCAATGCTAAGGGGAAAGTTCATAGCACTAAGTGCCTTCAAAAAGAAATTAGAAACATCTTATGCAAGCAACTTAATGGCTCACTTAAGACCCCTAGGGAAAAAAAAGCAAACACACCAAAGAAGAATAGACAGCAAGAAATAATCAAACTCAGGGCTGAAATCAATCAATTAGAAACAAATAAAACAATTCAAAGAATTAATGAAACCAAAAGCTGGTTCTTTGAGAAAAATCAACCAGATAGACAACCCCTTAGCCAGACTAACTAAAAGGCAGAGAGAAACTATCCAAATCAACAAAACCCGAAACAAAAAGGGGGACATAAACACAGACACTTAAGAAATTGAAACAATAATTAGGTCTTACTTCCAAAGTCTATATGACACAAAATTTGAAAATCTAAATAAAATGGACAATTTTCTTTACCGATTCTACATGCCAAAGTTGAATCAAGACCAGGTAAACCAATTAAATAGTCCTATATCCCCTAAGAAAATAGAAGTTGTCATCAAAAGTCTACCATGCAAAAAACCCCCAGGGCCAGAAGGTTTCAGCGCCAAATTGTACCAGACCTTCAAAGAAGAGCTAACACCAATACTCTTCAAACTATTCCACAAGATAGAAACAGAAGGAACACTACCAAACTTATTCTATGAAGCCACATTCACCTGGGTACCTAAACCTCACAAAGACCCAACAAAGAAAGAGAATTTCAGGCCAATCTCCATCATGAACACTGATGCAAAAATACTCAACAAAATACTTCCAAACCGAATACAAGAACACATCAAAGACATCATCCACTACGACCAAGTAAGTTTCATCCCAGACATGCAGGTGTGGTTCAATATACGGAAATCCATCAATGTGATCCACCACATAAAAACCTGAAGGAGAAAAAAAAAAAACATTATCATCTCCTTAGATGCTGAAAAGGCATTTGACAAAAATCCAACATCCATTCATGTTTAAAGTATTGGAGAGATCAGGGATACAAGACACATAACCTGAACATAGTTAAGGTGATATACAGCAAGCCTATGGCCAACATCAAACTCAATGGAGAGAAACTTAAATCATTCCCACTGAAATCAGGGACAAGGCACGGCTGTCCACTCTCTCCATATCTTTTCAACATTGTTCTTAAAGTCCTATCTAGAGCAATAAGATAATTGAAGGAGATCAAGTGGATACAAATTGGAAAGGAAGAAGTCAAATTATCACTATTTGCAGACGATATGATAGTATATCTGAGTGACCCCAAAAACTCTACCTGGAACTCCTACACTTGATTATCACCTTCAGCAAAGTGGCTGGATACAAAATTAACTTTAAAAAAATCAGTAGCCTTCCTATATACAAAGGACAAAGGGCCGAGAAAGAAATTAGGGAAACAACACCCTTTACAATAGCCACAAATGACATAAAGTACATTGGTGTGAAACTAACCAAGCAAGTCAAAGACTTGTATGAAAAAAAATTTCCAGTCTCTGAAGAAAGAATTAGAAGAAGATATGAGAAGAAGATATGAGAAGATATGAGAAGATGGAAAGATCTCCCATGCTCATGGCTTGGCAGGATTAACCTAGTAAAAATGGCCATTTTACCAAAAGCAATCTACAGATTGAATGAAATTCCCATCAAATTAACAGACACAATTATTTACAGACCTAGAAAGAAAAATTCTCACCTTCATATGGAACAAGAAGAAACCCAGAATTGCTAAAAACAATTTTTCACAGTAAAAGATCTTCATGAGGTATCTCCATCTCTGATCTCACGCTGTAGTATAGAGAACAATACTAAAAACTGCATGGTACTGGCATAGAAACAGACTGGTGGATCAATGGAATCAAATAGAAGACCCTGACATATATCCACACACTGATTTTCAACAAAGATGCCAAATCCATTCAATAGAGAAAAGACAGCATCTGACAGAGGGCTGATATCCAGTATATATAAAGAACTAAAGAAGTTATACAGCAAAAAAATCAAGTAATCCAGTTAAAAAATGGGGTACAGAGCTAAACAGAGAATTTTCTGCAGAGGAATATCTAATGGCAGAGACACCCTTAAAGAAATGCTCAACCTCATTAGCCATCAGGGAAATGAAAATCAAAACGAACCTAAGATTTCACCTTACACCCATCAGAATGGCTAAGATCACATTTCAAGAGACAACACATGCTGGAGAGGTTGTGGAGAAAGGGGAACCCACCTCCACTGCTGGTGAGAATGTAAACTTGTACAACCAGTCTGGAAAGCTATCTGGCGCTTTCTCAGACAACTAGCAATAGCCCTTACTCACGATCCAGCTATACCACTCCTGGGCATATGTCCAAAAGATTCTCAAGTACACAATAAAGACATTTGCTCAACCATGTTTGTAGCAGCCTTATTTGTAATAGCCAGAAGCTGGAAACAGCCCAGATGCCCCTCAGTGGAGGAATGGATGCACAAATTGTGGTATATCTACACAATGGAGTATTACTCAGCAGTAAAAAACAAGGAAATCATGAAATTTGCAGGTAAATGATGGGATCTGGAAAAGATCATCCTGAGTGAGCTATCCCAGAAGCAGAGGGATGCACACGGTATATACTCACTCATATTGACATATAATATAGGATAAACCTACTAAAATCTGTACACCTAAAGAAACTAATCAAGAGGGAGGATTCTTGCTAAAATGCTCAATTCCTATCGAGAAAGGCAAAGAGGCTGGACATCAGAATTAGGAGAAAACAGGGAACAAGTCAGGAGCCTGACACATAGGACCTCTGAAAAGCTCTGCCCTGGAGACTATCAATGTAAATATTGAGACTTATGGCCAACCTTTGGGCAGAGTGCAGGGAATCTTAGGAAAGACGTGGGAAACAGTAAGATCTGGAGAGGACAGGAACTCCATAAGGAGAGCAACAGAACCAAAAATATCTGAGCATAGGGGTCCTTTCTGAGAGCTATTCCAACCAAGGACTCTGCATGGACATAACCTAAGACCCCTGCACAGATGTAGCCCATGGCAGTTCAGTATCCAAGTGGGTTCATTGTAATAGAAACAGGGACTGCCTCTGACATGAACTGATTGGCCTGCTCTTTTATTACCTCCCCCTGAGGGGGTAGCAGCATTACCAGGCCACAGAAGAGGACAATGCAGCTACTCCTGATGAGACCTAATTGACTAGGATCAGAAGTAAGGAAAAGAAGACCTCCCCTATCAGTGGACTTGGGGAAAGGCATGCATGCAGAGGGTGGAGGAAGGGAAGGATTGGGACGAGAGGAGGGAAGGAACCACAGGGGGGATACAAAGTGAAAAATCGTAATTAATAAAGAAAAAAAGAAAAAAAAACATGATAATTGAAGACAAATGGTGATAACTAGAAAAGATCATCCTGAGTACAGTAACCTAGAAGCAGAAAGTCACACATGGTATATACTGATTTAAAAGTGGATATTAGTCATGTCATATATAGGATAAACATACTAAAATCTGTGCTCCTAAAGAAGCTAAACAATAAGAAGGACACTGGGGAATTTGTTTAATATTCACTCAGAAATCAAATGGAATGAACTTCAGATGTGGAAAAAAACAGGGGCACAGGACAAGAGACTACCACAGAGGATCTTTAAAAGACTCTACCGAGCAGTGTATCAATGCAGATGCTGAGACTCATACCTCTGGCTGTGTGCACAGAATCTTATGGAAGAAGGGGGAATTAGAACTGGAAGGGACAGGAGCTCCACAAGGAGAGCAACAGTAGCAGAAAAATCTGGGCTCAGGGATCTTTGTAAGACCAATACTCAAACCAAGGACTATGCATGGAGATAACCTAGACTCCGGGCTCAGATGCAGGCCATGGTAGCTCAGCCTACAAGTGGGTTCTCTGGTAAGGGAAGCAGGGGTTCTCTTTGGCATGAAGTCAGTGGCTGGCTCTTTGATCACCTCCCCCTGGGTGTTGCGCAGCTGTACCTGTCCACAGAGGAAGACAATGCAGCCAGTCCTGATGAGACCTGATAGGCTAGGGTCAGATGGAAGGGGAGGAGTTCCTCCCCTATCAATGGGCTAGGGGAGGGACATCAGAGGATAAGAGGGAGGGAGGGTATGATTGGGAGGGGATGAGGGAGAGGGCTACATCTGGGATACAAAGTGAATGAATTGTAATTATAAAAAAATTTTAAAAACAATTAAAAAATCTTGCCACTGTAGCACAAACATCTCCAAACCAGAAGCTTCTACCTTGAGATGAAGGCAAAGGAATCAGTAGAAGATTCTTGGCTAGCTATTCCGGACATGTTCAGTAGTGAAAAAAAGAGGCCCTGAGTGAAAAATTATGGGAGAAAAGAGCAACAGGTTGAAGCTGTCCTCTAACCTAAGAAAGCTCATGGTCTTCATATCTTATACACACACACAACACATACACATTCACACACATCATACAATTTCACCCATACATTACAGACAGAAACACATGTAAGTTACTGTATATTTGCTATAACTCTCTTCATAAACTAAAACCTTTATCCAACCATGAAGTATTCCTTATTCATGATTTGTCTTCCTGGAAAGGACTTGTAATATGATTTTGTGATGTGGAAATCTCAAAATCTCTACTGAAGAAACTCATAAGTTCACATTAATAATGCTATGGGCAATCCTGAACAATCATTAGCATATGCTCTCAATGTATCCTTTTATTACTATTTTAAAATTTTCTGATTTACAATTATGTAGCTGTGTCCTCCTTGTCCTCCCCTCATAATTTGAAAGTTACAGACTCTGTTACATTGTTCTGTATGTGTGTTTAGGTGTACATATTTGTATGTATAAAAATATGAATACAACTTGAATCTATATTCTTGATTTGTGTATATAATTCCCAGGTTTAATAATCTGTATTAAACTATCCATTAGAAGGACATTCTGAAAGAAGCTAATACTTCCCTGAGCCTTTCATTAGTTGCCCATAGTTCTTTGTCTAAAGGTGGAACACACAAAATTTTGACTATTGAATGTTAATATGTCTACTGATAGTTTCATCATGTGCTTTTGCATTCATTTCTATTAAAGATAATTTCAAAACAGACTCTCAGGTTTTCTAGCTCTTACATTCCTTTAAACACATCTTTCTGCAACGTTCCCTGAGCTACGAACACTAGAGCTATAGGTACAGATATCTGGGTTTCCCATTATCAACTCATCTCTTCACTCTGTCCTGTTTTGGCTTTCAGCAACGGTCTCCATTTTCAGTACAGAAGAGTTTTTTAGATAGGGGTGATAGGGGTTGTATGATAAGAATATTACTTAGAATGCTGTAATGAAGTGGGCTGATTTAATGACTTCACTACTTCACTAGTTCCAAAAAGCTGACAAGATTTCCAGTGCCAGACATGATTCTAATCCTGTCGAGAGAAATCTTTCCAATGTTAAGTCAAGGAGTTTCAAATGACTATCCCCCACGATTGTGGTAGCACCTGTTTTCCTCTCAGTGTTGAGGGTGAATGCCTGTTGCTAAAGAAATCACTCAGGATCTCTTAGGATTCAGTGATTCTAGCTGGATCTGACTTGAATACTGCTATCTTGAAGCCGAGTTTCCATGGTACATAAACAGTAGGCTAGCTGACATGTTAGGGAAGTAATCCACAGTTGTACCCACCAGCAACTCATTTGAAGTATGACAATAAGCAGCCTGGCAAGCTGTCACCATAGGTGCAATAAGTGACATTCACATGTCAGGAGGAAGCAACAGATGTTTGGTTAAAATTAACTGTATTTCCTTAAACCATATATCTCTGTGGATGCAAAACCTGATGTGGAATGCTGGGTCTTTCCTTTTTGTTTCACAGAAAATAAAAAAATAAAATTAATGAATTATTTAAATAAAAGAACAACAATAAAAAAACATGCTTTTCTGAAATACAATTCCAATTTTCATCATTTTATGCTTCCTTGTTATTCTTTAGGATTGTCTCATGTGGGTCATTTGACTTGCCTAGGCCTTTGCAGAAAGACATTCATATTCCTAGTACATTATGAAATAATAACAAAAATGTAATTTTAAAATTCTCTTCTTCTGCACAGATGTAGCCCATGGCAGTTCAGTGTCCAAGTGGGTTACATAGTAATGGGAAGAGGGACTGCCTCTGACATAATCTGATTGGCCTGCTCTTTGATCACCTCCCCCTGAGGGGGGAGCAGCCTTACCAGGCCACGGTAGAGGACAATGCAGCCAATTTTGATGAGAACTGATAGACTAAGATCAGAAAGGAGAGGAGAACCTCCCCTATCAGTGGACTTGGGGAGTGGCATGCATGCAGAAAGGGGAGGGAGGGTGGGATCGGGAGGGGAGGAGGGAGGGGCTTATGGGGGGATACAAAATGAATAAAGTGTAATTAATAAAAATTTAAAAAAATTCTCTTCTTCTGGCAACTTTAATTTTCCACATTAGATGTTTTGAATTAGCACCAATCAACTATAGTCTGAAATGTTAAAAATTGAAATTTCTAGTAATAAAAATCATGTGTATTAAATGAATTACCATACTGAGTCAAGTGAAGACATTTTAACCAGTGACTGTTTTTCTCTTATATTGATGCTAATCATGCCATCATCCAGCATTTCCTCATAGTATCTGCTGCCTATCATCTAGTTACTTGTGAACTATTGTGGTATCATTGGCTGTACCTATTCATCTTTGATCATTTCCATGAACTCTTGTTTCATAGAGTTGATTTCTTGTTCCATCTCTTCACTAAGAGTTAATTTTATTCAAACCTCTTTACAGAAAGCTCATGGACCCTTGTTTCATACAGTCTTGCCTAGGCAATAAGACCACTGAAGGAGATTAAGGTTATACAAGGTAGAAATTAAGGAGTCAAATATTATTTATCTGAAAATTATGATAGTAAATATAAGTGACGCTAAACGTTCCAACAGAAAACTCCTACAGCAGGTAAACTCTTTCAGCAAGTAGCAGCGAACAAAGTTCACACAGAAAAATGAACAATACTTAAATATACAAATCAAAAATGTACTGAGGAGAAAATCAGGGAAACAACATTCACACTAGCCTCATATATCTTGTAGTAACTAACCAACAAGTGAAGGACTTGTACGATTAAAAAACAAACAAACAACATCAACAGTTGGCCATAAGTCTCAGTGTCTGCTTTGATAGTCTGCAGGGCAGAGCCTTTCAGAGGCCCTCTGTGGCAGGTCCCTAGGTTGTCTCCTGTTTTCTTCTTCTTCTGATGTCCATCCTCTTTGCCTTTCGGGATGGGGATTCAGCATTTTAGTTAGGGTCCTCTCTCTTGATTAGTTTCTTTAGATGTACAGATTTTAGTAGGTTTATCGTATATTATATGTCTATATGAGTGAGTATATGCTGTGTGTGTCTTTCTGCTTCTGGGACAGCTCACTCAGGACGATCCTTTCCAGGTCCCACCATTTACCTGCAAATTTCATTATTTACTTATTTTTCATTGCAGTGTAATACTTCATTGTGTAGATATACCACAGTTTCTGCGTCCATTCTTCAGTTGAGGGGCATCTGGGCTGTTTCTGGCTATTACAAATAAAGCTGTTACAGATATGGTTGAACAAATGTCCTTATTGTCTACTTGAGAATCTTTTGGATATATGCCTAGGAGTGGTATGGCTGAATCTTGAGGAAGCGCTATTCTTAGCTGTCTTTGAAAGCACCAGATTGATTTCCAGAATGGTTGTACAAGTCTACATTCCCACCAGCAGTAGAGGAGGGTTCCCTTTCTCCACAACCTCTCCAGCATATGTTGTCACTTGAGTTTTTTCATCTTGGCTATTCTAATGGGTGTAAGGTAAAAATCTCAGGGTCCTTATGTAAGAAGTAGGAAATAGTATTATCTGGAGAGGACAGGAACCCCACAAGGAGAACAACAGAACCAGAAAATTTGAACACAGGGGTCTCCCCAGAGACTCATACTCCAACCAAGTACCAGGTATGGAGATAACCTAGAACCCCAGCACAGATGTAGCCCATGGCATTTTAGTGTCCAAGTGGGTTACATAGTAATAGGAAGAGGGACTGACTCTGACATGAACTGATTTGCCTGCTCTTTGATCACCTCCCCCTGAGTGGGGAGCAGCCTTACCACGCCACAGAAGATGACAATGCAGCCACTCCTGATGTGATCTGATAGACTAAGATCAGAAGGAAGGAGAGGAGGACCTCCTCTATCAGTGGATTTCCGGAGGGGCATGTGTGAAGAAGCAGGAGGGAAGGTGAGTCAGGGATGGTAGGAGGGAGGGGCTTTTGGGTGGATACAAAGTGAATAAAGTGTAATTAATAAAATTAAATTAAATAAAAAAAACAAACAACACAATAAAACAAACAAAAACACTTTAGCACATTGAGGAAAGAAACTCATCTTCATGTAGTTGGTTGCAAACTTACTTTTTGTTACTGTGATTCAACTCTGTTGGAATATTTAGTGACTGCTCAATTCTTACAGGGTAGAGACATATTGCCCTAGATGTTCTTGAGTCCTTCTCCACATTAGCATCTAGGCATCTAGGTTTGGAATGGTTTTTAGATCCAAGGGCTTATTTCTGGTTTGTGTTTGTTGATTGGATATTTGTTCCTTTGATTCTGTCATAATCCTGGATTTTTAGAGTTGTTGGTGTCTCTGTTCTGTCTTTTTAACTGAATGTTGTAGCTGTTGGGAGTTCTAGGTTAAATATGTTTCTGGGTATTGGGAGCTGACACTTAGGAATTGGGATAGGCTAAGCTTCTGAAAGAGCTCATAGGAGGAAGGGGATATAGATTTTACCTCCTTTGACTCAAGGTAGGCAGTGGAAAGACATCTATACAGAGGGTCTGCTACAGACCTGAGGAGACTGGGTATTTGGATGGAGAACAGGAGGAGGAAAGATCTACAGAGAAACTATGTGCTTCCCTGGCAGTAGTAGCCTGTGGGCTACCAGGTCGTGCCTTGCTAGAGTTGGGGGCTGAGGTAACACAACAGGTGGAGAGAGGTAAGTTAGGAGAGAAGGTCTGTAGTATTCACAGTGTGGAAGGGGAGAAGAACAGGCTGCAGCTGGTGTGTTGCATCCTTTGGGATTGACTGAGGGATTGAATCTGGAGGGAAAGAGGTAGCGATGATGCTCTTCTGTTGGATTTCTTGCTTCCCTTAATGACCGACATTAAAAATAAATCATAGACTTCTTTCAGACAGACAATAGGCAAGCCACCAAATTATATGCAGTGGTCCTCGACCAATGAGTGCATAAGGAAGATCAAATTGTATAACATATATAAAAGCAAGCAAAACTAAAATGTTACCAAGTATATGAAGAGATGTCAAAGTGAATTAAATTAAGCAATAATTTACATTTGTTAGGTTTGTCAGTATGAGTGTGAGGGATAAGAACATAAGCTGACAGGGATATAGGCACTTATGGACTTGTTTTTTCCATCTGTGTAGACTGATAACCTATAATAAAAGGCAACCTGGCTTCTCTAAAATAAATGTCATTTTAATAAATGAATCCTGTGTTTTTGAGTAACTACAAAACAATGCAGACACAGAATACCTTACTCTATTCAGCTTGTAAGCTTTGAATGTTCCTTCTATGTTCATTGCTGAATATTGTTAATGAAATTAAACAGTGTATACTTCCTGAAATATATATTTATATAAATACTCTAAAATATTCTCATCATCTTTATTTTCTCAAAATACATTAGTTACACAAGCAGTCTTTCAGTGTTACTCATTACAAATTATGGAAAGGCATCTTCAGATCAATTAAATACAATTAATTCCCTTATGCAATCTGTCAGTAATCCAGATTTATCTTCACCTGCATTTATATATTCAACAATTCCATTTGTTGGCAAGTAGGTGTTTCACTTAAAATTTAACACAGAGCTTCCTTACTTTGAATTTATTAAGATGACAAGAATCTTGCATCCTTGTGGGATATTTGATTCCATTTTGAAATCCTAGCACAAACCTTTCATCCAAGAACTTTATGTCAATTGTAAACAGGTGGTTCTGTGGCTCAACCCTACCAAACCTTAAATCTATGAGCTTTCTGTAAAGAGGTTTGAATAAAGTTAACTCTAGGTCAAAAGATGGAACAAGAAATTAGCTGACAGAGATTACGCACAAAGGCTGAATATTGGGATAAGGGTAACTAAGACAGGGTGGAGAAAAAGAAGGGCTTTGGCTTTTGGCTTTTAGCTTTTGGGTTTTTCTTCTGAGACTTTAGCTGAGTATAAAGGCTTTTTCCTTCTGGGATGTTGGATAAGTAGGAAAAGAGAATTTCTCTTTCTCTCTGAGCTAGCAGGTTTTTTTTTCCCACTGCATCTGGCTTCCTATAATTCATTGGTAAAATCAAGCAATTGGATTTTTTTTCCTTAATAACAACAGTGTGTGCCCTCCTTCTAGGCATAAAGAAGGATTGAACAAGCTATTGGGTTCAACATGGAGGCAGTCAGTGACTAAAACAAAGAAGAATAAAGATGAGTATGAGTAAAGAGGGAACAGAATAAGGAAGAAAAAAGAGGAGGAGAAAAGGAGTTAGAGAGATGGCTCTGGGGTTAAGAACACTTGTTGCTTTTACAGAGGATTCCGGTTGAGTTCTTAGAACTGAGGTGACATCTCAAACCTGCTGTACCTCAAATTCCAGGCTGTTCAACACCCATTTCTTGTCTCCACAAATACAAGTCACATATGTGGCACACAAAATTTATGTAGGCAAAAACATACAATTAGCGATTGCAGTTTTTCAGAAGAAAGATAAAACCCTTATCTGTATAAATATGAATATTACAAGGGTTTCCTTTATCAGGCTTCCAGGAATACTGCTATATAATAGCTACATTAGAGGGTGCCTTCAAGAGGGGAGCAAAGCAATCCTTCAGTGTATAGGGAAATGTCTCTAAAATGTATATAGTTGAATACAACAGAATGAAGGCCTTGGGAGGATGAGGATACTCCAATTTGAACAATTTTTTATTGAACAGTAGTCTCAGGGAAAGACTGATAAGTTAATGGCATCAAATCAAATTTTTGGAGTATTGCTTAATCTTTGAAAAAATGAATTTTATTCATCAAACTTAAAAAGAGAGAGGAGGAGGGTGAAGAATAGAGGGAGGGAGAGAAGGAGGAAGAGAAACAGGAAAAGATGTAAACAGAGAAGGAAAAGAAGAAGAGGAAGAAGAGAGAGAGAGATGAAAATAATAGCATTGCAAAAACTGCTTAAAAATTGACAAATTGTATCATAGACTGTTAACAAAAAGTGACAAATTTTATCTTAGACTGTCCATGGGTACTTTTTTTAAAATTTTTCTTTTATATGTTTTTACTATTAATTACACTTTATTTATTTTGTATTCTCCCATAAGCCCCTCCCTCCTTCCCTCCCGATCCCACCTGCCCTCCCCCTTCCTCATCCATGCCCCTCCCCAAGTCCACTGATTGGGGAGGTCCTCTTCTCCTTCCTTCTGATCTTAGTCTATCAGATCACCTCAGGAGTGGCTGCATTGTCATCTTCTGTGACCTGGTAAGGCTGCTCCCCCTCAGGGGGAGGTGATCAAAGAGCAGGCCAATCAGATTATGTCAGAGGCAGTCCCTCTTCCCTTTACTATGTAACCCACTTGGACACTGAACTATCATGTGCTACATCTGTGCAGGGGTTCTAGGATATCTCCATGAATAGTCCTTGGTTGGAGTATGAGTCTCTGGGAAGTTCCCCGTGTTTAAGTTTTCTGGTCCTGTTGCTCTCCTTGTGTGGTTCCTGTCCTCTCCAGCTCTTACTAATTCCCACTTCTTACATAAGATTCCATGCACTCTGCCCAACAGTTGGCCATAAGTCTCAGTGTCTGCTTTGATTGTCTGCAGGGCAGAGGCTTTCAGAGGCCCTCTGTGGCAGGTTCCTAGGTTGTTTCCTGATTTCTTCATCTTCTGATGTCCAGCCTCTTTGCCTTTCAGGATGGGGATTGAGCATTTTAGTCAGAGTCCTCTCTCTTGCTTAGTTTCTTTAGATGTACAGTATATAGTAGGTGAATAGTATGTTATGTCTATATGAGTGAGTATATACCATATGAGTCTTTCTGCTTCTGGGACAGCTCACTCAGGATGGTCCTTTCTAGGTCCCACCATTTACCTACAAATTTCATGATTTCCTTATTTTTCATTGCTGAGTAATACTCCATTGTGTAGATGTACCACAATTTCTGCATCTATTCTGCAGTTGAGGGGCATCTGGGTTGTTTCCAGTTTCTGGCTATTACAAATAAAGCTGCTACAAACATGGTTGAGAAAATGTCCTTATTGTGTACTTGAGAATCTTTTAGATATATGCCTAGGAATGGTATGGCTGGGTATTGAGGAAGCGCTATTCCTAGTTGTCTGAGAAAGTGCCAGATTGCTTTCCAGAGAGGTTGTACAAGTTTACATTCCCACCAGCAGTGGAGGAGGGTTCCCCTTTCTCCACAATCTCTCCAGCATCTGTTGTCCCTTGAGTTTTTCATCTTGGCCATTCTGATGGGTGTAAGGTGATATTTCAGGGTCATTTTGATTTGCATTTCCCTAATGGCTATTGAGGTTGAGCATTTCTTTAAGTGCTTCTCTGCCATTCGATATTCCTCTGCAGAGAATTCTCTGTTTAGCTCTGTTCCTTATTTTTTAATTGGATTACTTGGTATGCTGCTTTTCTGCTTCTTTAGTTCTTTATATATACTGGATATTAGTCCTTTATCAGATAGAGGGTTCATGAAGATTCTTTCCCAATCTGTAGGCGGTTGTTTTGTTTTGATGACGGTGGTATCCTTTGCTTTACAGAAGCTTTTCAGCTTCATGAGGTCCCATTTATTGATTGTTGCTCTTAGAACCTGTGCTGTTGGTGTTCTGTTCAGGAAGTTGTTTCCTGTGCCAATGAGTTCAAGGGTATTCCCCATTTTTTTTTTCTAACCGATTTAATGTGTCTGGTTTTATGTTGAGGTCTTTGATCCACTTGGACTTTAGTTTTGTGCAGGATGATAAGTATGGATCTATTTTCATTTTTCTACATGTAGACATCAAGTTAGACCAGCATCATTTGTTGAAGATGCTGTCTTTTCTCCATTGTATGGTTTTGGCATCTTTGTCAAGGATCAGGTGTCCATAAGTGTGTGGGTTTATCTCTGTGTCCTCTGTTCAGTTCCATTGATCCACCATTCTGTTTCTATGCCAGTACCATGCAGTTTTATTATTGTTGCTCTATAGTACAGATGGAGATCTGTACAGATGTACCTGCTCTATAAATCAGGGATGGAGATACCCCCAGAAGATCTTTTATTGTAGAGGATTGTTTTAGCAATTCTGGGTTTCTTGTTATTCCATATGAAGTTGAGAATTTTTCTTTCCAGGTCTGTAAAGAATTGTGTTGGCAATTTGATGGGAATTGCATTGAATCTGTAGATTTCTTTTGGTAAGATGGCCATTTTTACTATGTTAATCCTGCCAAGCCATGAGCATGGGAGATCTTTCCATCTTCTCATATCTTCTTCTAATTCTTTCTTCAGAGACTTGAAATTTTTTTCATACAAGTCTTTGACTTCCTTGGTTAGGGTTACTCCGAGGTACCTTATGTCATTTGTGGCTATTGTGAATGGTGTTGTTTCCTTAGTTTCTTTCTCAGCCCTTTTGTCTTTTGTATACATGAGGGTTACTGATTTTTTGAAATAATTTTGTATTCGGCCACATTGCTGAAGGTGTTTTTCAGCTGTAGGAGTTCCCTGGTAGAGTTTTTGGGGTCACTCACGTATACTATCATATCATCTGCCAATATTGATAATTTGACTTCTTCTTTTCCAATTTGTATCTCCTTGATCTCCTTCAAGTGCCTTATTGCTCTAGCCAGGACTTCTAGCACTATGTTGAAGAGATATGGAGAGAGTGGGCAGCCTTGTCTTGTCCCTAATTTCAGTGGGATTGCTTTAAGTTTCTCTCTGTTCAGTTTGATGTTGGCTATAGGCTTGCTGTATAATCACCTTTACTATGTATAGATATGTGCCTTGTATCCTTGATCTGTCTAATAATTTAAACATGAATGGATGTTGGATTTTGTCAAATGCTTTTTCAGCATCTGGGGAGATTATCATGTAGTTTTTTCTTTCAGTTTGTTAATATGGTAGATTACACTGATGGATTTCCATATATTGAACCACCGCTGCATACCTGGGATGAAGCCTACTTGGTCATAGTGGATGATATCTTTGATGTATTCTTGTATTCGGTTTGGAAGTATTTTGTTGAGTATTTTTGCATCAATGTTCATAAGGAAGATTGGCCTGAAATTCTCTTTTTTTTGTTGTGTCTTTGTGTGGTTTAGGTATCAAGGTGACTGTGGCTTCATAGAATGAGTTTGGTAATGTTCCTTCTGTTTCTATTTTGTGGAATAGTTTGAAGAGAATTGGAGTTAGCTCTTCTTTGAAGGTCTGGTAGAATTCTGCACTGAAATCATCTGGTCCTGGGCTTTTTTTTTGGATGGGAGACTTTCGATGACCACTTCTATAACTTTGGGGGATATAGGACTATTTAATCGATTTACCTGGTCCTGATTCAGCTTTCGTAAGTCAAATTGATCAAGAAGAATGTCCATTTCATTTAGGTTTTCATATTTTGTGGCATATAGACTTTTGAAGTAAGTCCTAATGATTGTTTGGATTTCCTCAGTGTCTGTAGTTATGTCCCTCTTTTCATTTCTGATTTTGTTGATTTGGATGGTGTTTCTCTGCTTTTAGTTAGTTTGTCTAAAGGTTTGTCGATCTTGTTGATTTTCTCAAAGAACCAACTTTTGGTTTCATTGATTCTTTGAATTGTTTTATTTGTTTCTAATTTATTGATTTCAGCCCTGAGTTTGATTATTTCCAGCCGTCTACTCCTTCTCGGTGTGTCTGCTGCTTCTTTTTCTAGGGTTTTTAAGTGAGCCATTAAGTTGCTTGAATAAGCTGTCTCGAATTTCTTCTTGAAGCCACTTAGTGCTATGAACTTTTCCTCTTAGCACTGCTTTCATTGTGTCCCACAAGTTTGCGTATGTTGTGTCTTCATTTTCATTGATTTCTAGGAAGACTTTAATTTCTTTGTTTATTTCTTTCCTGACCCAGCTGTCATTTAGTAACAAGTTGTTCAGTTTCCATGTGTGTGTAGGCTTTTTGCTATTTCTGTTGTTGTTGAAGTCCAGCTTTATTCCATGGTGATCAGACAGGATACAAGGGATTATTTCAGTCTTCTTGTATCTGTTGAGGCTTGCTTTGTGACCAACTATATGGTCTATTTTGGAGAAGGTTCCATGAGGTGCTGAGAAGAAGGTAAATTCTTTTGTGTTTGGGTGTAAAGTTCTGTAAATGTCTGTGAGGTCCATTTGATTCATGAACTCTGTTAGAGACATTGTTTCTTTGTTTAATTTCTGTTTTGTTGACCTGTCCTTTGTTGAGAGTGGGGTGTTGAAGTTTCCTACTATTAATGTGTGGGGATCTATGTGTGGTTTAAATTTTATCAATGTCTCTTTTACAAATGTGGATGCCCTTGTATTTGGGGCATAGATGTTCAGGATTGTGATGTCTTCCTGGTGAAATTTTCCCTTTATGAGTATGAAGTGTCCTTCCCCATCTCTTTTTATTAATT
Organism: Psammomys obesus; assembly: GCF_907164565.1. Taxonomy (NCBI): domain Eukaryota; kingdom Metazoa; phylum Chordata; class Mammalia; order Rodentia; family Muridae; genus Psammomys; species Psammomys obesus. The sequence continues at coordinate 6,197,256 of NW_026594377.1, forward strand.
TTGGTTGAAAGTCTATTTTATCAGATATTAGAATGGCCACTCCTGCTTGCTTCTTGGGTCCATTTGCTTGGAAAGCTGTCTTCCAACCCTTTACCCTCAGGTATTGTCTATCTTTGTGACTTAGGTGAGTTTCTTGTATGCAACAGATTGCTGGGTTTTGTTTACGCATCCATTCTGTTAGTCTGTGTCTTTTTATTGGAGAATTTAGTCCATTGATGTTTAGAGAGATTAATGTCCAGTGGCTGTTAGATTCTGTGATTTTGACGTTGCCTGTGGTCATAAGGTTGTGTGTTTGGTTGCTTTTTGTTTTGCTGTAGTGAGGTTAATTATTTCCTGTGTTTTCTTGAAAGTAGCTAGTTTTCTTGGGTTGTATTTTCCCTTCTAGTGTCTTCTGTAACGTTGGATTTGTGTGTAGGTATTGTTGAAATTTATTTTTGTCATTGAATATCTTGTTTTCTCCATCTGTGAGGACTGAGAGTTTTGCTGGGTAAAACTCTCAGTAGTAGCCTGGGCGGACATCTGTGTTCTCTTAGGGTCTGCATGATATCTGTCCAGGCCCTTTTGGTTTTCATCGTCTCTGTTAAGAATTCAGGTGTGATTGTAATGGGTTTGCTGTTACAGGTTACTTGGCCTTTTTCCCTTGTAGCTTTTAGTATCTTTTCTTTGTTCTGTATACTTACTGTTTTGATTATTATGTGGCGGGAGGATTTTCTTTTCTGGTCTAATTTATTGGGTGTTCTGTAGGCTTCTTGAATTCGTATTGGTCTCTCCTTTAAGTTGGGGAAATTTTCTTCAATGATTTTGTTGAAGATATTTTCTGGGTCTTGGATCAGGGAATCTTCTTTTTCCTCTATACCTATTATTCTTAGGTTTTGTCTTTTTTATGTTGTCTTGAATTTCTTGGATGGTCTGTGTCAGGAATTTTTTAGATTTAACATTTTCTTTGACAGATACATCTATTTCTTCCATTTTATCTTCCACACCTGAGATTCTTTCTTCCATCTCTTGTAGTCTATTGGTTATGCTAACCTCTATGGTTCCTATTTTCTTCCCTAAGTTCTTTCTTTCCACAATTTCCTCCATTTGTGTTTTCTTTAAGTTTTCCAATTCTATCTTCAGGTCTTGAGCCATTTTGGTGATTTCCTTCACTTGTCTGACTGTATTTTCCTGTTTTTCCATCAATTCCATCAGCTGTTTGTTTGAACAATCCTCTTTTTCTTTTATTTCATTCAGTGATTTAAGCATTTCCTCTCTATAGGCCACTAACTGTTTGGCTGCAACTTCCTCTATTTCTTTATGGATGTCCATAAACTGTTTTTATCTTCCTCTATTTCTTTACACATTTTATTTGTTTCCTCTGTTATCTTCTTTGTGATCATAGATGCTAGGTCCTCTTCTTGCATTTCAATTATGCTGGGGTGTCTAGGGCTACCTGTCCCTGGATAACTGGGTTCTGGAGATGCCATATTGCTCTGACTTTTGTTGGTTGAAATTTTATGCTGGCCTCTACCCATTGGGTTATCTTAGATTTTTTAAGTTGGTTTCTGTTTTTTCCTGGAATCCTGTGGTGGAGAGAATCCCTTTGGCGGGAAGATGTTTTTTTCTGATGGAAGCCTTCTAAGCTTTTTGGGTATAGTCACTGGATGGCTGGTGTTTTTCAGGAGTTGCCGCTGCTCACCTCAGGTGTAGAGACCTGAATTGTAACTGTCGTCCTTATTAGTTGAGAGGGCTCTCCTCTTACCAGGAGAATTCCTGAAGACAGATGCTCAGTTTCTTGCTGTGAATTTAGTGATCAGCTGCTGTAACCTGTGTGTCCCATGGTTTGTTCGGTTTTGTTAGGGATAACTGGTTGCCCCGTGGAGCAGTATCTGGGGGTTGATCTCAGGGATCCCTGGCTTCAGTAGGTCTGAGGTTGGGGCTCTGTGCCCCAGTACCTAAGCAGTTATCTGTGGAGGGTGAGTACCACTCTCCTGGTAACAGCAGGCTATCTGGTGCACAGCAGGTCCCTGGGTTGGGTCAGTCTGTGGGACCTTTTCCAGGGATATACTGGGTGGCCTAAGTCTGTCCCCTTTGCTTAGTTCCCTGTGAGGATTTCTCCAGACAGTGACACACTGTTCTGTCTGTGAGGAATAGTTGGTGCAAAGCAGGTCTCTTCCTGCTAATCTGCAGGAGCTGGGTGCCCACCTACTCTTTGTGCTTCTGGCCTGGGGCCAGTTTGGTGATGGGGCTCGTACCCGCTGGTCTGTGAGAGACTTTCCCCAGGTAAAGTCTGGGTATCCCAAGTCAGTACTATTTCCTTCCTTCCCTGTGGGGGCCTCTCCCGACAGGAACTCCCTGTCTCTGTTGCACTAGGGCACGCAGCTCAGTCTGTGCTAGAGAGCTGGGTGCAGCCACTCCGTGCTGGCCGCAGGAGGCCAGTTCATTGATGGCGGAGGGTACCCGCGGTCTGCGAGTCTTTTTCCAGGGAAAGACTGGGTGACCTGTGGCCAGTCCCACTGCTTTCCTTCCCTGTGGGTTTTTCTCGAGACTGGGACTCCCCGTCTCTGGTGTTTTTGTGCCCACTGATCAGCCTGGGAAGATGATCAGGACACTCAGGCATGTGGCTCTGTTCTGGGGACCTAGTGCCTTCGTGACCCATGATCTGTTCTGGGTTCTGGCTGGGTGGCCTGAGCTTGGACCCACCTGATTCCCACACCGTAGGGGTTTCCTCTCACCTGGAAATCACGATAACTGTTGTTTTAGGGCCCAAAGTACAGTCTTTTGGTCGCTGCTCGGAAAATGTTGTCCTGCTTCTTAGATGCAGTGTTCTCCTGGTGCCGCCATCTTGCCCCCCACCCCCGCCATGGGTACTTTTAAAATGATATTTGCATTAAAACATGTAAAGTGCCTAATCCTGCATAAATGTTCATGTATTTTTAAACAAAAAAATTTTCTCTTACTTTTAATAGTAAATAATTCTATTAATTTGCATCTGTACAATTTTACTACACTATGCTATCTGTGACTTTTAATTATTTTTATTAAGTGAGTTTTGAAAGAACAAATGTATTATTTATTAGCACCCAGGTTTTTGTTTTTTAGACTTTAATTTACTTTCATGTGAGCTGTGTTTTTATTGAAAAGAGATCCAGCTATTTTTTTTAACCATATGTCACTAGCATATCTCCTGATTAATGTTCCTGTCTACCTGTCAAGTGCTCCAAAGTCTTTCTTCAGCCACGGCAAAGATTAATTTCAGTCCTAATATTTTCAATCCTAGTGAGTCATGTTATTGATTTCTGCTGTTGCTCTGTTGCACTGGCTCTTGTTGTTTATTTTGTTACACTGGCTCTTAGCTATCTGGTAGTCTCAGGCCTCAGGTAATGCAGGCCAAGTATGAGCTGGAAAAATGGAGCACTGAGGAACAGTAACATTTTATATCTGGTGGTTCCTGATGACAAAATCTCTGGTGGTCCCTAATGGCAGCAGGCCTCTCTCTGTCCTGAGTGTCAACAAGTCTTCAATGAAGGAAGCTCAGCTGTGATCATTGTGGCCTGCTGGCCTCTGAGATTGCAGGTAGCGCTGTGATCTGGAAGATGGAATGCTCAGGGTACAAGACATACCTCACCACTGTTTGGCTATCCCTGGAGGAGCCAGCAGGCAGAAGTATGCAGTGTAGAGGTCTCACTTCTTGTGAGACCTTGTTCTTGTGTCCTTAGGCCTCCAGAGATAAAGGTAAAGGCTGAGCTGTGGGCCAGGAATTAGGTTCACAACAGACATAAACCAAGAATACATCAAAAACATCATCCATGGGGATCCAAGATGGCAGCGCCTAGAGGACAAAACTCTTTCTGACCAGCAGCACAGCAGGGTCTGCACAGTGACCAGTAGAAGGAACCCTAAGCCCTAAAACACCAGTGACTATGTTTCCCAGGGGAGAGGAAAGCAGCTTCAGGTCACCCAGCTAAAACATGGAAGAGTTTCTGGTCCCGCCATGTGTTTGGTCACCAGACCAGAGCCACACACTGGCGTGCTCTGATCACTATCCCAGACTGAATTCTGGGCCCCACAACACCAGAGACTGGGATTTCCAGTAGAGAGAACACCTCACAGTGCAGGAAGCGATCGGGACAGGTCTTAGATCAGCTTGACAATCCCTGGAAAAGGAGTTGGGTCCGGTGGGCACTCAGGCACCAGCCCAAAGTGGGGTGCTTAGCTGCCAGAACAGAGTCCTGCCTGCACACCCGACTCGCCATCCCAGACAGAACTGAGAGCCCCAAGGCACCAGAGTCTGAGTTTCTCTGTCAGGTGGAAGCCCACAGTGAAGGGAAGAGCAGGTCTGACCTCAGAGCACTCAGCCGACACTCCCCCCACAAAAAAAAATTCTCTGTAAAAGTTCCTGGTTTCCTACAAGCACCCAATCACCCAGTCGCCAGTAAGGCATAGCCAGGAGCCTGTGCCTGCTTGCTCTACTCACCATCCCAGACAGACCTGCAGACCCCAAAACACCACAGACTCTGGAAAAACATCAGGTCCAACCCTCAGGACAGCCAGCTCAAGAAAAGTTTCTGGGTTCCCACAGGCTCTAGGCTGTGGCCTTCTACTGCATGCATAAGTGCTGTGCTCACCTGCCACTGATTATGGCTAGGCTCCTGGGGCACGCCCCTCCAACCTCAAACCTACAAAAGCCTGAGAGCCATTGGAGAAACCCTCAGATACTGCTCCAAGGTGTGGCCAGTTATCTCTAGCTAAACTGAAAAAAACATGAGATTCTGTGGTTCTTCATGAGGGCTGTCCCCAGCAAATACAGCTTAAGAGCACCAGCACCTGCTCATTAAATTCAGAGCAAGAAACCTACCATCAGGGCAGCCATCTCCAGGACTTCTCCTGACAAGAGGAGAGACTTCCTGAACTCCACAGTTACCACACAAGTCCACATGCCTGAGCTGAACTGTGACAATTCCTGAGAAGCAACACTATTGAGGTGACCATACCCAAAAAGCTGAAGAGATCTCCTTCAGAATCCTGCCATGGGGATTCTCCCCATCATAGGACTCCAGCTGACACCAGAAATTAACAGACTACACCTGAGACAACCAGATGGGTAGAAGCCAACATAAAAGCAAAACCAACAAAAGGCAAAGCATTATGGCATCCCCAGAACCCAGGTATCCAGGTGCAAGTAGCCCTGGACACCCTAACATTCGTGAAATTCAAGAAGATGACATTACATCTATGCTTATGAAGAGGTTAATAGAGTAAATAAATAAAATGCATAAAGAATTAGAGGAAGATAAAAATCAAACAGATCATGGCCATCTGAAAGAAATACAGGAAGATGCAGCCAAACAGTGGCTTTCAGAGGGGAAATAATTACATCACTGAAAGAAATAAAAGAAAGAGGGGAATGTTCAAACAAACAGGTGAAGGAATTGAAGAAAAAACAGGAAAATACAGCCACACAGGTGAAAGAAATCAATAAAACGGTTGAAGATCTGAAGATAGAATTGCAAAACTTAAAGAGAACACAAATGGAGGAAATCATGGAAAGGGACAACTTAGGAAAGAAAAGAGGAACTACAGAGGTAAGCATAACCAACAGACTACAAGAGATGGAAGAAAGAATATCAGGTGTGGAAGATACAATGGAAGAAATCATTGTATTTGTCAAAGAAAAATAATAATTCTAAAAAGTTCCTGACACAACCCATCCAAGAAATCCAAGACAACATGAATAAACAAAACCTAAGAATAATAGGAAAAGTGGAAAAAGAAGGTTCCCTTCTCCAAGGCCCATAAAATATTAAAAAAAAATCATAGAAGAAAATTTGCCAAATAAAAGGAGAGGCATATAAACATACAAAAAGCCTACAGAACACCTAATAAATTAGACAAGAAAAGAAAATCTTCCTGCCACATAATGTAAGTACATGGAACCAAGAAAAAATACTAAAAGCTACAAGGGAAAAAGGCCAAGTAATATATAATAGCAAACCCATCAGAATCACACCTGACTTCTCAACAGACACTATGAAAGCCAGAAGGGCCTGGACAGATATCATGCAGACCCTAAGAGAACACATGTCAGGCTAGGCTACTATACCCAGCAAAACTCTCAATCCTCATAGACAGAGAAAACAAGATATTCAACAACAACAAAAAAATTTCAACAATAGCTACACACAAATCCAGCATTAGAGAAGATATTAGAAGGAAAAATACAACCTAAGAAAACTACTTGTAAAAAGCTTCTGCAAGGTAAAAGACACTGTGAATAGAACAAAATGGCAGCTTACAAAATGAGAAAAGATCTCCACCAACCCTATATCCAACAGAGGTCTAATATAAAAAAAAATATGAAGTAAAAAAATTTTTTTTTTGAATTTTATTTTTTTCTTATCAGTTACATTTTATTAACTCTGTATCCCAGCTGTGTCCTGATCCCTCATTCCCTCCC
>NW_026594377.1:6203791-6211622 GCF_907164565.1 Psammomys obesus
CCCTCCCTCCCTCCCTCCCTCCCTCCCTCCCTCCCTCCCTCCCTCCCCTCCCTCCCTCATCTCCACCGTGCCCCTAGCCAAGTCCACTAATAGGGGGGACCTCCTCCCCATTCATCCCTTCCTGTTTTATCAGGTATCTTCAGGACTGGCTGCAAAGCTCTCCTCTGTGGCCTAACAGGACTACTCCTCCCTTGGGGGGTGGGGAGGCCAAAGAGCCAGTCATTGAGTTCCTGTTAGAAATAGTCCTTGTTCCCCTCACTATGGGAAACCACTTGGTTACTGAGCTACCACAGGCTACATCTGAGCAGAGGTTCTAGGTTACATTCATACATGGTCCTTGGTTGCATGTCAGTCTCAGAAAAGACCCTGTGCCCAGATATATTTGGTCCTTGTGGAGCTCCTATCCTTTCCTCATCAGACTAACTCCCCTTCTTTCTTATGATTTTCTGTACTCTGCCAAAGGTTTGGTCATGAGTCTTTGCTTTGAAAACACTGCTAGTTAGAGTCTTTCAAATGCGCTCAGTAGACTCCTATCATATGTTCAATGCGGATCCCATCTGTCTTTCTAAATGAGGATTGATAATCTTACCCCATGTCCGCTCTCTTGATTATCTTTTTTAGGTGTATAGATTTCATTATGTTTATCATATCTTATAGGTCTATATAAGTGAGTATATACCGTGTTTGTCTTTCTCCTTCTGGGATATTTCACTCAAGATGATCTTTTCTAGATCCCACCATTTGCCTGCAAATTTCATGATTTCCTCCTTTTTGATTGCGAGTAGTATTCCATTGTGTAAAAATACCACAATTTCTGTACCCATTCCTCCGTTGATGGACATCTGGGTTGTTTCCAGGTTCTGGCTATTACAAATAATGCTGCTATAAACATGGTTGAGCAAATATCCCTTTTGTGTACTTGAGCAAACTTTGGGTATATACCTAGCAGTGGTATAGCTGGGTCTTGAGGAAGCACTATTCCTAATTGTCTTAGAAAGCGCCAGATAGATTTCCAGAGTGGTTGTATCAGTTTACATTCCTACCAGCATTGGAGGAGGGTTCCCCTTTCTCCACAACCTCTCCAGCATGTGTTGTCCCTTGAGTTTTTCATCTTGGCCATTCTGATGGGTGTAAGGTGATATCTCAGGGTCGTTTTGATTTGCATTTCCCTCGTGGCTAATGAGGTTGAGCATTTCTTTAAGTTTTTCTCTGCCATTCGATATTCCTCTACAGAGAAATCTCTCTTTATCTCTGTTCCCCATTTTTTAATTGGATTACTTGGTTTGCTGCTTTTCAGCTTCTTTAGTTCTTTGTATATACTGGATATTAGTCCTCTGTCAGATAAAGGGTTAGTGAAGATTCTTTCCCAATCTGTAGGCAGACGTTTTGTTTTGATGACAGTGTCCTTTGCTATACAGAAGCTTTTCAGTTTCATGAGGTCCCATTTATTGATTGTTGCTCTTAGAGCCTGTGCTGTTGGTGTTCTGTTCAGGAAGTTGTCTCCTGTGCCAATGAGTTCTAGGCTGTTCCCCACTTTTTCTTCTAACAGATTTACAGTATCTGGTTTTATGTTGAGGTCTTTGATCCACGTGGACTTTAGTTTTGTGCAGGGTGATAAATATGGATCTATTTTCATTTTTCTGCATGTGGACATCCAGTTGGACCAGCACCATTTGTTGAAGATGCTGTCTTTTTTCCATCGAATGGTTTTGGCTTCTTTATCAAAAATCGAGTATTCATAGGTGTGTGGGTTTATTTCTAGGTCTGCTATGCGGTTCCATTGATCCTCCTTTCTGTTTTTATGCCAATACCATGCAGTTTTTATTACTATTGCTCTGTAGTACAACTTGAGATCGGGGATAGAGATACCTCCAGATGATCTGTTGTTGTACAGGATCGTTTTGGAGATTCTGGGTTTTTTATTTCTCCATATGAAGCTGAGAATCTTTTTTTCAAGGTCTTTAAAGAATTGAGTTGGTATTTTGATGGGAATTGCATTGAATCTGTAGATTGCTTTTGGCAGGATGGCCATTTTCACAATGTTAACCCTACCAATCCATGAGCATGGGAGATCTTTCCATCTTCTGAGATCTTCTTCAATTTCTTTCTTCAGAGACTTGAAGTTTTTCTCAAACAGGTCTTTCACTTGCTTGGTTAGTGTCACCCCAAGATACTTTATGTTATTAGTGGCTATTGTGAAGGGTGTTGTTTCCCTAATTTCTTTCTCGGCCCTTTTGTCTTTGGTATACAGGAGGGCTTCTGATTTTTTTGAGTTGATTTTATATCCTGCCACTTTGCTGAAGGTGTTTATCAGCTGGAGGAGTTCTCTGGTTGAATTTTTGGGGTCGCTCATATATACTATCATATCATCTGTGAATAGTGACACTTTGACCTCTTCCTTTCCGATTTGTATCCCCTTGATCTCCTTTAGTTGTCTTATTGTTCTGGCTAGGACTTCAAGTACTATGTTGAAGAGGTATGGAGAGAGTGGGCAGCCTTGTCTTGTCCCTGATTTCAGTGGGATTGATTTAAGATTCTCTCCATTGAATTTGATGTTGGCTATAGGCTTGCTGTATATTGCCTTTACTATGTTTAGATATGTGCCTTGTATTCCTGATCTCTCCAAGACTTTAAACATGAATGGGTGTTGGACTTTGACAAATGCTTTTTCAGCATCTCAGGAGATGATCATGTGGGTTTTCTCCTTCAGTTTGTTTATGTGGTGGATTACATTGATGGATTTCCGTATGTTGAACCACCCTTGCATGCCTGGGATGAAGCCTACTTGGTCGTGGTGGATGATATCTTTGACATGTTCTTGAATTCGGTTTGCAAATATTTTATTGAGTATTTTGCGTCAATGTTCATAAGAGAGATAGGTCTGATGTTCTCTTTTTTTGTTGGGTCTTTGTGTGGTTTAGGTATCAGGGTGACTGTTGCTTCATAGAATGAGTTTGGTAATGTACCTTCTGTTTCTATTTTGTGGAATAGTTTGAGGAGAATTGGTGTGAGCACTTCTTTGAAGGTCTGGTAGAATTCCAAGCTGAAACCATCTGGCCCAGGGCTTTTTTTGGAGGGGAGACTGTGAATGACTGCTTCAATTTCCTTGGGGGATATAGGGCTGTTCAGTCTTTCTACCTGATCTTGACTTAATGTTGGAAGATGGAATCTATCAAGAAAATTGTCCATTTCATTTAGATTTTGAAATTTTGTGGCATATAGGCTTTTGTAATATGACCTAATGATTGTTTGAATTTCCTCAGTGTCTGTAGTTATGTCACCCTTTTCATTTCTGATATTGCTGATTTGGGTAGATTCTCTCTGCTTTTTAGTTAGTTTGGCTAAGGGTTTGTCTATCTTGTTGATTTTCTCAAAGAACCAGCTTTTTGTTTCATTGATTCTTTGAATAGTTTTATTTGTTTCTAATTGATTGATTTCAGCCCTGAGTTTGATTATTTCCAGCCTTCTGCTCCTCTTGGGTGTATCTGCTTCTTTTTTTTTTTTTTTCCTAGGGTTTTCAGTTGGGCCATTAAGTTGTTTGTATGTGATGTTACAAATTTCTTCTTTCAGGCACTTAGTGCTATAAATTTTCCCCTGAGCACTGCTTTCAATGTGTCCCATAAATTTGGGTATGTTGTGCCTTAATTTTCATTGAATTCTAGGAAGTCTTTTATTTCTTTCTTTATTTCTTCCTTAACTCAGCTATCGTTGAGTAACAGGTTGTTCAGTTTCCATGTGCGTGTAGGCTGTTTGTTTTTTTTGTTGTTGTTGAGGTCCAGCTTAAGTCCATGGTGGTCAGATAGGATACAAGGGATTATTTCAATATTTTTGTATCTGTTGAGGCTTTCTTTATGACCAACTATATGGTCTATTTTGGAGAAGGTTCCATGCAGTGCTGAAAAGAAGGTATGCAGTGCTGAAAAGAAGGTATACTCTTTTGAGTTTGGATGAAAAGATCTGTAGACGTCTATTAGGTCCATTTGATTTAGCGTCACTGTAAGTGTTTTTATTTCCCTATTTGTTTTCTGTCTAGTTGATCTGTCCCTTGGTGAGAATGGAGTGTTGAAGTCTCCCACTATTAGGGTTTTAGGATCAATGTGTGATTTAAGCTTTAATATTGTTTCATTTACGAATGTAGGGGCTCTTGTATTTGGGGCATAGATATTCAAAATTGTGATGTCCTCTTGACGGATTTTTCCTTTGATGAGAATATAGTGGCTGTCCTTATCTTTTTTTATTAACTTGGGTGAAAGTCTATTTTATTAGATATTAGGATGGCTACTCCTGCTTGTTTTCTGGAACCATTTGCTTGAAAGACAGTTTTTCCAACCCTTTACTCTGAGGTAGTGTTTATCTTTGTTGCATAAGTGTGTTTCTTGCATGCAACAGAATGATGGATCCTGTTTCCGTAACCATTCTGTTAGTCTGTGTCTTTTAATTGGGGAGTTGAGTCCGTTGATGTTGATAGAAACTAGTGACCAACAATTGTTACTTACTTTAGATGTGGTGTTGGTGGTGTCACTGAGTTTCATTGCTTGTCTTCTTTTGTTTTTTTTGTCCTGTAGTTATCTATTTTCTCTGTTTCCTTCGATGTAGTTGTTTTCTTTGGTTTGGAGTTTCCCTTCTAGTAACTTCTGTAGAGCTGGGTTACTATGTAGATATTGTTCAAATTTGGTTTTGTCTTGGAATATCTTGAATTCTCCGTCTATGTTGATTGAAAGTTTTGCTGGGTATAGTAGTCTGGGTTGGAATCTGTGGTCCCTTAAGGACTGTATGATTTCTGTCCAGGCCCTTCTGGCTTTCATAGTTTCTGTTGAGAAATCTGGTGTGATTCTGATAGGTCTACCTTCATATGTTACTTGGCCTTTTTCTCTTGTTGCTTTTAGAATTTTTTCTTTGTTTTGTAGGTTCAGTGTTTTGACTATGATGTGACGTGAAGAATTTCTTTTCTGGTCTAGTCTACTTGGTGTTCTGTAGGCCTCTTGTATGTTTATGGCCATCTCCTTCTTTAAGTTGGGAAAGTTTTCTTCTATAATTTTCTTGAAAATATTTTTCGGACCTTTGAGCCTGATGTCTTCTTTTTCTTCTACTCCTATTATTCTTAAGTTTTGTCTTTTCATGGTGTCCTTGATTTCTTGGATGTTTTGTGTTTGGAACTTTTCTGATTTTATTTTTTCTTTGAGAGATGTGTCAATTTCCGCAAGTGTATCTTTGGCTCCTGAGATTCTTTCTTCCATCTCTTGTATTCTGTTGGTGATGCTTACCTTTGTAGTTCCTGATATTTTCTCTATGATCTCCAGCTCCTGGTTTTTCTCTATTTGTGTTTTCTCTATTGATTCTAATTCTGTTTTCATGTCTTTCACCATTTCCTTCATCTGTTTGAATGTGAACTCCTGCTTTTCAATGATAGCTTCTATTTTTTTGTCCGTTTCCTCTCTATGTATCACTAATTGTGCCTCTACTTCTTTGGGTATAATTGCCTGTATTTCTATGAGAGCTTTGTTTATTTCTTCTTTATTTGCCTTCATTTGTGTGGAAATTTCTTTGAGAGCTTTGTGCATTTCTTCTCTGTTTGCCTCAATTTTCGTGGTCATTTCTCTGAGAGCACAATTTGTTTCCTCTTGGTCAGTCTCGATTTCTTTGGTTATTTCTCTGAGGGCTTTGTTCATTTCATCTTTATGGGCCTCTAATAGGTGGAGAAACAGTTTTGAGGTTGCTTTCTTGTATATCTAGTGAATTGAAGTGTCCATTTTTTTGTGGGGTTGCTGGTGAGGTCATTATGTCCTGATTTTTGTTGGGCGTGTTCTTACGTCTGCCTCTAGCCATCTGGTTATTTATAATCCTCACTGGTTGTTCCTCGAGATTAGGCTATGATCCTCTCTTTCTGTTTTCTGGACTGTTTTTTCAGGAAGATGAGAGAGGTTCACTGCTTTGGGAGTGTGCACTGTGTTTTCAGTTATGCCTAAGTAAAGAATGTGATGCTGGCGCTATTCGTGTGCGCTTTTAGCGTGTGCATTGTGCATGTGCGGATTCTCTGACTATTGCAGTGGCCTGCAAGCCAGTATTACGCAGTTCTGACTGAGATCCAGGGATTGTTTGCCTGGATTACTCTGGTGGACCCGCAAGGCAGAGACTTCAATGTTGCGGTCGCTATCCCAAGAATCCCTATGATGCCCACACTAGGGGTGTGGGTAGAAGGGATCTTGTCTGGTTGCTTCTGTGGAGAGGCCCTGGGTCTGGGGCAATCTCTCCCTAGAAGGCTCACTCACTCTCTTGCAGGACCAGTTGGAATGCACAGGGGTTCCCCTTGCTCACTACTCTCTGTTTTGGTCCTGCTTCGGAAGTGCATGAGTAGGCTAACAGTCAGCTCTGTGACACTGTGGCCGCAGGACTCGGTGTCCACCTTTCCTGTGTGCTGCCTCTCTGTCCTTTCCCTCTGCCAGGAGGGGTTATGTTGACTGGTCCCTGGGTGGCGTGGGAAAGAGTTAGGATGAGTGTACTCAATCCCAGATCCCGGGCCCAGATCTCTCTGCCAGAAGTAGCCTAGTGGTAGAATCTGTGTTTGCTGATCCCAAGAGAGTACTGGGTAGGGTTGAGTGTCCTCAGATCCAGAGCTTGGGTTTCTCTGCTAGGGGCCGCTGGGTGAGCTGGAGAGAGGGTGCTGTGTCCTTGGCAGGCTGCCTCTCTGTCCTTCCCCTCTGACCTTCCCCTCTGCTAGGGCAAGTTTATGGAGGTGCTCTCAGGGGAGTGCCAGCAGGGGTTGGGGCTTCTCAGTCGGATCCTGAGCCCTGAGCTGGCATTTCTCTGCTTGGGGTCGGGTGGGGGGGGGTGATAGAGCTTGCTGCTAGACCTTATTGTGCTGGATCCAGGAGAATCTCAGGACGTGTAGAATGACAACAGTCCCCGATCCCGAGCTGTAGTTTGTTTGCTAGGAGTGGCCGGCAGCACTGGAGTTCCGGCACTGTGAAGCTGCTGTGTGCCTCTTTATCCTTCTGCTCAGCTTTGGCAGGGTGATGGCGGCGTTTGGGGGAGTGCCCGAAAGGATTGGGTTTTCTCAGCCCCGATCTCGGGTTGGGGTACAGACAATGTGGTCTGTGGTAGATTCTGCTGGCTGCCTCCTGCCTCCCCCGAAGAGGGAGTAGGGATTTTGAGCTGGGCACGCAGCTGCACAGCTGTAATCCGTGCACAGCAGGAGCTCAATTGTGATGGCAGCGTGTACCTCCGGTCTGAGAGACCTTCCAGGTAAAGACTGGGTGACCTGTGACCAGTCTGGCAACTTTGCTTCCCCGTGGGGTTTTTTGCGACTGAGACTCTCAGCCTCAGGCACCCTTGTGCCCACCAATCAGCCTGGGAAAGTGTCCAGGACAAGCAGGCTTGTGGCACCAGCCCGGAGACCCAAAGCCCGCGTTAGCCCGGTTCTCTTCCAGGTTCTGGCTGGGCAGCCGAGAGTGGATCTGACCGATTCCCACGCCATGGGATCCTCCCCTCACCTGAGAAACACTATTGATCGCTGTTGTTTTAGGGCCCAGAGTTCAGTCTTCTCGTCGCTGCACGGAGTGTGTTGTCCCGCTTCTCAGACACGGTGTTCTCCCAGTGCCGCCATCTTGGCCCCCCTCACACATTCTTTCAGTCATAATTTTAAGTGTCTCTAGGATTTAGTATATAAACTTTCCACTGATATTCATGTGTCTTTCTCTATACTCCTCAAAGCTGTCTAATGTCTCTATGCAGGGACCTGTCTGACTATCTCAGTAAAGCACATTTCTCTATAAAATCCCCCATCCTTTTACATCTGTTAGAGTCTAAGTTCAACAGGGTTAATGATATCTGC
>NW_026594377.1:6266622-6282673 GCF_907164565.1 Psammomys obesus
AGAAGTTCTTCCACTCATCAACTCAGAACTTTATCTCTTCCACAGCTTGGAAACTGTGTTTGCTAGTCGCCATCTTGGCTCCGCCCACCAAATTTTTACACTTTTAAGGGATTGGATATTAAAGTGTGAGAGCTTCTCACATGCGACAGGAAGCTCAAGTAAGAAGGTCCTGCCCTATTCCATGTGTGCCTGTAAGCACATTAGAACCTTACTTAGTATGAATCATTGATTCATCAAGTTATAGAATCAGAACAAAACATTCTCTGGCTCTGCCTATTTGGGATGCTTGCTTATTCCCAGGAAGAGCACCTTGAACACAGAATAGGTTTATTTCATTACTACCACATGCAGAACTCTGCATCTTTCATTCCAGTCTTAGGTGAGAAAACACAAGCTCCTCCTTCTGGGTTTTACAGTTGAGCCAAGATTCTGGAGAGGTGATTAGGTGGGACTCTCTTAAAGTAGTAGGCTCTAAACCTTGGTTCTCAAACTTCCTAATAATGTGACTACCAGTATTAAACTGGTACTCACGTTGTGACCCCAACCATAACATTGAATTGCTACTACTTCATGACTGTAAGTTGGCTATTGTCCTGAATGGTAATGTAAATATCGGATTTGCAGGCTATCTGGTTTGTGACCCTGAAAAGCTTTACAAGCCACAGGTTGAGATCCACTAGTCTAAACTGCTACTTTTCAATAAAATGCTCATCAGTAATTTCTCCAGTATGCATGGAACTTTACAATCCTTGTTTATTTTCTAAAAATAAGGATTTCATCAGAAAGACAAAAGGAAGTGTCCTTTGCTGTGAATTATACGATGAGTGGCTTAAAGTTCAGGAAGAAAAAGATTTGGATCAAAAGATTTCTACTGTCCAAAGGTAATGATGCATTAAACATTTGGGAAACAACACAAACATAGAAGCAATACATTTCTTGAGGTATTGTTAGCTTGTATTTGTAAGATTACCCATTTGAAATGGTGGCCCATGCCAAGAGGGTTCTTTTCTCACACATGTGTAGTCATTTCTTGAACAGATGCATTGCCTGGGCTATAGCATGGCCCATGCTGGTCATCCCACCCCTTGGGAGATTATTGCCACAGTTTAATTGTTATGCATTGGAGGATAGCCCTTGCAACCTAGTTGAGTGCAAGCCAGCCTAGAATGTGGGCTTAGATCCTGTGTGAGAGAAATTAAAGACATATGTGTGTGCAATACTTCTATGTTATATCTGTTCATATATTATTACCATGGAATACTTAAGGATATTTCACACGCTGAATAGATGTCATGGCTTTGTACATAAAGCTATTACTGAGTTCAACTTTCTTAACTACAGCAATATAGAGTAGTCTAGATCAGGATGAGCTGTGACTTCATAGAACCATTTTCCTGTACAATACTCTATAGAATGATTTCGTAGGAAACAGAGGAACTTTCAGCTCCATTACAGTTCAGAACCCCAGCATGTTTGCCTTATCTAAAGCATCATCTTTCATAATGCGTTGTTTTGTTTCTTCAGTGTGTTTTAAGCTCATCCTATTCATCAGATTCTAGAATGCCACAGAGGTGTTACCTGAGTTTATATTAAGTTATAAATTAAATGTGCCCTCATGGTTGCTATACAGATGTCACGGTGCTCAGTACCACTGGATATTTCCATTGTCAGCACCCACATAATGGCTGACAACAGCCTAGGTTCCAATTCCAGGGTATCTGACACAGTCTTCTGGCTCATGGGCACCAGTCACACATGTGGTGCACAGATAATTAATACACAATTTACTTTAATGTCCTGATTCTATAAAGAGCCTTAATTGACATAAACTAGTCTAGGAAATATTTTAGCTACATATACTATTTTAAATTTTGAATTGATTATAATATTAGCTGGTCTATCAAACATTTACCCTGAAATTTTGTTGAATTTAGATATTGATAAGTAACTCACTGTAAGTCAAACGAGCAAAAAATTCTTCTTTTGCTTTATTTAGTCTTTCATTGAAGATGCCACGACCAAATTTGAGTCTTTTGAAGCACTTTATGTCTTTGCTATACAAGATTAAATGTCATTCTTCCACTTGGTTTGTGAATGCTTATATTTTAGCATTTCACATAGCAGGTAATCTTCAGTGGAAGAACACCCCTGACTATTCAAAGTTCAAAATGGATTTCTCAAAAAGGGTAATTGGATCTCTTGGTTTCTGTCTTTGTGAGCAAAGTCCTTATTGAGTTTTAGGAGTTGGAAAGGTCATTGCTGTTAAAGAACATCTTAGGATTGCATTCTTTTGGAGTGGGAGAAATATTGATCTCTTTTGGGGGCGTTGGGAAGTGACATTGTTAATGTGGTTACAAGTTGTGAATCATCCTTCATTATGTGGCTTTGAAAACACAATTAACTTGAAGCATAGAGACGTAAGATGATAAAAAGAGATGATGACGATGCTCAACAAACTGAAAATTAGGACTTTTGATCCTCATGGATAAACACTGATGTGTAGAATTGGACACATATTCCAAAGAAGTTTTCTCATTCCTGGGATTGGCACTTATCCCCAGCTGCACTGGTCTCCAGTCACACTTCCTGTCTGAATAGAGCACAACAGAACCAGTGCAGCTCCTATGTTAGGTAGCTTCTCATTTCTACAACAGACATGTAGAACTGCACTTATAATAAATATTGTGTGTGCTAACCTTCTGCTTTCATGTAATTTTGCATGTATCAATTTCTTTTAGTACCTTGCATGCCCAAAGAAAGCTTTGAATTCCATGGAATTAGAGTTACATATTGCTCTGAGCTACAATACGGTGCTGAGAAACCAACCTGATGCTCTGGGGTAGTAAACAGCACACTTAACACTGAGTCATAATTGTAGCATCAAAATATTTATTTTAATTCATGTAAAGCATGAATGAAATGTGTGGTGCTTGCATTGTGGTGCCCTTGGAAGCAAAAAGATGACATTGTATCTCATGAAACTGAAATTACAGATGCTTGTGGAATCAGAGATATTGAGTCTTCTGAGATAGCTGCCAATGAACATAACTTCTGACATATCACTTCACATATCAATTTACCTTAAACGTCTTTCATCAAGGAATTTACTTAATTTGCCTTGCTGATTGTCTCAAATTTATTATTGATAATCTTACTTTTTTTCAATTGCGAGCTTGAGAGGAATACTTCATGTGGTGGGAGAAAATTCCTGAGAAGAAAATTTACACTTACCTGTTAAGAAAAAAGCAGGCTGAGAGTCAGGCAGAGAGAATGATAGGAATCCTACCTTCCCTCTAATGCCAGAGCTGCATGCCATTTGCCTCACAGTGGGCTTACCTCTTAAAGCATAATTCCCAGGAGAACAGCCTTAAAGATTTACTGATTAGCATGTACATCTCCTTACAAAATCAGTCACTAAGTTGGACATGATAGATTTGAAAACAGAAAGGTACAAAGTTGAGTAGGAAAAGGACTAAATTTTAAAACTGAATAAAATTTAAAAATGTAATATCCTAATGTGCAGATGGAGAATAATAAAACCCTTCTTAAGTTTTGTGTCAAAATGAGTGGTAAAACATATTAAGAAAGCATGGGTGTGCCTTCTATCCAAGGAGGAGGAGGAGAATGGGCCCTGGTGTCATGGTTTGCAGGAGAGTTGGTAAGCTGACTAAAGTACCACCCAGATCCAAGACTTTGAGCTGTCCCACGCCAACATCTCCATCTATGATCTGATGGAACATTTGAAGAGGTTGGTCCTGTTCCCAGAAAGCTACCAAAATTCCATGACTAGGGGCAACAGAAGGATATCCAGAATGTCTAAGAGGAGTCTCTGGGAGGATCTATTATTGATGGTTTTGCACAAAGCCATAGGCCTTGACCCAGGGTAATGACTCATTTCAGTGAACATTCATAAGTTGAGCTGTTTGAGTAAAAGGATATATTGTGTGACACACAGTGGCACAACACAGCTTACATGCAACAATTTAGTGATACATATGTATACATATGTATACATATATATATATATACACATATACATATAATTTTTCATTTTGTTTGTGGAATTTACAAGGGTGGAGGGCAGAAATGGAAGGATTGGGAAATGAATGGTTTGGCATACATGATGGAAAAATCACAAAGAATAAATAAAATCATATGTTAAAAAAGTAAAGAAAAGAAATAAGAAGAAAGCAAGGGGTATATTTCACTAGCAGTTTTCAGGAATCAAGTGCACAGGACAGAAGTCATGGCACTGTGACTCACAATGGAGTAGTGCAGCACAGGGAATGACTGTCACATCCAGGACTATACTTGGCTCTATTCAACTACCAAGCTGCTTGCAACCTAAAATCCAAGCCTGTAGTAAAATTCATGTTCAGGGAAAAAGGAGCAAGTAAATATATTTTATATTCTTAGCCACTATAAATGACACTCTTTTCATAAAGTGTTCTGTTCAATTACATTAATTTATGGGGTCATATATGAAAACAAAGAAGGATAACTTTACTGAACTATTTGTGTACAAAATAAGACAATCATCTAACAGGTATTTCTGAAAATTATTTCTTATCTTTGTCAGGTATTTTTCGTTGTGAGCCTAGATTTTTAACTGCTGAGCTGCAAGGAGGTCCTTCCCTATGAGGGGAATAGAGAAAGGGCACAAGGGGAGAAGAGAGAAGGTGGGTGGTACAGGAAGGACTGGAGGGAGGGGCTGCAGGAGAGAAAAATTTGAATAAATTGTAATAAATAAATAAATAAATATTTGAAAAGACTGGTCAAATACGCAATTAGGTGCACCCTTGGAAGAAACATAAAAGTTAAACAGAAACAGTCATTGCTGTGAGGATATTGAAACTTTTCCTTTCCTATTAGACCATAGTTTACTGACTGTATATTAAGTACATGCCCATACTATTCTTAGTCATTTCATGGGCTCATGTCTGTATGAAGCAACTACTAATTTTTCGTCATTTCAAGACTCTGATATCATATTTGTAAACAATGTTAAAAGACAGGACCTTGTTTCTGCCTTGTTGATTTACAGGTTTCCCTTACAAAAATTCTCATTGAAGATTTTCCCAAGACCTTTGAAGAGGATACTACTACGTTTTATAAAGACATGGAAAAGAGTGTTGAGGACATAGAGAATTTCTCTGGTTTAGAAACTGCTGTTGATAAACCTTGTGATAAGGCTGATGCCGGTGAGGAAAGTGAGAAAATCTTTCCTAATGATAATTCTGAAGAATTAAAGTTTACAGTTGTTCCTTCTCAGGAAGAAGTTCCTACAGGTAACACGAAGCTTTAAGTACTAACAAGATGACATCATCTCCTGATTTTACAAACTGTAAATAGTATCACAGCAGTATTGGCACACACAATGATATTAGAAAATGGAAAATTCTTTTTAAACAACAGTGTAATTTAAAAAACATAAATATAAGCATATACCTATATGCATATACATTTAAACACATATACAAACATACATGATTGTATACACATATATGCATAGAAATATGTGTGACAGATGTACTCCTAAATTAGCCCGTGACTTTACCTACTTTGTTTCTCACCTTCCTTTCTCCTGGTCCCTGAGTCAAAGTAGGATATCTTGGAGACTGAAATTAATAGTTTTGGAAATATCACTTAGAGAAAATGCATTGATTCAAAAGTCCCTCAAACATTCTGGAAGGTAAAGCCCAGTGCCGATGTCAACAAACTTTGCTACCCTTCTGCAAAAACACCAATGTTGGTTTGATATTTTATGAGAGATAAATCTTATCAAATGCTTTGCATTATGTAACTATTGGATTCACAGGATCCACTACAACAAATATTTGAGAAATGATAACTAGATTAAAACATACCTGATTCTACAATTAGCACCTCTCAAAATCAGACATATTGTAAATATAAGAAATGTACTGTGTAGAGTTGTTGAGATAGACTGAAAAACTCATCTTATCAGAATTGAGCTGAATCTGTCATCTGAGAATGTTTTTAATCAAGATATGTTTTTTTCTGACAGTCAATGTTGATCTAACTTTCTCCTCCAATACGATTGGTCATCTGGTGGAGGATGATAATTGAAGAACCTTTTGGAATGTACAAGCTATCTTGTTACCTTTCATTTTCTTATTAAACTGAAGAATTGAATCTTCATACTTTCATTTACCTACATCCTTCCCTTTGTCTTAATCTTATAATTATACATTCCTAATGTTTTTCCATTTCACAGTATTATTATTTACAATGTCTCACTTCTATTTAATTTATGCTGTATATTAAATACTTTCATTTTTTTAATAAATATTTTTGAAAAATGCCATTGGCAGTCTTGTCTTCCATCTAAGTTACTTAGGGACCTGCGTTCATGTGATAGGGCCACAGGAATCAATTTATTAATCTAATTCCACACTCCCATCAGAATGGTATACTATGATCTCCTTAATAAATGAAAGCTGGGGATCTATCTGACCAAATTCTTTCATACTCTAGCCACAAAAGAACCCCAATGCAAAGAATCAACTTAGGGGGTATACCACAAAACCTGACTCAACCTGGGCATTATAGCAACACTTTTATGTTTATTTTTATGTTATTTTCCTATTGCTGTGAAAAGGTGCTCGAGAATATTTATATTAGAAATACAATTGGTACACTTATCAGGTCTCATCAGGACTGGCTGCAATGGCCTCTTCTGTGGCCTAGCAAGGCTGCTCCTCCCTCGGGGTGTGGAGGGAGGTCAAAGGGGCAGCCACTGAGTTCATATCAGAGTCAGTCCCTGTTCACCTTCCTGGGGTACACAACTTGTATACTTAGGTGCCATGGGCTATGTCTGAGCAGGGGTTTTAGGTTTGATCCATGCATGGTCCCTGGTTAGAGAATCATTTTCAGAAAAGGCTCCTGTGCCCAGATATATTTGGTCCTTGTGGAGCTCCTGTCCTCTCCAGGTCTGACTAACTCCCCCTTCTTTCATAAGATTCCCTGCACTCTGCCCAAGGTTTGGTTATGAGTCTCAGCATCTGCTTGGATACTTGTAATAGCCAGAACCTGGAACAACCCAGATGTCCCTCTATGGATAAATGGATACAGAAATTGTGGTACATTTACACATGGAATACTACTTAGCAATTAAAAACAAGGAAATCATGAAATTTGCAGGCAAAGGTAGGATCTAGAAAAGATCATCCTGAGTGAGATAAACCAGAAGCAGAAAGATGCACACAGTATATACTCACTTATATGTGGATACTAGACCTAAAAGATAGGATAAACATACTAAAACCTGTACATCTAAAGAAGCTAAACAAGAAGCAGGACCAATCCTCACTTAGAAAGACAAATGGGATGGACATTGGAAGTAGGAGAAAACAAGAAACAGGACAGGAGCCTACCATAGAGAGCTTCTGAAAGACTCTACCTAGTAGAGAAAATAAATTTTGGACAGGAGGATGATTATATAGATATTTCTAATTTATGTAAAACACATATGCACGTTCAAAAATTACATTGAATAAAAATATTTTCAAGGAAATAGGCTTAATTTAGTGAGAAAGAATACAAAGTAGACTATACATATAATTGTTATTGAATAAAAAGAAATATAAGAAATAGATACAAATAAATAAGTACCATTAAATACCATTGATAAAAATCAATATGTGTTATTCCAAAGGTGAAGAATAATCTAATCTAAGAATAAAAAGAAAACAGAGAAATCCATTTATCATTTGGATTGTTGATGAACATAGTTTTAAAACTTTATAAAAAACACAAAGACATTGAGACTTAGAGAAGGTTCTGATAAGACAATTTAAATAGATATAACTTGCACTTGGTAGATTATGGTTTGTCCTCTTCTAACTCACTTTGAAGAGCAAAAATGTGACAGCTTTTAGCAATACTTAAACAGGTATTTGTGTTCTTAGGAGAAACTCATTGTCTTCTCTTGAGAATGAGCTACTGCTTTCATGAGGTTGCACTGCTTACCCTGTGAGATGGTTTATATTGTCTGCCCACTTGACACGATCTAGAATCACCAAAAGATAAACCTTGTCAGATTCCTGTGGGATAAGCTTCAATTAGATCAACTGAGGAGGAAAACTTCTGAAATTGTGTAAGTGTAGCACTTTAGGGATGGTTGGCTCCATTACATGGGTTGATGTTCTAGGTTTATTAGAACTCGAAAACAAGCTGAGCATGCTTTCACAAAACCTCCTCTTGGGCATGATGCATCAGCTCCCTTCAAACTGTGAACCAGAGTTTACTGTCCTCACATTAGGTTGCTCTTCTCAGTTATTTTGTCACATCAGTGAAACAAGGAACTAATAGAGTATCCAAGGGTGTTGTTATAAAGCAAGTCATGCAAACAAATTTTCAGTTTCTGTTTCTCCATTTTCCCTTCTCCTCCTCAGCCATCTTGTTCCTGTTGGCAAGCTGTATGATAAGCTCCAAGATAGGGACTCTATTACTACACCAACAGTAGAATTCCTTCAGTAAACCTGTACGCGAATATAAAAACACGAAGACAGAAACTATGTAGTATTAATCATACTAAAATGTATTTTATTGAGGTTTAGTATGTAACTCAGTGCTGAAAGTTGGACCCTGATTCTAATCCATACCACTGGATAAATAAATCTTGAGCTTTAAAGTTAAATATTTATTAAATGGTTTGGTGCCTTCCTGACAAAGAATCTCACATATACAAGTTTTCTTTCTAGGCATTCATTCTTAGGATTGATTAGCCCATTACGATAAAAGTATTTTCATCATTTAGTTACAAGAATAGGAGAAAAGCATACATGTAGAGCAGTAGGAAATTAGTTTAAAATATTTTAATAAACACATTAAAATTAATATTGGCAAAGATTTTAATGAGAATTATTAAAATATTCATAATTCGGATCCAAGATCACAGCACCAGGAGGACACTGTTCCTGACCAGCAGCACAGCAGGGACAAAGAGTGACCAACACACAGATCTCTTGGCCCTAAAACACCAATGATTGCGCTTCACAGGTGAGAGGAAAACCCATGTTGTGGGAATCAATTGGGTTCAGTTCACCGAGCTAAACTCCTGGAAGAGTACCCAGTCCCAGCTGGCACGTGGTCACCAGCCCAGAGCCACATGCCTGCTTGCTCTGATCACTGCTCTAGACTGAACTGTGGGCCCCACAACACCTGAGACTGGGATTTCCAGTCTGGAGAAAACCCCACGGTGAAGGAAGCAATCTAGAACCAACCCCGGGACACACAGACAAACCCTGCAAGAGTTACCGGGGTCCGGCAGACACTCAGCTGCCAGCCCAGAGACCTGCTGTGCACCTGACTCACCATCCCAGACAGTATTGTGTGCCCCACGGCAGCAGAGACTGGCTTTCTCTGTCGGGAGGAAAACACACGGTATGGGAAACAGCAGGTCCTAACTCAGGGAACCACAACTCCCACCTTCCAACCACCAAC
Organism: Psammomys obesus; assembly: GCF_907164565.1. Classification (NCBI taxonomy): domain Eukaryota; kingdom Metazoa; phylum Chordata; class Mammalia; order Rodentia; family Muridae; genus Psammomys; species Psammomys obesus. The sequence goes on from NW_026594377.1 coordinate 6,276,091, forward strand.
CCAGCCAGGTTCCTGTAGGCACCCAGTCAATAGCAAGGCAGAGTCACTCTGCTGGCATGTTATACTTGCCATCCCAGATGGAACTGTGGATGCCAAAACACCACAGACTAGGAAACCCCACAGTGGGGGATACATCAGGACCAACCTCAAGACACTCAGCTCCAGAAGAGTTTCTGGGTTCCTGCTCAGTTCCCGCTGGGTTCCGACTGGGTTCCTCCAGGCTCTAGGCTCTGGCCTCTGGCTGAACACATGAGCACTGTGCTCAACTGCCACATATTATCACTAGGGTACTGGGGCACACAGCTCCAACCTCAGACCTACAGAAGCCTGAGAGCCATTGGATCAGCCCAAGATACTGCTTAAAAATGCAACCAGTTATCTCTAGCTAAATTGAAGAAACCGCAGGGCTCCCTGGTTCTTCAAGTGGAATATGCTCAGAAAACACAGTAAAGGAGCAACAGCAACAGCTCAGTAAGTTCTGAGCAAGAAACACAGCAGCAGGGTAGCTGTCTCCAGGACTTCTCCTAGGGAGAAGAGAGCCTTCCTGACTACCAAGGACCATAGTTACCACACATGTCCTTACGCTAGAGGTGAAATGTGGTAATTTGTGAGAAGCACCACCAAGTGGTTGACCATACTGAAAGAGCTGAAGAGGCCTCCTTCAGAACCTTGCCAAGGGGATTCTCCCCACCCCAGGATTACAGCGGGTACCAGAAATTCATAGCCCACACTTGAGACATCCACATGGGTAGAGGCCAGTGTAAAAGCACAACCAACAAAAGGCAAAGCAATATGGCATCCCTAGAACCCAGTTTTCCAGGGGCAAGCAGCCCTGGACATCCTAACATAAGTGAAATTTAAGAATATGACTTTACATCTAAGCTTATGAAGAGGATAATGGAGAAAACAAAGTGTGTAAAGAATTAGAGGGAGATAAAGTCAAACAGATTATGGCCATCATTAAAGAAATGCAGGAGGATGCAGCCGAACAGTTTGTGGCTTTTGGAGAGGAAACGATTAAATCACTCAAAGAAATAAAAGAGACAGAGAAATGTTCAAAAAACAGGTAAAGGAATTGAAGGAAAAACAGAAAAAACAGGAAAATACAGTCAGCCAGGTGCAGGAAATATAAAAAAACAAAAACAAACAGCCAAAAAATGTTTCTGGATTTCAAGATAGAATTGGAAAAATTAAAGAAAAAACAACTGGGGGAAACCATGGAGAGTAAGAACTTAGGAAAGAACACAGGAACTACAGAGGTAAGCATAACCAACAGAATACAAGACATGGAAGAAAGAATCTCAGGTGTGGAAGATACAATGGAAGAAATGGTTGTATCCATTAAAGAAAATAATAAATCTAAAAAATTTCTGACACGAACCATCCAAGAAATCCAAGACAACATGAAAATTGTATATATTGTGTGATATTACTCTTGGTTCATATCAACTTTGAATTAATCAGTAACTTTTAATGACTCAACTCTTCTGCTTCAAAGGGGGCTTTATTTTTTTATTTTTTCTTTCTCTTTTTTGCTTTTTCATTATTTATTATTATTAGTTACATTTTATTAACTCTGTATCCCAGCTGTATCCTGCTCCCTTATTCCCTCCCAATCCCACCCTCCCTCCCTCAGCTTCTCCCTGCCCCTTTCCAAGTCCACAGATTGGGGAGGACCTCCTCCCTTTTTGTCTGGCCCTGTTTTATCAGGTATCTTCGGGCTGGCTGCAAAGTCCTCCTCTGTGGCCTAGCAGAACTGCTCCTCCCTTGGGGGTGGGGAGATCAAAGAGCCTGCCATTGAGTTCCTGTCAGAGATAGTCCCTGTTCCCCTTACTATGGGAAACCAATTGGTTATTGAGCTACCGCAAGCTTCGTCCGAGTAAAGATTCTAGGTTATACCCATACATGGTCCTTGGTTGGATAAACAGTTTTAGAAAAAAAAAAAAACCCTGTGCCCAGATATATTTGGTCCTTGTGGGGTTCCTATCCTTTCCCAGTCATACTAACTCCCCTTCTGCTGAAGGTTTTGTTATGAGTCTTAGTATCTCTTTTGAAACACTGCTTGGTAGGGTTGGTAGGATATAGAAAAGATCATTTTGAGTGAAATATTCCAGAAGGAGAAAGAAAAACATGTTATATACTCACTTATATAGACCTACAAGATATGATAAACATAATGAAGTCTATACACCTAAAGAAGATAAACAAGAAAGCAGACACGAGGTAAGATGATCAATCCTCATTTAGAAAGACAAATGAGATGTGCATTGGACATATGACAGGATCTACTGCAGAAGGCATCTGAAAGACCCTATCAAAGGGGTGATTAAAGTTCGCAATTATTTCAATGGGAATTTCATAAGGAAAATATCAGTCACTTTTTTCCTAAATTGGATTTGCTGTACTTGAGTTCTCAAAGTAAGTCCCAGTATTAACAATGGAATAGTCCATTAAGCAAAGGTTTAGGCAAACAAGGTAGAAGTGACAAAGCTAAGGGGACCTGGGATGGTAGCTAAAGCTGGCTGCTCTGGAGGCATGCACTCAAAGTGAGTGTCAAAACTGGTTTGTCATGGTTTTAAGCATTTTTTAACATGTGAACAGTCTAAGGAAATACAAGAAGAGAATTGTTTGAGTGAAGATCTTATGTAGATCTTCAGTGTCCTAGGCCATGAAGCTAAGGGTGACCTTGAATTGCTTCTAGCTGCAAAGTACTGAGCAAGCATTCTACCAACTGTAAGTATATCTCCAACCCTCTAAGGGAGTATTTTTATTCAATACTTTTCATGTCTCCAACATCTTAAACATATTCAACATTACTAAGCGTTGCCTGTGTTCTTCGTATGGCCATTGCTTTCCTTTCCATCTGAAAAGCCCACACTGCCTTTTGTCATACAATTCTCTTTCTTCAAAACCCAAATCACATCTGTGTTTTTCCAGAGTACTTACCCAACAAACATTGGGACAGCAATGGCTGACCTCTCTCTGTACTCAAGAACTACAGTCATGCTTTTGTGGAATGCTCATCAGGGTACATGGTCCTTTCTGCTCTGACTCCCCAGATAAACTGTAAGAAACCGGAAACCAGAACTACAACCTTATTATCCTGTTACTCTTGGCTCGTGGTCTGACCCAGAGACGCTGGAGTTGGGTAGAATCAATGATATTGTGATTGTCTTGACTGTGTTTGTACTAAAAGAAACATTAGATCTTTTCTAACAGTAAATGAACGAAAGACAGAATGACATGACCAAACCATACAGCTGCAATGTAAACCTCAATTGTGTTTTCACTCTATGCCACATCACAGCTTGAAAAATGGCTCTGAAAATACCACATTAAGCACAAAACAGAGCCACTTGCTCATCACCACACCAAGTGGCACAAACTTCTCAGGAAAGAAAACGAAGGGAATGAAGATTGAAAGATGTTAGAAGCCAAACTATGTGTTCTCCTAGTTGTCTCAACTTTAAAACAATTGATTTTGTAGGTGAGATAATTCTTTGTTGTGGAGAATTTTCCAGAGTATTGTGAGATGGCTACATCTTTAGCCTCTGTTCACTAGATGCTAATAGCAAACATTCTGCTTTTAGTAAATACAGTTTAAAATGTCTTAAAGCATTGACCTGTGATCCCTGAGTGTAAGACTGTTTCTAAGAACTACAGACCCTGCTGAACCTTCACAGCTGAGGCAATCTCCTGCATTACTTCAAACAACCCATCAATCAATTAGCATGTATAGCACACTGGCTCCAAACCAATATTCTTTTATTAAATGTAGAAGCCAAAACCTGAAAGGCTTAATCCTCTTACATTTTTATTAATCCTTTTAATTAAAAACAGTGACATTGTCACTTGGCCTGTGGCTACATATGCAATAGTCAGAGGAGGGAAAAAAGAAAACCTAACTGTAACTCTTCCAGTTCTGAGGGAAATAAAACACACTTAATAAGTTTTAGATATAAGGTTATTATTTATTTATTTATCTATTTATTTATTTATTTATTACTTAGCTTTACTTTTTACTTGACTAAAGCTTCTTCAGGAATATCAAACATAAGACTCACAAATTAAGTGTTGGGTTGACTGTAAAATAAAAGCACAAGTAAATACCTTTCCTTAACTTTGGCCTATACATTACAAAGCCTTTTTCTTCAATGGCATGGCATACAAATGTTTCTAAGAGAAATTTTTACATGTTTCTTTGCTTTGGAATTTGGGATTGTCCCCCTTCTTTCTCTTAACCCTGATTCATATTTAATTAATTTTATTACTGTTTGCTTTCAATTTATTTCTATACTTTTCAGTTCTGGTATTCACTTCCAGTGTTCTGCTCTTGTTTCCAGATATGAAGCCTGATGCTAATTGACTTTTCAAAACTATCATCACAAACATGAATACTCAAGGGCCAAACTACTATTTGCAACTTAGATAACAGATTTAAAACTGAAAAAAAAAATGGTTGTGAGCCTATCCTTTAACAGCTGAGCCATTTCTCCAGACCAAAATTTATATAATATAAAGCAGCAAAAACCTAGTACACATCATTTGGTACAATAAAACTTTATTATGCCATAGTAGGTGGAGCTCAAACTGAATAAACCATGTTTTTTTTATTGTTGTGTTAATGAAAATTAGTGAGCTGGTGTTCTTAGAGTCTTGCTTCCAGCTTCTAGCTGTGCCATGGCACTGCTAGGTAGCAATTTTTGATATTCAGTGAAGACCTAATTGCAAAAATGCATGGTAATTGTACCATCTATAAGGTCCGGCAAACAAAGGGACCTATGAAACCTGGGTAATACCATTTTGTTTATATCAACTTGACACAAGCTAGAGTTATCTGAAGGGAAGGAACTGAGAAATACCTTCATAAAATTGGCATTTTCTTAATAAGTGATTGATGGCAGAGGGCCCAGCCCTTTGTGTGTGGTACCACCAGGCTGATGGTCCTGGGTTCTATAAGAAAGCAGGCTGAGCAAGCCATGATTAGCAAGCCAGTAATCAGCACCCCTTCATGTTCCTGTACTGACTTACTTCAATGATGGACTATGATGTGTAAGTGTAAGCCAATAAACCCTTTCCTCCCAACCTGCTTTTAGTCATGGCGTTTTACCACAGCAATAAAAGCCCTAACAAAGACAACTATAACAAGGAGCCAAAGCTTCAGCTTCTTGAAAGAGTAGCTACCATTATCCCACCCAAACACCTTTCTAGCAAGATAAAGCAATGAGCCACAAGATAGTCCAAGGACCTAGGACAAAACCAAACACAAATAGCAAAGGAAAGTCAATTAAATGATTCCTAATGATATTCTGCTATAGTCATAGATTGGTGCCTAACCCAGTTGTCATCAGAGAGGCCTTATCTAGCAACGATGGAAACAGATGCAGAGATCTACAATCAAACATTAGGCAGAGCTTGGGAAATCCTGAAAAAGAGGGGGAGGAGCCAGATTGTAGGAGCCAGAGGAGTCAAGGACACCACAAGGAAATACACAAAATCAATGAATCTGGCTTATAGGGCCTCACAGAGACTGAACCACCAACCCAGCAGCATGCATGGGATTGACTTAGGAACCTCTACACATATGTTATAATTGTGTAGCTTGGTCTTCTTGTGGGACTCCTAAGAGTGAAAGCACATGCTGTCTCTGACACTGTTGCTTGATTTTTTTGACTGTTTCCTCCTGCTGTATTGTCTCATCTGGCCCTAATATGAGGGAAAGTGCCTAGTCTTACTGCAATGTGATATGCCATGGCTGGTTGATATCCATGGGAGGGCTGCCCTTTTCTAAAAAGAAAGGAGGAGGGTGGAAGGTGGTAGGGAGAGGAAAAGAAGGGGAAGGACTGAGAAGAAAGGAGGGAGGAGAAACTGTGTTCAGGATGTATAAATTAATTAATTAATTATAGACTAGAAATAAGTACAAATCATGTCAGGTCCACATACCGGTTTTCTTAGTCATCTAAATACAGTTACTCATGGTTTTAAATTCACTGAAAGAGGAGCATTATATGTTCAAGTATGAAGATTTAATCATTCTGATTGTTACAGCTTCAGAATAGTCTTAATCTTGAATTAATATGTGAAAAATGAAAAATGACAGTGAGAAACAAAGAGCCAGGCACACGTGTTTGATATCTTCCACTGCATAGCTTCTGAAGTTGTCTGGGAAGCTGGAGATCTGGGGTACCAGGGCTAACAACCTACAGCTTAAGGTCACTAACTCATTGATCCATGTCAGGATATATAAGTTTAAATTTTCATTTAAGTTACATTGTCTAATGCTCCCACAAAAACTCTTTAAATATTATTGAAATAACCCTTATACTTATGATTCATAAGTATGATTTATATTTATAATATTTATTTTTTCATGAGTAAAAAATAACTTATTATACTTAAAACTCCAAAAACTTTACAGACAAAATACTGATAATCTAATTCCAAATGTCAGCAAACTTCATTGCCAGAGACTATAAAAATATTTGTACTGGATAGGGGGGCGGAGCCAAGATGGAGACTAGCACACACAGTTTCCGAGCTGTGGAAGAGATAAAGTTCTGAGTTGATGAGTGGAAGAACTTCT
>NW_026594377.1:6287673-6320987 GCF_907164565.1 Psammomys obesus
TGAAAAGCTTCTGTAAAACAAAAGACACTGTCATCAAAACAAATAGAGAGCCTACAGATTGGGAAAGAATCTTCACCAACCCTTTATCTGACAGAGGGCTAATATCCAGTATATATAAAGAACTAAAGAAGCAGAAAAGCAACCAACCAAGTAATCCACTTAAAAATGGGGAACAGAGCTAAACAGAGAATTCTCGAAAGAGGAACATCGAATGGCAGAGAAACACTTAAAGAAATGCTCAACCTCATTAGCCATTAGGGAAATGCAAATCAAAACGACCCTGAGATTTCACCTTACACCCATCAGAATGGCCAAGATGAAAAACTCAAGTGATAGCACATGCTGGAGAGGTTGTGGAGAAAAGGGAACCCTCCTCCATTGCTGGTGGGAATGTAAACTGGTTCAACCACTTTGGAAGTCAATCTGGCGCTTTCTCAGACAACTAGGAGTAGTGCTACCTTAAGACCCAGCTATACCACTCCTAGGTATATACCCAAAATTTGCTCAAGTACACAACAAGGACATTTGTTCAACCATGTTCATAGCAGCTTTATTTGTAATAGCCAGAACTTGGAAACAACCCAGATGTCCATCAACGGAGGAATGGGTACAGAAATTGTGGTATTTTTACACAATGGAATACTACTCAGCAATCAAAAAGGAGGAAATCATGAAATTTGCAGGCAAGTGGTGGGATCTAGAAAAGATCATTCTGAGTGAAGTATCCCAGAAGGAGAAAGACAAACTTGGTATTTACTCGCTTATATAGACCTACAAGATATGATAAACATAATGAAATCTACACACCTAAAGAAGATAATCAAGAAAGTGGACACAGGCAAAGGTGATTAATCCTCATTTAGAAAGACAAATGGGATGTGCATTGAACTCATGACAGGAGTCTACCACAAAAGGCATCTGAAAGACTCTACCTAGCAGTGTTTCAAAGCAGACACTAAGACTCAACCAAACCCTCGGCAGAGTGCAGGGAATCATATGAAAGAAGGGAAGTTAGTATGATATGGAAAGGATAGGAGCTCTACAAGGACCAAATATATCTGGGCACAGGGTCTTTTCTGAGACTGACACTCAACCAAGGACCATCTATGGATATAACCTAGAACTTCTGCTCGGATGTGGCCCATGGTAGCTCAGTAACCAAGTAGTTTTCCAAAGTAAGGGGAACACGGACTATTTCTAACAGGATCTCAAGGGCAGGCTGTTTGACCCCCCCCCCCAGGGGATTAGCAGTCTGTTAGGCCACAGAGGAGGACTTTGCAGCCAGCCCTGAAGATACCTGATAAAACAGGGTCAGATGAAAGGGGAGGAGGTCCTCCCCTATCAGTGGACCTGGAAAGGGGCAGGGAGGAGACCAGGGAGGGAGTGTGGGGTTGGGGAGGGAATGAGGGAGCGGGATACAGCTGGGACACAGAGTTAACAAAATGTAACTAAAAATAAAAATAAAAATAAAAAAATATTTGTACTGTATTTTGAAGACATGCTTCTTTACAAATAATAACCATTTGTGGAGAATATACACATTTTCCCAGATCTACCACACATAACTTTACTAAGAAAACATAACTTTACCAAGGCCAAGCACTGGGTATTTTTTATTCACTATAATGCCGAGGCAAACCTGGAAGGGAAAGTCCCTTGCTGTAGTGTAAGGGATGCTTATGATAATGCTTCATTAAATTATTTTTTATTTATTACAATTTATTCACTTTGTATCCCATCTGTAGCCACTTCCCTCATTCCCTCACAATCCCACCCTACCTCCCTCTTCTCCTCCCATGCCCTTCCCCAAGTCCACTGATAGGGGAGGTCCTCCTCCCCTTCCATCTGATCCTAGCCTATCAGGTCTCCAAAGACAAATACAAACTCTTGGGGATAGCTAACCTTGCATGAAAGAACAGGTGCATGCCAGCTCTCAGTCATCACCTGAGGGTAGAAGAAGCAGATGAAGTGAGCAAAGACCAGTGCACTCAGAAGCTCTCCTGGAAGCTGGATGTTAAACTTAATCCCCAGCAAAGAGTTGGTGCTTTCCAAATATCATCCTATGTTCTCAACAATTCAGTGTTCACGTACATAAGAACCCCACAATCCAGCTGTGGACATAGTAGGGTGTTCAGCATGTGCCTAGTAAATACAGTGAAGAGTTCAATCCCCAGCAATTCTAAATTGAAAATAACTTGTAAAATTATAAGATAATACAGATAAATAACTCCCCAATTCATTTTTTGAGTAGATATAAAAATGTACCAATCTTTTTGCATCAGCAGAAACTTGAAAATTCAATGTAGCCCATGAACAAGAAAGAAAAAAAAAAGAAAAAAGATAAATGGGAGCAAAAATGAACTTTAGGATTTCTTAAATGAGAAAAAGGACTGAAAGAACAACAAAAAAGAAACAAAAAAACCCACCACCAACAACAAAAAAACAACCAACCACCACAAATAAGAACCATAACAACAGAAAAACCAACCAACCACCACCACTAACAACAATAGCAAAAACCAGCCAACCACTACCACCATCAACAACTAACCAACCAATCAACAACTACAACCACAGACCAAACAAACAACAACGATGACAAAAACTTTCAACAACCACCACCACCAATAACTACAGAAACCAACCAACCAACCAACAACAACAATGAAGACAAAACAAAAACAAAAACAAAAATAACCACCACCAACAAACAACAACAAAAACCAGCCAATGCCTACTACCATCACCACAACCACCACCAACAACAATAAAAATGATCCCAGTTTTTAACAGATTTTGGGGAATTAGAGAATACTGAACAATGTTCACACAAACACAAGCTTTCTACACCTATTTTTCCACTGTAGGTTTCCAAAAGAGCCAGCCAATTACAAAGAATGCCAGCAAGGATTTGAGGCTATCCAGTCAAAAATCCTTTTAAATTATATATTCCTCTTGAATTTATGATATTTAAACTGTTAACAGCAAGATAAACATGTTCTTTGCCTCCTGTTACATTTTCACTTTTATCTTTTCCCCCAGCCCATTGTTCCTGGCGTAGATCTATTGGAGTGTACATTTTCCTAGTGACTCAGAGTGGCTGTTAGCATTTTGAGATCATTCCTGATCAGCCACAGCAGAAATAAAGGAGTTTCTTTTTTTTATTATTAATTACACTTTATATAATTTGTATCCTCCCATAGGCTCCTCTCTCCTCCCCTCCTGATGCCACCCTCCCTCCCCCTTCTTCATGCATGCCCTTCCCCAAGTCCACTGATAGGGGAGGTCCTCCTCTCCTTCCTTCTGATCTTAGTCTATCAGTTCTCATCAGAAGTGGCTGCATTCTCATCATCTGTGGCCTGGTAAGGCTGGTCCTCCTCAGGGGGAGGGGATCAAAGAGCAGGCCAATCAGATTATGTCAGAGGCAGTCTCTCTTCCCATTACTATGTAACCCACTTGGACACTAAACTGCCATGGGCTACATCTGTGCAGGGGTTCTAGGTTATCTCCATGAATAGTCGTTGGTTGGAGTATGAGTCTCTGGGAAGTTCCCTGTGTTCAAATGTTCTCATTCTGTTGCTCTCCTTGTGGGGTTCCTGTCCTCTCAAGCTCCTACTATTTCCCACTTCTTACATAAAATTCCATGCACCCTGCCCAGCAGTTGGTAATCAGGCTCAGCATCTGCTTTGGTAGTCTACAGGGCAGAGCCTTTCAGACACCCTCTGTGGCAGGTTCCTAGGTTGTTTCCTGTTTTCTTTTTCTTCTGTTGTCCATCTTCTTTGCCTTTCAGGATGGGGATTGAGCGTTTTAGTCAGGGTCCTCTCTCTTGCTTAATTTCTTTAGATGTACAGGTTTTAATAGGTTTATCCTATGTTGTATGTCTATATGAGTGAGTATATACCGTGTGTGTATTTTTACTTCTGGGACAGCTCACTTAGGATGATCATTTCCAGGTCCCAGCATTTACCTGCAAATTTCATCATTTCCATATTTTTCATTGCTGAGTAATTCTCCATTGTGTAGATGTACCACGATTTCTGTATCCATTCTTCAGTTGAGGGGCATCTGGACTGTTTCCAGCTTCTGGCTATTACAAATGAAGCTGCTACAAACACGGTTGAGCAAATATCCTTATTGTGTACTTGAGCCTCTTTTGGATATGTGCCTAAGAGTGTTATGGCTGGATCTTGAGGAAGCGCTATTCCTAGTTGTCTGAGAAAGCGCCAGATTGATTTCCAGAGTGGTTGTACAAGTTTACGTTCCCACCAGCAGTGGAGAAGGATTCCCCTTTCTCCACAACCTCTCCAGCATGTGATGTCACTTGGTTTTTCATCTTGGTCATTCTGATCATAAGGTGAAATCTCAGGGTCGTTTTGATTTGCATTTCCCTAATGGCTAATGACGTTGAGCATTTCTTTTAAGTGTTTCTCTGTCATTTGATAGTCCTCTACAGAGAGTTCTCTGTTTAGCTCTGTTATCTAGAGCTAAAGTGGGTTACTTGGTTTGCTGCTTTTCAGCTTCTTTAGTTCTTTATATATACTGGATATTACTCCTCTGTCAGATAAAGGGTTGGTGAAGATTCTTTCCCAGTCTGTAGGCAGTTATTTTGTTTTGATGACGGTGTCCTTTGCTTTACAGAAGCTTTTCAGTTTCATGAGGTCCCATTTATTGATAGATGTTCTTAGAGCTAGTGCTGTTGGTGTTCTGTTCAGGAAGTTGTCTCCTGTGCCAATGAGTTCAAGGGTATTCCCCAATTTTTTTTTAATTTTATTTTTTTCTTTTCATTTACATTTTATTAACTCTGTATCCCAGCCCTGTCCCACTCCCTCATTCCCTCCCAAACCCACCCTCCCTCCATTATCTCCACCATGCCCCTTTCCAAGTCCACTGATAGGAGGGGACCTCCTCCCCATTCATCTGACCCTGTTTTATCAGGTATCTTCAGGACTGGCTGCAAATTCCTCCTCTGTGGCCTAACAGGACTGTTCCTCCCTTGGTGGGTGGGGAGGTCAAAGAGCCAGCCATTGAGTTCCTGTTAGAAATAGTCCTTGTTCCCCTCCCTATGGGAAACCAATTGGTTACCAAGCTACCACGGGCTACATCCGAGCAGAGGTTCTAGGTTTTATCCATACATGGTCCTTGGTTGAATGTCAGTCTCAGAAAAGACCCTGTGCCCAGATATATTTGGTCCTTGTGGAGCTCCTATCCTTTCCCCATCATACTAACTCCCCTTCTTTCATATGATTCCATGTACTCTGCTGAAGGTTTTGTTATGAGTCTTTGTATCTGCTTTGAAAACACTGCTAGTTAGTCTTTCAGATGTGTTCAGTAGACTCCTGTCATACGTTCAATGCACATTCCATCTGTCTTTCTAAACGAGGATTGATCATCTTACCCCATGTCTGCTCTCTTGATTATCTTTTTTAGTTTCATGAGGTCCCATTTATTGATTGTTGCTCTTAGAGCCTGTGCTGTTGATGTTCTGTTCAGGAAGTTGTCTCCTGTGCCAATGAGTTCAAGGGTATTCCCCACTTTTTTTTTTTTCTAACCGATTTAATGTGTCTGCTTTTATGTTGAGGTGTTTGATCCACTTGCACTTCAGTTTTGTGCAAGGTGATAAATATGGATCTATTTTCATTTTTCTACATATAGACATCCAGTTGGACCAGCATCATTTGTTTAAGATGCTATCTTTTCTCCATCATATGGTTTTGGCATCTTTGTCAAGGATTAGGTGTCCATAAGTGTGTGGGTTTATTTCTGGGTCTTCTGTTCAGTTCCATTGATCCACCATTTTGTTTCTATGCCAGTACCATGCAGTTTTTATAAGTGTTGCTCTATAGTACAGCTTAAGATCAGGGATGGAGATACCTCCAGAAGATCTTTTATTGTAGAGGATTGTTTTAGCAATTTCTTTTTATTCCGTATGAAGTTGAGAATTTTTCTTTCCAGGTCTGTAAAGAATTGTGTTGTCAATTTCAGGGGGATTGTACTGAATTTGTAGATTGCTTTTGTTAAGATGGCCATTTTTACTATGTTAATCCTGCCAAGCCATGAGCATGGGAGATCTTTCCATTTCCTCATATCTTCTTCTAATTCTTTTTTTTAGAGACTTGAAATTTTTTTCATACAAGTCTTTGACTTGCTTGGTTAGGGTTACACCAAGGTACTTTATGTCATTTGTGGCTATTGTGAAGGGTGTTGTTTCCCTAATTTTTTTCTCAGCCCTTTTGTCTTTTGTATACAGAAAGGCTACTGATTTTTTTGAGTTAATTTTGTATTCGGCCACTTTGCTGAAAGTGTTTATCAGCTGTAGGAGTTCCCTGGTAGAGTGTTTGGGGTCACTCACATATACTATCATATCATCTGCAAATAGTGATAATTTGACTTCTTCCTTTCCCATCTGTATCCCCTTGATCTCCTTCAACTGTCTTATTGCTCTAGCAAGGACTTCCAGAACTATGTGAAGAGGTATGGAGAAAGTGGGCAGCCGTGTCTTGTTCCTGATTTCAGTGGGATTGCTTTAACTTTCTCTCCATTGAGTTTGATGTTTGCTATCGGCTTGCTGTATATCACCTTTACTTTGTTTAGGTCCAGGACCAGATTATTTCAGCGCAGAATTCTACCAGACCTTTAAAGAAGAGCTAACTCCAGTTCTCTTCAAAGTATTCCACAAAAGAGAAACAGAAGGAACATTACCAGACTCATTTTATGAAGCCACAATCACCTTGGTGTCTAATCCTCACAAAAACCCAACAAAAAAAGAGAATTTCAGGCCAATCTCCCTTATGAACATTGATGCAAAAATACTCAACAAAATACTCGCAAACTGAATACAAGAACGTGTCAAAGATATCATCCACTATGACCAAGTAGGGTTCATCCAGTGTTACCAAGTAGGCTTCATCCCAGGTATGCAGGGGTGGTTCAATATACGGAAATCCATCAATGTGATCCACCATATAAACAAACTGAAAGAAAAAAAAAAAACACATGATAATCTCCCTACATGCTGAAAAAGCATTTGACAAAATCCAACCTCCATTCATGTTTAAAGTTTTGGAGAGATCAGGGATACAAAGCACATATCTTAACATAAAGGAGTTTCTTTGTCCTTCTCATGCAACATCCTTTTGCACCTAAAATTTTCCCTCTTAATGTTTTTTTTTTTTAATTTTTTCATTATTTGTTTATTTATTTTTTACAATTTCTACATTTTTTTTCTCAAACTGGTTTCCTTTCAGAAAGTACTTCTATAGTTCTGTTCTCTGAGTTACTTCATGTGAAACATGTGGTGTGGCTTTAGAAAGGTAATTGAAAGTATGGCTAACTCAGCTGGAGATTTAAACCACAGAGCCGCCTCAGCTCAAGTGTGACCTTACACACCTGTCAGCACTGCACAGCTCACTGGCGATCAATGACTGCTCTCCTTTTTTTCTGGTCCAGCAACTTACACCTTCACCTTGTCTCACTATAAACTATCAAGGGAGAGATATTTTCTGCAGAAAGTCTGTCAGAGCATATATAAGTAACATGATTCTGATAGACAAGGATCCGTAGGGTAAGACCTTAAGATCCACAGACAGAGTGGAAAATTCTATTAAAGCTGAGAAACAGTAAAGTGGAAGGAATAATGGAAAGAGAGGAGGAGGAAGTAGAAGTTATAGAGAAGAGCAGGAACAGCTTGATTCTAAGACATATAACTAAAGCTGCTTTTCATACATATTTTGATGCCACTCCACACATTCTGTATAGCACACTATATGTTAGAAACTTTTTTCTTGCTGAGTTTTAAAGTGAAACCATATAAAGTGAATAGTTAAATATCTTAAGTTCTTGTAAAAAACATACAGATAATTTTAAGTTTTTCTATGTGTCACATCCAAAGGATTTTTTTTTTTTAAAAAATCAGGTTTTAGAGTTAACAAAAGTTCTTTCACAGATGTGCTCTCATTTGCTCCTCACAACAGTACAGCATAGGTGGCAAGGCAATATCTTCAAGCTAATGCCTAAGAGGTGTGAAAACAGGAACCTGCAGTGTACCTGGGCATCTTAGTATAACTCGCATGCTATGCCCAGTCCATTCTACTCTAATGTATTACTTGGCAGAATCATTAAGGAAAGTATGCATGAGGAAAACGTTCGTTTGCTTCACACTAGTACCTCAAATCCATTTAAAAGTCAGATCCAAGTAATTAGAAGAGGTGAGGCTGGTGTACACCTTTCTTGAAGAATTTTGTTTTTTTTTCCTTCAGACAGTCAAAATGTCTGATATTACACAGAAATTCCGGAGTCCATCTTCATGACGGCATGTTTCCACATAATGTACAGTCACATAATCATTTGCAAAGAGACAAAGAGTGCTAGAACTTGATGAAAATCATACTTGATGGTATTCTACTATTTCCCAGTTCTAGGTCTGTTTTTTAATGAGAATTACAATTAAATGTAAACACCCAGCGTAGTTAATTTTTCTAATAGGAAGACCTTGATTCTGGGCTCATGCAATTCATCACAAGCAAACATCTTTTCCAGTTGACTATTTATTTATTTTGAAGGTACCAGGGATTGAATCCAGGGCCTTTAACATATGCTTTTCAAATGTTCTGTTACTGAGGTCCATTCCCAGCCCTGCTTTCACTGAGAGCACTAAGTTACCCTGGACGCCATGAACTCACTCAACGGCTGGGGCAGAGCTTGACCCTGTAACCCTTATAAGTCATCCTCTGAGTAGCTGGGGTCACTGGCCTGTGTCAATAGGCTCAGCTGCTTTAACTTTGGGAAGTCCTTTCATGATTCGGACTCCATCAACTAACATTATTGCAGTCACAGAAGACTGTACCGAACAACAATACATGGCAACAATATTTCATTTGCTGTGGACTTTGATAGTAACCTAAAAATTAAAATTCCCCACTTTTGCTTTTTTTTTAAGACTTCAGAAAAGTGAAAATAGACTGACTAACACAAAAGGAAACAAAACCAAGTGTGTCCTGCTTTAAACTATGATTTTCAACAGAGGGACAGCAAAGAAACTCCTCTTCTTTTTTTTTTCTTTTTTTAATTTTATTTTTTTTCTTATTAGTCATATTTTATTAACTCTGTATCCCAGCTGTATCCCGCTCCCTCATTCCCTCCCAACCCCACCCTCCCTCCATTATCTCCACCATGCCCCTTTCCAAGTCCACTGATAGGAGGGGACCTCCCCCCATTCATCTGACCCTGTTTTATCAGGTATCTTCAGGACTGGCTGCAAAGTCCTCCTCTGTGGCCTAATAGGACTGCTCCTCCCTTAGGGGGTGGGAAGGTCAAAGAACCAGCCATTGAGTTCCTGTTAGAAATAGTCCTTGTTCCCCTCCCTATGGGAAACCAATTGGTCACTGAGCTACCACGGGCTTCATCTGAGCAGAGGTTCTAGGTTATATCCATACATGCTCCTTGGTTGAGTCTCAGTCTCAGAAAAGACCCTGTGCCCAGATATATTTGGTCCTTGTGGAGCTCCGATCCTTTGCACATCATACTAACTCCCCTTCTTTCATATGATTCCCTGTACTCTGCCGAAGGTTTGGTTATGACTCTCAGTATCTGCTTCGAAACACTGCTAGTTAGAGTCTTTCAGATGCCTTCTGCAGTAGACTCCTGTCATACATTCAATGCACATCCCATCTGTCTTTCTAAATGAGGATTGATCATCTTACCCCATGTCTGCTCTCTTGATTATCTATTTTTTTATTTTTTCTTTTTCTTCTTCTTATTATTAATTACAATTTATTCATTTTGTATCCCCCATAAGCCCTTCCCTCCTCCCCTCCCAATTCCACCCTACCTTCCCTTTCTTCATGTATGCTCCTCCCCACATCCACTGATAGGCAAGGTCCTCCTCTCCTTCCTTCTGATCTTAGTCTATCAGATCACATCAGGAATTAGGTGTATAGATATACCATGTTTGTCTTTCTCCTTCTGGGATACCTCACTCAGAATGACCTTTTCTAGATGCCACCATTTGCCTGCAAATTTCATGATTTCCTCCTTTTTGATTGCTTTGTAGTATTCCATTGTGTAAAAATACCACAATTTCTGTATCCATTTCTCCATTGATGGACATCTGGGTTGTTTCCAGGTTCTGGCTATTACAAATAAAGCTGCTATAAACATGTTTGAGCAAGTATCCCTTTTGTGTACTTGAGCAAATTTTGGGTATATACCTAGCAGTGGTATAGCTGGGTTTTGAGGAAGCACTATTCAAAATTGTCTGAGAAAGTGCCAGATAGACTTCCAAAGATGTTGTACCAGTTTACGTTCCCACCAGCAGTGGAGGAGGGTTCCCCTTCTCCACAAACTCTCCAGCATGTGTTGTCTCTTGAGTTTTTTATCTTGGCCATTCTGATGGGTGTAAAGTGAAATCTCAGGGTCGTTTTGATTTGCATTTCCCTAATGGCTAATGAGGTTGAGCATTTCTTTAACTGTTTCTCTGCCATTGATATTCTTCTGTCTAGAATTCTCTGTTTAGCACAGTTCCCATTTTTTAATTGGATTACTTGGTTTGCTGCTTTTCAGCTTCTTTAGTTCTTTGTATATCCTGGATATTAGCCCTCTGTCAGATAAAGGTTTGGTAAAGATTCTTTCCCAATCTTTAGGCAGTCATTTTGTTTTGTTGACAATGTCCTTTGCTTTACAGAAGCTTTTCAGTTTCATGAGGTCCCATTTATTGATTGTTGCTCTTAGAGCCTGTGCTGTTGGTGTTCTGTTCAGGAAATTGTCTCCTGTGCCAATGAGTTCTAGGCTGTTCCCAACTTTTTCTTCGAACAGATTTAGAGTATCTGGTTTTATGTTGAGGTCTTTGATCCACTTGGACTTAAGTTTTGTGCAGGGTGATAAATATGGATCTATTTTCATTTTTTCTACATGTAGACATCCAGTTTGATCAGAACCATTTGTTGAAGATGCTATCTTTTTTCCATTGAATGGTTTTGGCTTCTTTGTCAAAAATTGAGTATTTATAGGTGTGTGATTTTATTTCTGGGTCTTCTATTTGGTTCCATTGATCCTCCTTTCTATTTTTATGCCAATAACATGCAGTTTTTATTACTATTGCTCTGTAGTACAGCTTGAGATCGGGATGGATATATTTCCAGATGATCTGTTGTTGTACAGGATTGTTTTGGAGATTCTGAGTTTTTTGTTTCTCCATATGAAGCTGAGAATCATTTTTTCAAGGTCTGTAAAGAATTGAGTTGGTACTTTGATGGGAATTGCGTTGAATCTGTAGATTGCTTTTGACAGGATGGCCATTTTTAAAATGTTAATCCTACCAATCCATGAGCACAGGAGATTTTTACATCTTCTGATATCTCTTTCAATTTCTTTCTTCAGAGACTTTTAGTTTTTCTCAAACAGGTCTTTCACTTGCTTTGTTAGTGCCACCCCAAGGTACTTTATGTTATTAGTGGCTATTGTGAAGGGTGTTGTTTCCCGAATTTCTTTCTTGGCCCTTTTGTCTTTGATATACAGGAGGGCTATTGATTTTTTTGAGTTGATTTTCTATCCTGCCATTTTGCTGAAAGTGTTTATCAGCTGAAGGAGTTCCCTGGTTGAATTTTTGGTGTCGCTCATGTATACTATCATATCATCTGTGAATACTGACACTTTGACCTCTTTCTTTCTGATTTGTATCCCCTTGATTTCCTTTAGTTGTCTTATTGCTCTGGCTGGAACTTCAAGTACTATTTGAAGAGATATGGAGAGAGTGGGCAGCCTTGTCTTGTCCCTGATTTCAGTGGGATTGATTTAAGTTTCTCTCCATTAAGTTTGATGTTGGCTATAGGCTTACTGTATATTGCCTTTACTATGTTTAAGTATGTGCCTTGTATCTCTGATCTCTCCAAGACTTTAAACATGAATGGGTGGTGGACTTTGTGAAATGCTTTTTCGGCATCTAAGAAGATGATCATGTAGTTTTTATTCTTCAGTTTGTTTATGTTGATGGATTTCTGTATGTTGAACCACCCTTGCATACCTGGGATGAAGCCTACTTGGTCATGGTGGATGATATCTTTGATGTGTTCTTGGATTCGGTTTGCAAATATATTATTGAGTATTTTGCGTCAATGTTCATAAGAGAGATATGTCTGAAGTTCTCTTTTTTTGTTGGAGCTTTGTGTGGTTTAGGTATCAAGGTTACTGTCGCTTCATAGAATGAGTTTGGTAATGTTCCTTCTGTTTCTATTTTGTGGAATAATTTGAGGAGAATTGGTGATAGCACTTCTTTGAAGGTCTGGTAGAATTCTCCGCTGAAACCGTCTGGCCCAGGGCTTTTTTTTTTTTTTTTTTTTTTGGATGGGAGACTGTTAATGACTGCTACAATTTCCTTGAGGGATATAGGGCTATTCAGTCTTTCTACCTGATCTTGACTTAATGTTGGAAGATGGAATCTATCACGAAAATTGTCCATTTCATTTAGATTTTCAAATTTTGTAGTATATAGGCTTTTGTAGTATGTCCTAATGATTGAATTTCCTCAGTGTCTGCAGTTATGTCACCCTTTTCATTTCTGATTTTGCTGATTTGGATAGATTCTCTCTGCTTTTTAGTTAGTTTGGCTAAGGGTTTGTCTATCTTCTTGATTTTCTCAAAGAACCAGCTCTTGGTGCATTGATTCTTTGAATTGTTTTATTTGTTTCTAATTGATTGATTTCAGCCCTGAGTTTGATTATTTCCAGCCGTCTACTCCTCTTTGGTGTGTCTATTTCTTTTTTTTTTTCTAGGGCTTTTAAGTAATCTATTAAGTTGCTTGCATAAGATGTCTCAAATTTCTTCTTGAAGGCACTTAGTGCTATGAACTTTCCTCTTAGCACAGCTTTCATTGTGTCCCACAAGTTTGGGTATGTTGTGCCTTCATTTTCATTGAATTCTAGAAAGTCTTTACTTTCTTTTTTTCTTCCTTGACCCAGCTGTCATTTAGTAGCAAGTTCTTCAGTTTCCGTGTTCTTCTTGGAAACAGAACATGTTTCCAAGTTCTTCCAGTTTCCAGGCCTTTTGCTATTTTTGTCATTGAGGTCCAGCTTTAGTCCATGGTGATCAGACAGGATACAAGGTATTACTTCATTCTTCTTATATCTGTTGTATCTTTGTTTGTGACCAACTATGTGGTCTATTTTAGAGAAGGTTCCATGAGGTGCTGAGAAGAAGGTAAAATCTTTTGTATTTGGGTGAAAGGTTCTGTAGATGTCCATGAGGTCCATTTGATTCATGACCTTTGTCAGAGTCATTGTTTCTTTTTTTAATTTCTGTTTTGTTGACCTGTCCTTTGTTGAGAGTGGGTGTTGAAGTCTCCCACTATGAATGTGTGGGGGTCTATGTGTGGTTTAAGTTTTATTAAAGTTTCTTTTACAAATGTGGGTGTCTTGCATTTGTGGCATAGATATTCAGGATTTTGATGTCTTTCTGGTGGAATTTTCCCTTGATGAGTATGTAGTGTCCTTCTCCATCTCTTTTGATTAAATTTGGTTGAAAATCTATTTCAATAGATATTAGAATGGCTACTCCTGCTTGCTTCTTGGGTTCATTTGCTTAGTAAACTGCCTCCAGCCCTTTACTCTCAGATCATGCCTATCTTTGTGACTTAGGTGTGTTTCTTGTATGCAGCAGATTGTTGGGTCTTGTTTAAGCATCCATTCTCTTAGTCTGTGCCTTTTTATTGGAGAATTGAGTCCATTGATGTTGAGGGAGATTAATGACTAGTGGCTGTTAGATCCTTTGATATTGATGTTGGCTATGATAGTGTGTTTGTGTGTTTGGCTACCTTTTGTTTTGCTGTAGTGAGATTCATTATTTCCTGTGTTTTTTTGAAAGTAGTTAGTTTTCTTGGGTGGTATTTTTCCTTCTAGTATCTTCTGTCATGCTGGATTTGTGTGTAGGTATTGTTGAAATTTGTTTTTGTCTTTAAATATCTTGTTTTCTCCGTCTATGGAGAAATTTTATTCAATGTTTTTTTTTTTTTTTTGTGAATATTTTCTGGGCCTTGGAGGAGGGAATACTTTTTCCTCTATTCCTATTATTCTTAGGTTTTGTCTTTTTATGTTGTCTTGGATTTACTGGATGGTTTGTTTCAGAAATTTTCTAGATTTATGATTTTCTTTGACGGATACATTGATTTCTTCCATTGTATCTTCCACTCCTGAGATTCTTTCTTCCATTTCTTATGGTCTGTTGCTTATGCTTACCTCTGTATTTCCTGTTTTCTTACTTAGGTTCTCTCTCTCCCTGATTTCCTCCATTTGTGTTCTCTTTAATTTTTCCAATTCTATCTTCAGATCTTGAGCTGTTTTTTTATTTCCTTCACCTGTCTGACTGTATTTTCCTGTTTTTCCTTCAATTCCTTCGCCTGTTTCTTTGAACACTCCTCTGTTTGTTTTATTTCTTTCAGTGATTTTATAGCTATTGAAAGCTATTTTATAGCTTTCAGTCTAAAAGCCACAAACTGTTTGGTTTCATCTTCCTGTATTTTTTTATGGATGGCCATAATCTGTTTTATTATATCTTCCCTTAATTCTTTACGAGTTTTATTTGCTTCCTCCATTAGCCTCTTCATAAGCATAACTCTAAGGTCATCTTCTTGAATTTCACTTATGTTAGGATGTCCAGGGCTACTTGCCCTGGATAACTGGGTTCTGGGGATGCCATATTGCTTTGCCTTTTGTTGGTTGCACGTTTTCACTGGCCTCTACCCAACTCTCTAGCTCAGGTGTTGTCTGCTAATTTCTGGTTCCTGCTGCAGGCACTGCTCTGGTCTGGACGCTGTGGGTGTAGCCCTCTTGAAGGATCAGGGATTCCCACAGTTTTGTCAGTCTAGCTAGGGATAACTGGTTGATTCTTGGCACAGTATCTGAGGCTGCTGTAATGGCTCTCTGGCTTTGGTAGGTCTAAGGATGCAGCTGTGTGCCTCAGTGCCCTAGTGGTACTCAATATTGACAGGTGAGCACTGCGCTCATGCCTGCAGTAAAAGGCTCAAGTCGAAAGTCTGCATGAATCCAGAAAGTCTTTTAGAGCTGGGTGTCCTGAGCTTTGAACCTGATGATTCCCCCACTGTGGGGTTTTCTCCTGACAGAGACACCCAGTCTTTACTTTGGAGACAGCCTTTCTGTCTGGGATGGTGAGTAGAACCCGCAGGCACAGACTAGAGTGGCTCTGCCTTTCTGGCGATTGGGTGCCTGGGCATCTGCTGAAACTGGGTAATTTTTCCCAAGACCTTTTTGGAGTAGTGGTATCGGCTGAGTGCTCTGAGATCAGTCCAGCTGTTCCCTTCCCTGTGGGTTTGCACACGACAGAGAAACTCAATCTCTGGTGCCCATGGGCCCACAGTTCTATCTGGGGCAGCAAGTCAGGCACACAGGCAGGACTCTGTGCTGGTGCCTGGTTCCCCAGCTCTGACTCTGGGGTGGCTCCTGGGCACCTTCAGAAACCCAGGTCTTTTCCAGGGAATGTATGGGTAACCTAAGGTCAGTCCCAATGGTTTCCTGCACCATGGGGTTATCTCTCAACTGGAAATCTTACTCTCTGATGTTGTGGTGCCCACAGTTCAGTCTGGGACAGTGATCAGAACATGCTGGCCTGTGGCTCTCGGCTGTCAACCAAGCGCCTGTTGGAACAGGGATCTCCTCCATAGTTTAGCTGGGTGAGTTGAAGCTGATTGAATCCTCCACTGTGAGGTATCCTCTCACCTGGGAAACACAATAACTTGTGTTTAGGGCTGCTAGTTCTGACTGCTGGTCACTGAGCCTATCCTGCTGTGCTGCTGGTCAGAATGAGAGTTGTCCTGGCGCCACCATCTTGCCCTGCTTAACTTTATTTAGACTGTTTTTCCCTTCCAGTTCCATCCATGTACTTGTGAGTTTAATAATTTCATTTTTCTGTAGTTGAGTAATTTTCTATTGTGTAAATGCACCACATTTTCATTATGTATACAATTATGTATCCATCTATTGGCAAACATCTTGGTTGTTTCCAATTTCTGCCTAGTATAAATACAGCAGCAATGAACAAGTTTGGACAAGAGTCTCCGTGGTAAAATGAAGTGCTTATTGGGTGTACGATGCAGAGAAATTTTTGATGCATCTCTTAGAAGAGCAAGTTCTCAGAATTGTCACCTTCGTACATCTGCAGGCATGCCTGGGGTGAACAGAGGAAGTACCTCCACCCAACAAATGCCCTCTTTTGTTGAATCCAAGAGCTCCTGGATCACAGAACAGCAGGCAGAGATGCCTGTGTTGGATGACACCCATGTCCATAAGTCTTTGGCCTATGAGAACCCAGCAAAGTAGGATAGGTGTGAAGCTAAAACACAAAACTGGCCTTTCATAAGCACTGTACCAAGTAATATACCCTGATATTCCAATTAATTGTGTATTCCAGAGCATATACCTAGTTTCTACTACATTATCTTTTGATTATATGTAACACTTTGAAATGATTTCTGTTGTGGGTATAAAAACAGAAACATTCTATTAAAATTTTAATTTATATTGGGATATCTATATTTTTGATTCTTGTATTCTGTTTTTGTGTAAAGAACAAATAATTATGAAGAAAAATGAAGATGTGTTACCCTGGGTGTCTTTCATGCTTGAGGTATCCAGGCACTGTTGCACATCAAGCTGGACTGGAAAGAATGAAAAACTTAGCTGGGGTGGTTTGGTTAGGCAGAATCCTGGTGAATGTTAGGCAGGAGAAACAGCCTTCTCCGGAGATAGTTTTTGGTGAAACAGATCTCTTTACAAGGGGTGAACGAGGGACATGTAAACCTCGGGGTGTGGGTAGGAGATATTGAGGTGAGTGTATATGATTGGCTGGGGCCAAGGTGCTGAGAATGCTTCATCTGCATGAAAAGGAATTCCAGGTGATATCTGGCCACATCTTTATAAGGAGAGAGGAAGTTTAACCTGAAACCTGGCCATGTGACTACATCAAAGGTGGCAGAGGTGTGAAATCATAAATACTATGTGTGCATGGATATGCAGGGCTAGAGAATGGAGAAAGTAGTTCTGCTCCTGATGGTCTCAGGGAAAGATTTTTGGGGTGTAGACACATTACAACCTGACTCTTGCTCCAGACAGCTTCCCTGGTGGCATGGCTTTCCTGGACTGACAAAGGTAGACCTTTAGGAAATAATGAGGAAAATAAGGATGTGGCCTTCTGAAATGTCTGTGCTTTTTAGTGATGGTAACTGTTTCCTGCAGTTGCTACCATGATAGCACTCTAAATATGGTTAATAGTAGTACCTGTCTTCTAGAGATGAGTGCTTGCCACTGGTCATTAGTGACTGCCAATAAGGTTCATGGTACCATATTGATAAACATTTTTATTGGAAAAGCCAGGGAGTCAGGTTCCTGAATAAGAGAGTGTTCTACCTACAGGGTATTAGTGGTCCTTTGCACTTGTAGCCGCTTCTTCTATCATCCCCCTCCCCGCCAGGACTACTGCATTGACTGTAGCCTGTGCCCTCTTCTCCAGCCCACCTTGGAAAACATTTGGCATCACTCATGCTTCTGACAAGAAATGGCTTCCCCTTATGATTAGCTGATGAGTCGGTGGTTTACTATTATTTTTTAACCGGGATATTTCTATGTAGCCCAGGATCATCTCAAACATGTCATCCTCCTGCATCAGTGCTCCTGAGTATTGGGATTACAAGTATTAATTATCCATGCCGGGCTTTGTATGAAAGGTTCCTTACCTACTAACTCTCCGTTTTATGCTTCTCCTTTGGTGATGTGCCCATCAAAAAATGCAGGCAATTAGGTAAATATTGATAGAATGGGTAAATGACAGTGATTTGTGGTAACTGAAAGAGGATTGTAACAGGAAGTCTGACAAAGAGCATAGACTTCCAAGTTACTGGTTTCACCACATAACATCCAGAGTGATTCAAAACAGCCTTTAAGCACAGATAAAAAGTCAGCTCTCATTGTTGCTCTAACACAGGCAAGCTGTTGAAAATCTTTACAGCCTATTTATAAATTTTATTATGTTTCAAAACAAATGAGAGAGAGACAGACAGAGAGATAGACAGTTAGAGAAAGAGAGTAGATGGGGCATTTTTTTTTTATCAAGTAGGTTAAGATCCTCAGAAATACCCTGTGTCGTTTAAAATTAATTACTGACACACGTATTACATCAATGTCATATATATAATTTTAATTTAATGTGTATGTGTGTTTTACCTGCATGCATGCCTCTGCATCATTTGTGTGCATGCAGTGACTGCGGGGCCCAGAAGAGGGTAGCAAGTTCCCTGGGACTGGCGTTATAGATGACTGTGAGTCCCCAGGTGGGAGCTGGGAATTAAACCCAGGTCCCCTGGAAGAACAGTCAATACTGATGACCCCTAAACCACATCTCATCTCAACTGGGTATTATTTTTTCAAATATATTTTCTGCCTTGAATTTCTCTCTTAGTGCTCAAGAATTTCAACTAGCTTTTTTTCCCAAGGCTAATATTGTCTCTTAGGCCTTTTCCGTGTTATTACACCCTACTCCAAATCTGACAATGTCCAACGCACTGAAAGACTTCTGCATCTGTGGTGTGCTGTTTTCAATTGTTGCATTTTCTTTAGCTCCTTCCTCCCTCCCTCCTTCTCTACATCTTTCCTCCTTCCCTTTCTCCCTCCTTCCTTTTCTTCCTTCCTTCCTTTCTTCTTACCTTTCTTCTTTTCTTTCCTCATCCTCCTTCTTCATTGACATTTCCATTCATACACACCTATTTCACTCTTTTTATGGTCGATAATTTAGTGAATTAATTATCTCTTGACAAGGTGCTGCTATCTCAAGTTTGATAGTGGGTGATGTTTTTATCTTACTCTTGGAGGTGTTACATCATTTTCTTTCACTGAATGCTGGCCATTATATGTAAAAGGAGACTGAGGATTCTAGTGATTTGTATGGTCAGAAGGAGTATCCCTCTTTTCTAAATCCCTAAGCATTTATGCATTGGAATTTTTTGGACATATACTGCAAAAAGCAAACTAACAAATACAACAAAAAAACCCAAAAACTAACAAACAAAACAACAACAACAACAAACCCATCTAATTCTCCACATAGGATAGGTACTGCTGTAGCCTGTGTTCAGAGGGAGTTAGGGAAAGCCAGGGTTTACTCTGTATTTTAGCTCCACCTTTTGTGCATGTGTGTGTGTGTGTGTGTGTGTGTGTGTGTGTGTGTATGGTTTTTTTTTTTTTACAATTTAATCATTATATATCCCAATGGTAGCCCCATGCCTCTTTACAACCTGATCATAGCCCCCTCCAGCCTCTCTTTCTGGTTCCATCCACTTCCATCTCCCATTCTTCTTCACCTATTCCTCAAAAACAGGGAGCCCCCCTACCCACCCATCCAGCACATCAGGACTGAATGCATACCTCTTCCCCTGTGGCCTGGTAAGGCAGCCCCGCCAGGGGGAAGTGATGAAAGCAGGACACCAGGTCCATGTCAGAGACAGTCCACCCTCCTTACTAGGAGATCTACATGAAGCCTGAGATGTCCACCTGCTTCATCTGTGTAGGGGCCTAGGTCCATGTGTGTCTTGGTAGGGCTGCTTTCCCCTCAGGAGGAGGTGATCAAAGAGCAGGCCAATCAGTTCCTGTCAGAGACAGTCCCTGTTCCCATTACTAAGGTATCCACTTGGACATTGAACTGCCATGGGCTTCATCTGTGCAGGGGTTCTAGGTTATCTCCATGAATAGTTCTTGGTTGGAGTCTTAATGTCAGAAAAGACCCCTGTGCCCAGGTTTCTTGGTTCTGTTGTTCTCCTTGTGGAGCTCCTATCCTCTTCAGGTCTTACTATTGCCTACTTCTTTCATGAGATTCCCTGCTCTGTGCCCAAATGTTGGCCATAAGACTCAGCATCTGCTTTGATACCCTGCAGAGTAGAGCCTCTCAGAGGTCCTCTGTGGGAGGGTCCTTTCCTGTTCCCTGTTTTCTTCCTTTTCTGATGTCCCTCTTCTGATGAGGAATATCAAATGGCAGAGATACACTTAAAGAAATGTTCAACATCCTTAGTCATAAAGGAAATACAAATCAAAATGACCCTGAGATTTCACCTTATACCCATCAGAATAGCTCAGATCAAAACCTCCAGTGACAGCACATGCTGGAGAGCATGTGGACAAAGGGGAACCCTCCTCCATTGCTGGTGGGAATGTAAACTTGTACATCCACTTTGGAAATCAATCCAGCACTTTCTCAGACAATTAGGAATAGTGCTTCCTCAAGATCCAGCTATACAGATAGTAGGCATATATCTAAAAGATGATCAAGTATACCACTAGGACATCTGCTCAACCATGTTTGTAGCAGCTTTGTACATAATAGTCAGAAGCTGGAAACAGCCCAGATGCCCCTCGACTGAGTAATGGATACAGAAATTGTGTTACATCTTCTCAAGGGAATATTACTTAGAAATTAAAAAAAAAAAGGAGGAAATCGTGAAATTTGCAGGCAAATGGTGGAAACTAGAAAATATCATCCTGAGTGAGGTATCCCAGAAGCAGGAAGACACACAGGGTTTATACTCCCTCATAAGTGGAGATTAAACATATAATATAGGATAAATATACTAAAATCTGTACACACAAAGAAACTAATCAAGAAGGAAGACTCTGGCCGAAATGCTCAATCCTCATTCAGAAAGGCAAAGAGTATGGACATCAGTAATATTTCTCTTTTACTGCACCTTCTGAGACAGTCTAGCCATTCACCTTCCTATCCTTCAAGGGAACAGAAAGCAATGAAGCACATTTTTTATATTAATTAAATTTTATTCACTTTGTATCTCAGCTGTAGTCCCCTCCTTAATCCTCTCCCAATCCCACCCTTCCTCCCTCATCTTTGTATAACATAGTGTGAAAATATGATGTTTACCCTCTTCTTTGTACTCATTTAAAGTGCAGAAACTGAGAGTAAAGCTATGTAGTTACTAGGTATTTATAAATGTCAAATTAATATGGTATTGTGTGTTTGTAGCACAGTGTGTATTGTGCAGTGTGTGTGTGTGTGTTTGTGTGAATTTGTGTTTAACCTAGAGAGGTTCTGTGATTCTGTTTTTATGTATGTGATGTAGAGAGAAAGAAGAAGCAAAATGATGCTATATTTATGTCTATAAATCATAACACTGGTTCCTGAGATCTCAGTCCCTTTATAGCTCTAAATTTCGTGTCAAATCTATATGATTTCTTTTCATCTACTCCTTCTTAATTTCTCCTAATAACCTAAAAAAGTATATTTAATATTTCAAAGTTTGAACTTACATAATAGAAGCAAGACAAAAGAGAGGCAAAAAATTCTGAGTGTGATTGTCAAGTAAGACTTAATGATTCTATGATTTTACAAGCATTAGAAACTGCATTCTCTTCATTGTGACTGTGCCTCCAGATGCTATGTCCATTCCTTCTCAGACCAGACAAGGTTTTCTCTAAACCTTCACATAAGCACATTTTTAAAATATTTAGGTTTAGGTATTAGTATATGAAGTGCTCTATTAGGTAAACATAGCCAAGTGGCACATATCAACTTATAAAAGGTGTCCCATGAGTGATGACTACATATCACACACACATATGTACATATACATGCTTTCTATGACCTATGGATGTAACTATGGATGTACCTATAGATGTAACATCATGGGGACAGTCATGTAATCAGGTGACTCAGAATATGTTGCCAAATGCTTTCTGAAAGTTTGTTCACAACATTTTATTCACACATTTGTGTCTTTTCTGCCCTAGAATAAGTACTTTTGTTTCTGTTTTATTGTTTTGGTACTGTTATATCTAATCCAGAACTCTGTGAAACAGAGCCCCACAACAGTATATTACGAAGTTTCTGGGATTGTTTTATACACTTATTATCATGTGCTACTGGTTTGTAAAATACTATGATAACTTTGTAGAGCGTATAACTCTTAATGAATCCTGTGGATTCATGGAGAATTTTACCATGATCAATTCTGGGTATATACTGACTCTGCCGAATAAGAAGCGACAAAGTTGGAGTATGATTTTCTGGGAAGTTCCCTGTGTTCAAATTATCTTGTTCTGTTGCTCTCCTTGTGGAGTTCCCGTCCCCTCCAGCTCTTACTATTTCCCACTTCTTACATAAAATTCCATTCACTCTGCCCATCAGTTGGCCATCAGGCTCAGCATCTGCTTTGATGGTTTATACTGCAGAAGCTTTCATAGGCCCTCTGTAGCAGGTTCCAAGGTTGTTTCCTATTTTCTTTTTCTTCTGATGTCCATCCTCTTTGCCTTTCAGGATGGGGATTAAACATTTTAGTTAAGGTCCTCTCTTTTGCTTAGTTTGTTTAGATGTACAGATTTTAGTGGGTTTATTCTATATTGTAGCCCATGGCAGTTCAGTGTCCAAGTGGCTTACATAGTAATGGGAAGAGGGACTGCCTCAGACATAATCTGATTGGCCTGCTCTTTGATCACTTCCGCCTGAGGGGGGAGCAGCCTTACCAGGCCACAGTAGAGGACAATGCAGCCACTTTTGATGAGAACTGATAGACTAAGATCAGAAAGAAGAGGAGAACCTCCCCTATCAGTGGACTTGGGGAGTGGCATGCATGCAGAAAGGGGAGGGAGGGTGGGATCGGCAGGGGAGAAGGGAGGGGCTTATGGGGGGGATACAAAATGAATAAAGTGTAATTAATAAAAAATTTAAAAAAAATAAAAAAATAAAGAAAAAAATCCTCACTTCCAAAAAAAAAAAATAATAATCACAGGCAAGCAAATAAGAATGTGCATGTGATATATTTTACATGTCTAGTCACTTAATTTTCAACCAAGAAACCTTGAGGAAATCAGGTGACATATTCTGCAGAAAATGCACACACATTTTTAAAGTACAGCAATGAGCCACTCAAAGTGGAGAGAGATAATGTATAATTAAATGTGTAAATTTATGTGTAAACTTTTACACACATTCAGCTGAGCTCATTTTAGAAAATAGATATATGTTACATATGCAAGTTTCAAAATTGTAATTTTCATTTAACCAAGCATTATGAATATTTTTCCTTTTTAAAAAATTATTTTTATTAATTATAGTTTATTCAGTTTTTATCCCACCTGTAGCTCTCTCCCTGTTGCACTACCAAGCCCACCTTCTCTCTTTTCCACCCATGCCCCTCCAGCATCCACTGATAGGGGTGATTCTCCTCTCCTTCCATCTGATCCTAGACTATCAGGTCACATAAGAAGTGGCTGCATTGTCTTCCTCTGTGGCCTGGTGAGGCTGCACTCCCACAGGTGATCAAAGTTCAGGCCAGCCAGTTTATGTCAGAAACAATCCCTGTTCCTGTTACTAGGACACCTACTTGGACAATGAGTGTCATGGGCTACATCTGTGCAGGGGTCCTAGGTTATATCCATGCATGGTCCTTGGTCGAGGTATCAGTCCCAGAAAACAGCCCTGTGTCCAGGTTTTTTGGTACTGTTGCTCTCCTTGTGGAGCTCCTGTGCCCTCCAGGTATTTCTATCTCCCCCTCCTTTCATAAGCTTCTGTGCACTCTGCCCAAATTTGGTTATGAGTCTCAGCATGTGCTTTGATACACTGTTGGGTAAAGTCTTTCAGAGTACTCTGTGATAGGCTCCTGTCCTGTTTTCTGTTTCTCCATTTTCTGATGTCCATCCTCTTTGCCTTTCTGAATGAGCATTGAGCATCTTACCCAAAGTCTTATTTCTTGATTAGTTTCTTTAGATGAACAGATTTTAGTATGTTTATCCTATATTATATATCTAATCTCCACTTATGAGTGAGTATATACCCTGTGTGTCTTTCTGCTTCTTGGATACCTCACTCAGGATGATCTTTTCTAGTTCCCACCATTTGCTTACAAATTTCATGATTTCCTTGTTTTTTATTTCAGAGTAATATTCCATCAACTAGATGAACCATAATTTCTATATCCATTCCTCAACTGAGGGTCATCTGGGTCCAGCTTCTACCTATTACATATAAAGCTGCTACAAACATGGTTGATCAAATGTCCTTCTTTGTATACTGAGTAACTTTTGGATATATGTCTAGGAGTGATATAGCTGGATCTTGAGGAAGCACTATTCTTAATTGTCTAAGAAAGCGCCAGACTTATTTCCAGAGTAGTTGTACAAGTTTACATTCTCACTAGCAATGGAGGGAAGTTCTCCTTTGTCTACATCATCTCCAGCATGTATTGTCACTTGAATTTTCAATCTTAGCCATTCTGTTGGGTATAAGGTGAAATCTCAGGGCTGTTTTGATTTGCATCTCCCTGACTAAGGTCATTGAATATTTCTTTAAGCATTTCTTTGCCAATCGATATTCCTCTATTGAGAATTTTCTGTTTAGCTCTGTACCCCATTTGTATAATTGGATTAGTTGATTTTTTGCTGTCTGCATATTAGCCCTCTGTCAGGTATAGAGTTGGTGAAGATCCTTTCCCAATCTGTAGGCAGTTGTTTTGTTCTGATGACAGTGTTCTTTGCTTTACAGAAGCTTTTCGGTTTCATGAGCTTCCATTTATTGATTGTTGATCTTAGAGCCTGTGTTGTTGGAGTTCAGGAAGTTGTACCAGTGTTTTCAAGGTTCTTCCCCACTTTTTCTTCTAACATGTTTAGTGTTTCTGGTTTTATATTGAAGTCTTTGATCCACTTGGATTTTAGTTTTGTGCGGGGTGATAAGAATCTATTTGCATTTTTCTACATGTAGACATCCAGTTAGAGCAGCACCATTTGTTGAACATGGTATCATTTTTCCATTGTAAGGTTTTGGCATCATGTCAAAAATCAGGTATCCTTAAGTGTGTGGGTTTATATCAGGATCATTGACAGGCTTGGTTAGGACCACACCAAGGAACTTTTTGTCCTTTGTGGCTATTGTGAAGGGGAATGATTCCATAATTTCTTTCTCAGCCCCTTTTGTTTTTTGTATACACAAGTGTTACAGATTTTTTATGAGTTCATTTTGTGTCTAGTCACTTTGCCTAAGGTGTTTATCACCTGTAGGAGTTTCATAGTAGAAATTATGGGGTCACTCATATATAGTATCATATCATCTGCAAATAGTGATACTTTGACTTCTTCCTTTCCAATTTATATCCCCTTGATCTCCT
Organism: Psammomys obesus; assembly: GCF_907164565.1. Lineage (NCBI taxonomy): Eukaryota > Metazoa > Chordata > Mammalia > Rodentia > Muridae > Psammomys > Psammomys obesus. The sequence goes on from NW_026594377.1 coordinate 6,312,824, forward strand.
TTAATTTTCTTACTGCTCTTGCAAGGATTTCAAGACCTATGTTGAAGAGCTATGGAGAGAGTGGGCAGCCTTGCCCTGATTTCAGTGGGATTGATTAAGGTTTCTCCCCATTTAGTTTGATGTTGGCTATAGACTTGTGGTATATTACCTTTACTATGTTTAGATAAGTGCCTTGTATCCCTGATCTCTCCAAGACTTCAGACATGCATGCTTGTTAAATTTTATCAAATGCTTTTTCAACATCTAAGGAGATTACCACGTGTTTTTTTTTTCTTTCAGTTTGTTTATGTGCTGGATTACATTGATGGATTTCCAGATATTGAACCACCCCTGCATACCTCGAATGAAGTATACTTGGTCATAGTGGATGATATCTTTGATGTGTTCTTGTATTCCAGTTTGCAAGTATTTTGTTGTGTATTTTTGCATCAATGTTCATTAGGGAGATTGGCCTGAAGTTTTCTTTCTTTGATGGATCTTTGTGAGGTTTAGGTACCAAGGTGACTATGGATTCATTGAATGACTTTGGTGGTGTTTCTTCAGTTTCTATTTTGTGGAATACTTTGAAGAGTATTGTAGTTAGCTCTGATTTGAAGGTCTGGTAGAATTCTGAATTCTGTGCTGAAACTATCTATAGGCTTTTTTTTTTTTTTTTTGGATGGGAGTCTTTTGATGATGGCTTCTATTTCCTTAGGGGATATTGAGCTATTAAATTGATTTACGTGTCTTGATTCAACTTTAGTAAGTGGAATCAATCAAGAAAATTGTCCATTTCATTTATATTTTCAAATTTTGTGGCATATAGGCTTTTGAAATAAGACCTAATGATTGTTTGGATTTCCTCATTGTCTGTCATTATGTAACCTCTTTTGATTTCTGATTTTGTTGATTTGGATAGTGTCTGCCTTTCAGTTAGTTTGGCTAAGGGCTTGACTATCTTGTTGATTTTCTCAAAGAACCAGCTCTAGGTTTCATTGGTTCTTTGAATTGTTTAATTTGTTTCTAATTGATTGATTTCAGACCTGAGTTTGATTATTTCCAGCCATCCACTCCTCTTGGATATGTCTGCTGCTTTTTTTTTCCCCTAGGGCTTTTGGATGAGCCATTAAGTTGCTTGTTGAATTTCTTCTTGATGTACTTAGTGCTATGCACTCTCCTCTTAGCACTGCTTTCATTGTGTCCAATAAGTTTGGGTATGTTGTGCTTTTGTTATCATAGAAACGAGGAAGACTTTAATTTCTTTTTTTATTTCTTCCCTAACCCAGCTCTTATTGAGTAGTGAGTTGTTCATTTTCCATGTGTGTATGCTTTTTTCTATTTCTGTTGTAGTTGAGGTCCAGCTTCAGTCCATGGTGGTCAGATAGGATACAAGGGATTATTTCAATATTTTTGTATCTGTTGAGGCTTGCTTTGTGACCAACTATATGGTTTATTTTGGAGAAGGCCCCCTGAGGTGCTGATAAGAAGGTAAATTCTCTTGTGTTTGGGTGAAAGTTTCTGTTGATATTTTTTAGGTCCATTTGATTCATGACCTCTGTTAAAGTCATTGTTTCTTTGTTTAGTTGCTGTTTTGTTGACCTGTCCTTTGTTGAGAGTGGGTGTTGAAGTCTCCCACTATTAATGTGTGGTGATCTATGTGTGGTTTAAGTTTTATTAATGTTTCTTTTACAAATGTGTTTGTCCTTGTACTTGGGGCATAGATGTTCAGGATTGTGATGTCTTCCCGGTGGAATTTTTCTTTGATGAGTATGAAGTGTCCTTGCCCATCTCTTTTGACTAATTTAGGTTGAAAGTTTAATTTTTTAAAATATTAGAATGGCAACTCCTGCTTGCTTCTTGGTTCAATTTGCTTGGAAAACTGCCTTCCAGCCCTTTACTCTCAGGTAATATCTATCGTTGTGACTTAGGTGTGTTTCTTGTATGCAATAGATTATTGGATCTTATTTATGCATCTATTCTTTTAGTTTGTGTCTTTTTATTGGAGAGTTGAGTCCATTGATGTTGACAGAGTTTAATTACCAGTGGCTCATTTAGATCCTTTGATTTTGATGTTGGCTATGGTAGTGTGTTTGTGTGCTTTGGCTACTTTTAGTTTTGCTGTAGTGAGGTTATTTATTTCCTGAGTTTTCCTGTAAAGAGTTTCTTGGGTTGTATTTTTACTTCTAGTATCTCTGTCAATGTTTGACTTGTGTGTAGGTATTTTGGAATTTTTTTCTTTTTTTTTTGTCATTGAATATCTTGTTTTTACTTCTATGAGGACTGAGAGTTTTGCTGTGTATAATAGCTTGGTCTGACATCTGTGTTCTCTTAGGGTCTGCATTGTATCTGTCCAGGCTCTTCTTACCTTCATAGTCTCTGTTGAGTAGTCAGGTGTGATTCTGATGGGTTTGCCATGATATATTACTTGTCCTTTGTCCCTTGGAGCTTTTAGTATTTTTTCCTTCTGTACACATACTGTTTTGATTATTATGGGGAGGGTTTTTTTTTTCTGGTCTAATTTATTAGGTGTTCTGTAGGCCGCTCATATGCTTACAGTCCTTTCCTTTAAGTTTGGGAAATTTTCTTCTATGATTTTGTTGAAAAATATTTTCTGGACCTTTAGACACTATTTTAGAAGTTTTTCCACCTCAGTTGATCTAATCGAGAGCTTATCCCACAGGCATCTGACAAGGTTTATCTTTTGGTGATTCTAGATCATGTCAAGTGGACAGACAATATAAACCATCTCACAGGGTAAGCAGTGCAACCTCATGAAAGCAGTAGCTCATTCTCAAGAGAAGATAATGAGTTTCTCCTAAGAACACAAATACATGTTTAACTATTGCTTACAAGGTGCCACATTTTTAGTCTCCAAAGTGAGTTAGAAGAGGACAAACCATAATCTACCAGTACAATTTATATCTGTTTAAATTGTCTTATCAGAACCTTCTCTAATTCTCAATGTCTTCATGTCTTCCTACAATTTTAAAACAATGTTCATCAACAATCCAAGTGACAAATGGATTTCTCTGTTTTCTTTTTATTCTTAGACTAGATTTTTCTTCACCTTTGGAATAACTCATATTGATTTTTATCAATGGTATTTGATGGTATTATTCATTTTTATCTATTCCTCATGTTTCTTTATATACAATAACAAGTACATGTATAATCTACTTTGTATACTCTCTCACTAAATTTAGCCTGTTTCTTAGAAAATATTTTTATTTAATGTAATTTTTAAACGTGCTTATGTGTTTCACACAAATTAGAAATATCTATATAATCATCCTCCTGTCAGAAATTTATTTTCTCTGCCAGGTAGAGTCTTTCAGAGGCCCCATATTGTAGGCTCCTGTTCTTGTTTTCTCCTACTTCTAATATCTATCCCATTTGTCTTTTAAGTAAGGCTTGATCATTTTATCCTGGGTCCTCTTTCTTGTTTATCTTCTTTAGGTGTACAGGTTTTAGTATGTTTATCCTATCTTTTAGGTCTAGTATCCACGTATAAGTGAGTATATACCATGTGTGTCTTTCTGCTTCTGGGATACCTCACTCAGGATGATCTTTTCTAGATCCTACCATTTGCCTGCAAATTTCATGATTTCCTTGTTTTTAATTGCTGAGTAGTATTCCATTGTGTAAATGGACCACAATTTCTGTATCCATTCCTCCATAGAGAGACATATGGGTTGTTTCCAGGTTCTGGCTATTACAAGTATCAAAGCAGATGCTGAGGCTCATAACCAAACCTTGGGCAGAGAAGAACCTCCCTATCAGTTGACTTAGAGAAGAGCAGGGAAGAGATGAGGGAGGGTGGGTGGGATTGGGAGGGAATGTGGGAGGGGGCTACAGCTGGGATACAATGTAAATAAACTGTAATTAATATAAGAAACAAAAAATTAATTAAAATTTTATTTTCTTTTTGTTTTAACTAATTAGTAATAAAGGATCTATTTTAAATTGAGTTTATGTTTCTAATGAACATATTTAATTACTGTATGAAATCTGAGTGAATTTTAAATTGTTGTAAATTATTTATGCTTATTCAGTAATTTGTAACTTCATGATTCTGAATTATTTTTAGATATTTCAAGTATTTCACGTAATTAAATTATATTTGTGTTGTTTTTATTATAATTTTCCTGCTGTTTTTATTTTTGAGGAATTTTATACTCCCAAATTGATTAAGTATTTTGCAATTTGCTCCTTTTTTGTTTTGTTTTTACCAAAATATCTACAATACACAGGTCAAAATTATCCACTGGAAGAAGCTCCAGGGTTTTGAAGGAAGAGTTCTATGATACCACTGTCACATCCAGACAGCCTCTTGTTCAATAAAGGCTTGCAGAAGTATGTCCTCAGGGAGAATGTAATTTTAACTCCTAACTGGCAACTACTGGTATCTCTTCATGGGCTAAACACTACATGACTGTGCTACACAGGGTCTCCTTCATGTTTATGGTATAACTTAACCATGGTGCCCATGCCCTTTATCTTGTTTTCCTGAAGGGAAACTGATTGCCATTTTATGATTTCTGAGTAAAACTGTAATTTAACTTCTTATTTCTTGACTCTGTTCTAAAAGTCTTCTGTCCTTATTTGTCACCTTGGTAGACTTTATTGACTTGTCTCATGCTGTAAACCAAACATTCACTTTGGTTTATGTAAAGTATATTAATCTCAAACCATGTGTGTTATTATCCTTTCTCATTTACATTTGCAATGAACCAACTGAAGGAAGAAATTACATAAATGAATCACTCCAAATTCTAATTTCTCTTCTGTTTTCGCTGCATCACTACAACCATGATCATGCCTTCTATTTCTAACTGGTGTGCATGGACACAGTGTTCCCTTGGAATAACCTCTCGTAAATGTCTATCCTTGTTGAGGTTTTTGTGGTTGGGTTCATGATCTCCAGTACTTTAAGAAGCACACCTGAGAACACAGAGAATGAAAAAAATCTTACTAGATATGTGTAGAACACCCCAATTTCCAATTTTTGTTCCTAGTATTCACATAGAATAATTAAGATACAATATGTCATATACTCTTTTTTCTGAAGCTTTATTTTTACATTAAATTTTTATTTTTTTAAACAAATTTTTATTTTATATTAATTCTAGTTTATTCACTTTGTATCCCAGCTGTAGCCACCAATTTTTAGTTTTTATATTAATTACAGACTTGATGATCAGAACTCAATTCAGTTAAAAAGTTTGTATCTCAGTTGCTTTAATATTGAACTACCTTTTCAGGTCATTGTGCACTTTCTTACAATTGGAATCTACTTCCAACTTAATGATGTGTGATGCTTAATTTTGATTGTTAATGGTATTTTATCTGGAACCATCTATGACAGAGGACTACTTTTCAGGAATTTTCTCCCACCACATGAAATATTCCTCTCAGGATTGTAATTAAAAAATAAGCTTATCAATAATAAATGAGACAATTAGTAAAGCAAATTAAAGTAAATTTCTTGGTGAAACAAGCTTAAGGTAAACTATTATGTGAAGTGATGTGTCAGAAGTTATGTTCATTGGCAGCTATCTCAGAAGTCTCAGCATCTGTAATTTCACAAGCATCTGTAATTTCAGTTTTATGAGATCCAGTGCCATCTTCTTGTTTCCAAGGGCACCACAATGCAAGCAGTGCACAACTTCCATGCACACAACATAAAAAAAGAATAAACATTTCATTTGTGCTTTACATAAATTAAAATAAATATTCTGGTTCCAGAATTATGGCTCACTATTAAGTGCACTCTTTGCTATTGGAGAGGATCAGGTTGGGTTCTCAGCACCTCATGGTTGCTTAGAGTATTATGTAACTCTAATTCCATGGATTTAAAAGGTTTCTTTGGGCATGCAGGGCACTAAGAAAAGTTGATACATGCAAAATTACATGAAAGCAGAAGGTTAGCACACACAGTATTTTACTAACATAAATGTTTCCTTTCTATAAGTGTAGTTCTACAGGTCTGTTGTTGTAGAAATGAAAATCTGCCTCACATAGGAGCTGCATTGGTTCTTTTGTGCTCTATTCAAACAGGAAGGGTGACTAAGTGCAGAGAAGCTGGGGACAAGTGCCACTCCCAGGGATGAGAAAACTACTTTGGAAATATGTCCAATTCTATACATCAATGTTTGTCCATGATGGTCCACAGTCCTAAGTTTTAGTTTGTTGAGCCTCCTCATCTCTTTCTATCATCTTTAGTGTCTGTGCTTCAAGTTTATTTGGTTTTCAAAGCCAGTTAAAGAAGGATGATTCACAACTTATAACCATATTAACAAGGTCTCTTTGCAACCTCCCCGAAATAGATCAATACTATTTCTACTCCAAAAGAATGCAATCCTAGGGTGTTCTTTAACAGCAATGACCTTTCCAACTCCTAGATCAAAATAATGACTTTGTTCACAAAGGCAGAAACCAAGAGATCTGCTTACCCTTTTTGAGAAATCTGTTTCAGATATTGAGTAGTCAGCAGTATCTTTCTGCCACGGACCGGCCCAGTCGGGCTCCCGGCATCCGCGGGAGAACAAGGCTTTGGACAGGAAGACACGGTTTCAGCGAATTGACAGACAGAGACCAGTGAGGCTTTGGAATCTGCTGCACTTTACTGAAATCAAGCTAGTATTTTTATAATGATTTCACAAAAAGGCACCTTAGAGTTGGCATACTTCCCAGAACATTTAGACTTTTACCAAGAGTACAAAGTTTACATTTTAATATAGGGAGTGCCCACAAAAAATCTTGGCCTAAAAACTTTTTGATCAAAGCAAACAAAGAAAAAGAAACCTCAAATGCAGTTTCATTATTGCTAACCAGTGAGGAATAAAGTCAAGAGCTAAGTCAGATGCCTGCCAAAATCTTTTTCTGTATCAAAATCTAATTACACCTTTGTTAACCATCCTCCCATATGTCCTGCTAAAGATTTATGATCTTCCCTAGGAACAAGGCACTGAGGGTTGGGGAAACTCCCGCCGTCTGTACTTCTCATGCTATTTTTTCTTAAAAAGGAGCCCATTATTTTTTCACTATTTTTATAATGCTCTTAATACTACATCTAATTCATTACTTCTTTTAAAACTACTTTTCTTCAGCCCTATTCTTGTTGAAGCTTTTTATAATTCATCAAGAATATATTTCCTTGAATAGTTAATTGTGCTGTTTCAGGAATCATAAAGAAAGATCAAAAAACTCATTAATCCAGCCCCACAACCGCAATCGAATAAACACAGAAATCTCAGAAGGCATCTCTTTGCCAGGCCGGTGGGAGGGAGGGGTCTGCCAGGGACCTCCAGAGAGCATAATCCCGAAGGACACATATCTCTTAGTCTGAGTAGCACTATCTATCGATATGCTGTGCCAGACGCTAGAGTGGGTGTGGCACTTTCCATAGAAGACTATCAGCAATGCGAAATGATAAAATACAAGCGTTCACAAACCAAATAAAAGAGTGACTTTTAATCTCCTGTAACAAATGTATGAAGTGTCTCAAAAGAATCATATTTGGTCGTGGCATCTTCAATAAAAGTCTAAACATAGAAAAATAGGGATTTTATGCTTGTTTGACTTACAGGGAAAGTTACTTATCAATCTCTAAATTCAGTGAAAATTCAGGGTAAATGTTTCATAGACCAGATCATATGATAATCAGAATTCAAAAATTAAAAAGAGGCTAAAATATTACCTAGAATAGTTTCTTACAATCAAGCCTCTATAAAGAATCATAGGAAATAAAAAAAATGTCTATTAATATCTGTGCACCACCTGTGTGACTGGTGCCCATGAGCCCAGAGGACAGTATCAGAAACCCTGGAAATGGAACCTGGGTTGTTGCAAGCCATCATTTGGGTTCTGATAATGTACATATCCAGAGTTAGCACTATGACATCTGTATATCTACCATGAGGACACATTTAATTTATAATTTAATGTAAACCCAAGTAACACTTTTAAGGCATTCTAGATCTGATGACTAGGATGAGCTGAAAAAACACTGAAGAAACAAAGCATTGCAGTATGAAAGATGATCCTTTAGATAAGGCTGGGGTTCTGGATTGTCACGGAGCTGATTGTCCGTTACCTGAAAAATCATTCTATAGAGTATTGTACAAGGAAAATGTTTCCATGAAGTCAAAGCTGACCCTGATCTAGACTACTCTATATTGCTATA
>NW_026594378.1:0-16249 GCF_907164565.1 Psammomys obesus
TAAGTCTATATATTCAGGGCTGTGTAAATTTTCTTGATGAAAAAAAAACATTAAAAGTGGAAAACTTTAAAAAGTACTGTATGACCACAAGCATGAGAAATGCTTAAAGATACTTTATGATAATGCAAACTTAATTTTATCAAGGTCTGCACTGAGTAAAAGTAATTCAAGTGGAAATTCTTAACTTTCTGAACACTGTATCATTTCATAAGTTTTCAGTTTCACTACTAACAATGTTTTCAAAAGCTCAGTTTGAAGCAGCAAATAAGCTCCTCAAAAGCTCCATGGTTTCAGTTTCTACTCTACCTGAGGAACTAAAAGGAGGATGGATCAAAACATTCATAAGCTTCATGTTGGAGGGCAAAAGACAAAGGTAATGGGATACAAAGCCTAGAGGCTAAAAATATTCTTCAGTACTATAGACCTACAGGACATGTTGGAGGGATAGCTCAGTGAAAGGAACTTCAATATGTGTGAGGCCTTGGGGTAAAGCTCTACCACCATATACACAACAACATGTGTGTACATCCATGACACATGCACACACATACACGTACACACACACACGCATACTCATGCTCACACACACATATACACATACACACTCATTCACAATCATCTGTAACCCCACTTTTAAAAGATCAGATAGACTTGTGTGGCCTTTGTCAGTACCAGACACATATTTACTATGCAAAAATATTCAGGCAAAATACCCATACACATAAATAGTAAAACTAACAAACAAAACCCAGCTAGGTGGTGGTGGTGAACCTTTAGTTCTAGAACTTAAGAGGCGGAGGCAGGTGGATCTCTGTGAGTTCAAAGCCATCTTGGTCATAGCTTTGTCCTGTTCCAGGACAGCCAAGAATACACAGAGAAGCCTTGTCTCAAACAAAACAAAAACCACACTAAAAGCAAAAAATATTTGACTACTGTTTATCAAAGGTTTATAAATGTAGAGTCATATAATATATACCAAACATTCTCTCAGAAAAGTATATACTAAAATTTAAATTTCCTGGTGCAAAAGAAGAAATTACCCATAGGTGACAATCTGTAAGGAACAAAGAATTTGTTTAATCTACATAATATGAAAGACTATTTCAAGTGTGCCCTTAAAATGTGTTGAGTGCTAGTCTAAGCGTACTGATGTGCTAAATATTAGAGCCCACTGTTAATGATATGTAATCAAATAATAGCAATACAACATTACATACATAAAAAAGAACGAGGAAAACAAGGTAAACAAGAGAGAAGAATGGATATTCTTAATAGCCACAGGTGTTGAAAGGTGATAAAAAGGTAGTACCCATTATTGGTAAAAAAAAAAAAAAAAAAAAAAAAAAAAAAAAAGAAAAACCCATATATAAAAAAAAAAAAAAAAAAAAAAAAAAAAAGGTCAGGACAAACCCTTGACTAGACACTTCTTGTTTCTAGTGACACATTAGGAAATTAGATCCAAACTACAATAGATGCCTTTTTATATGATGGCTGAAGTACTACAAATGTTATGTCATATTTTTATATTGTAAAAAATGAATTTTAATATTATGATACAAGCTCATTTACCAATATATTTTATAGAAAGCCAAGTCTGCAAAATATAAATCTGGAGTCTACATTGGATCTCTGCATAAATCATAAATAATCCATGCCCACTTAATTTTATCTAATAAAAACATTATCTGATTATATTTGAATACAAGGGTCCTTCTAGGTATATGCCCCACCTGGCGTGAGTCATTCTCTCCGCCTTTGAGACTTTTATAATAGTTTCGCTGGATCAAAACAATTATTTAGAAGCAATCTCATAATTGAGCTTTTCTTGGATTTTAAAATTTAGCTAAATGTAAACAAGTTTTTTTATCCTAATATCAACAATTTATAAACATTACAAATTAAGGCAATTTCAGTAACAAAAACAGATTACCAGGTTGGGGAATTAGCATCACTGACTTTTGCTGGGCTTTCAACACTGACATATAATCACCACAAGCATCAGTGAAAAGGACTCACCACAGGACCAGAGAAATCTGGGGAATCAATCACTTCTGTGAATCCAGAAAGTTTGTGGGTTTTTTTGTTTTGTTTTTTAAACAGAATACTCCAGATAGTTTATGAAGTTAATTATTTAGGATATATGGAAACAATACAAAATCACTTTTCTTGTAAGTTAACTTCAATATTTTTCTTTGAAAGACTAAAAAAAAAAAAAAAAAAAAGGTATAGGGTATTTAAGAATAGAAGGGAAAAGAGGGGTGAATGTGTTCAAGATACACTATATTCCTGTGAATATAATCAAGATATACTATATGCATACTAAAACTGTCTAAAAATAAACATATTCTTTTAAAAAGTATAATTATATGAATCCGTCATCTGATTTTAAATGTCTATAGCAAAGTTCATATTGTTTAGTCCAACATGACTAAAATTCAATATGCTGAGATGTTACTCTAATCACCTTAATTACACAAAGTTGAGAAAAAGGGTCCTAAAAGTTGTAAAAGCCAGCACTATGCTGTTTCTTCACTAAAATCTAAAAAGTAACTTCTCTTATGAGTCTACTTTGTAAAGAATAATATAAATCTTTGTCTTTTATAATTTCATTGTTCACTATTATTATTAAATTTATAATTGGTGACTAGTCTTATTTTCGTTAGTCTGACACAATTTCAGACTCATAATCAATCTCAATTATTAACCCAAGTAAAGACTAGAGAGAAAAAACTGAAATCTATACAAAACATAAAATACGCTAGGTGTGTGTAGAATATATGTGTGTGCACTTGTGCCTTCCCCTAGAGCTCCCCACCTTAGTTTCTGAGACAGAATCTCATTAATCCTAGGACCTGCCGTTTGGGCTAGATGGCTGGCCATTGAGCCCAGGAGATTTGACTGTCTCCACCTCTCCAGCTAGGGCTACAGGTGACCACTGTATGCTCAGCTTTTATGTTGGTGCTGGGGATCAGAACTTAGGTAGGTTTTTGTTGTTGTTTCAAGACAAGGTTTCTCTGTGCAGCCTCTATGTAGACTCTGTGAGTCTAACTGTCCTCGACTCACTCTGTAGACCAGGCTGGCCTCAAACTCAAGAGATCTATCTGTCTCTGACTCCTGAGTGCTGGGATTACAGGTGTACACCACCGCACCTGGCTGAACTTAGGTAGGTCTTAATGTTTGCACATCAAACATTTTTATACACTGAGCCATCTTTAATACACCCCATTTTTTTCTTAAAAACAAGAGTCCATGTAACCGCTTGCCCATGTTTTTCCTGTCTATATTTTTAGTTATTTACAGTCAACAATAGTACAAAAATATGAGATAGAAAGCTTAAGTGTGCATTGGATGAGCAAAATGATGAAATCTCAGTCAAGGTAGGGATGGGAGGGAGTCTTCCTTTGTCCAAGAGACAAACACAACATGCTAACCACACATGTTACTTAGTAGCCATGTCTGGCTGTCACAACATCACAGTGGTTGTTCACACAGCTTTATTTTTATCTAATAACAGTTCTAAACTGCCAGAGTAATAATGCTGGCAGTTTAGGCAGGTCAAAGACAAGTTAGTAAAAAGGTAAAAGTTTTGACAATAATGAAAAAAAATCATATGCTAAGACTGGTAAATCCTTTGATGAGAACATATCTTGTATCCAAGCAGTATAGACAAGGAAAAAAATTATGTCCAAACTGAAAACATTACAGCCATAGAATAGGATGCATGCTTTGTTAAATTAGAAAATAAGTTGATTTAATGTATGTATATACTCATTTTTGTGTAGTGTGTAAACAGCTGGCTGAGTAGAGAATCAGCCTTCCGAATGGAAGAAAATGTTTGCCAGGAATGCATCTGTTAGCTGTATTAATACCTGGAATATATAACTTCAAAACACTAAAGAAAATAAAGCTCAACCAAGAAATGGGCTGAGGAGCTGAACAAAACTCTCAAGAGGAAACACAAATGTCCAATAAATAATTTTTAAAGTGGAAAATTACTACTCTGAGATTCCATTTCCCCCTTGTCAGAATGGCTATCATCAAGAAAACAATGGCAGCAACGCTGGAGAAGTGTAGAAGAAGAAGAACAGGTAGTCACTCTGGGAAGTATAAACTAGTGTGGCCATTGTGGATGTCAGTGTGGTGGCTTCTCAAAAAGAAGTTCCATAGGACTACACTGTAATTCACAGTAATAGAACCCCTAACTTAACACAGGGTCCTTTACAATATAACTACACAAATTCAGCACAAGGACATCCACCCAGTCTTTGTTTATGTATAAAAAAAAGCTTTGGTATTCTCTACAGTTGTGAATTTTTATAAAAATAACAATTTAGCATCTGGATGTAACATTGCATGTCTGAAACCTCAACACTTGAGAGGCAGAAGCAAGAGGAGCACTACACATTCTAGGCCGGCATGACCAACTCAGTGAGTTAGGCCTGCCTGGGCTACTTAACAAGACTCTGCCTACCAAAACAAATCAAAAAAAGAAAGGTTAAAAATTTATCAAAGCTAAACTGTTCACAAATACATAGATTCTGAGGAGAATCAATCCCTAATGAAGAACATCCATCCTTGACTCTTGCTGACCTTTATTATTATACTGTATGAGGACAAAAATGAAGCTGAACTTGCTAAAGTTAATGAAAGTCATGTTGGAGAAGTATTCTGATACCATGTACAGCATTAAGTAAGAACACAGAAGAGTTTTATCATTTAAAAACTACAGGCTAGTTGTGTGTGGTGGCTCACATGTTTAATCCAAGTACTCAGGAAGCAAAGACAGGCAAGATCTCTGTGAATTTGAAGTCATCCTGTTCTATATACCAACTTGCAGGCTAGCCAAGGACCTATCTTTAAAGCAAACAATAACAAAAACTATAGATAACTGACACAGATAACAACTATGGTTTTACAATAATATAAATAATGGTTTAAAGACAAGCCATTAGTTAAACAAGATGGTATAGACCTATTTCCTTCTACTGTAGCCTACTAAATAGAACTACGTAAAACTTAAAAAATATAAAAGTGGAAAGACAAGCTGGGCATGGTGGCGCATGCCTGTAGTCCCAGCACTTTGGGAGGCAGAAGCAGGTAGGTTGCATGAGTATGAGGCCAGCCTGGTCTACAAAGTGAGTCCAGGACAGTCAAGGCTACACAGAGAGAAACCTGTGTCAAAAACAAAAACAAAAACAAAAAAAAAAAGTAGCAAGTGGAAAGACAGATAATTTGCTGAGAATAAAATAAGTAGCAGGATACTAGACAATACCCATAGTTCTACAGAGGAAGACAATCCAGATTCACCTGAAACATGGCAAGAAAAAGATGATGATGTACATGTATTCCTACTGACATTAGCAAGCAAGCCTAACTGTCACTGGAGAGTGGAGATGCCTAGGAGACAGTAACAGCTAAAGAACACATTTTCTTTCCCTTCAGATCTCAGAAGGCAACCCTGCCCCTAGACCTAATAAGTAACAATAGGTAACCAAGTTGGTTTGGATGGCCTACGTTTTCTCTTTTCTTTCTTTGCTTTTCCTTCCTCCCTTCCTCCCTCCCTCCCTCCCTCCCTCCCTCCCTCCCTCCCTCCCTCCCTTTCTTCCTTCCTCTCCCTCTCCCTGAGATAAGAGTTCTCAGTGTAACATCTCTGCTGGTCCTGGACTCAACTGACCAGGCTGACATCGAACTCACAGAGCTCCATCTGCCTCTGACTCCCAAGTGTTGAAATTAAAGTACTTGCAGGCTATCAGAATACTTCTCCAACATGACTTTCATTAACTTTAGCAAGTTCAGCTTCATTTTTGTCCTCATACAGTATAATAATAAAGGTCAGCAAGAGTCAAGGATGCCACCATGCCTGGCTTGAAAGTGTTCTCTAGGGGCTGGAGAGATGGCCCAGTGGTTAAGAGCACTGTCTGCTCTTCCAAAGGATCCAGGTTTAATTACCAGCACCCACATGGCAGCTCACAACTGTCTGTAATGCCAGTTCCAAGGGATCTGACACCCTCACGCTAATGCACATAAAATAAAAATTAAATAAATTATTAAAAAAAAAAAAAAGAAAGAAAGAAAGTGTTCTCTATTGGCAGGTTGATCCAAAAAAAAAAAAAAAAAGAAGAAGAAGAAAAAAACCAAACTTGCCCAATAAGGCTTTTTTCCCCCCATTGGACAAATACCAGCTTGTCTTCCAGAGGCACCACATGCTAGCCCCAAAGAAACTGATTCCCGTTTTCAGCAGCTCCAGAAAGCACTAGTTAAACCAAGTTAAACAAATCAAAATAGTACAGCAAAAGCTAGAAAACTGACTATCATTAAAATAATAGCACGTGTCAGTAAGTTTGAAGCTACTTGTATATGAAACTGAAATATAGTGACTATCTGTTAACATAAAAGAGTAATAAGACCCGTGGTTTCCTAATAGTCAAAACACCTACAATCTTGTAGCTTTGTGAGAACAAGGTAAGAAAAATCACTACTTATCATCAACTGAGAAGAATCATGTGTTGAAATTTAACTAAGATGACATTTTGGGGCATAGAACTCAAGCCTAAACAACTTCTCTTCCCAAACAAAGCATTATAAAATGTTTTTCTATCAATTAGAAATTCTCTTGAAATAAATTAGGAAAATAAAAAGCTGAGGACGTGACTCGGTTGGTGTTTGTCTAGCATGTATAAAGCCCTGGGTTTGATCTCCAGCACCTAATAAAACTGGGTGTGATGGTGCATATCTGGAATACCAGCCATTCAAATTTAAGAGGAGGATAAGAAGTTCAATGTCATCTTTGGCTATACAATAAAATTTAGATTCACCTGGACTCCATGAGACCCTGGCCAAGAAAAGAAAAAGGCTTTGGCCAAAAAAACATGCTATCAAAAAAGATGTGAAAATAAAAAAAAATTAAAAAAAAGAAAGAAAGCTAAAATACACCGTAAGAATAATACACCACTCACTGGAATTCTGTCAGAACAGAAATAAACAGAAGTCAATGTCAATAATCTTGAATTCAAATCAACAGAATTTATAAAATACAAACAAAAGAAAAACAGACTGGGGAAAAAAATCAGTGAAGAGAAAAAAGATTCAAAGATTCAAAACATGTTAGAATGACAAAAAATTCAAAAGCCATATCATCAGAACTTTAGAAAGTAAAGCTAAAGAAGCACTCAAAGAATAGAGAAAATTTACTATTCAGGAAAACCATAAACCTATGACCAATTTTCATTAGAGTTAAAGTAAAAGAAGAGTAGAATTAACAGATCAATGGAGGATCTGAGTTTGACTCTGACTATATTTCCAAAACCCCTGCTACCTTCAAAGCAGAAAGTCTATTTATCAGTACAACGTAAAATATGTCACTTCATGTATAATATGACTTTATTACTTCCTTTATACTATGTGTATTAGGCGATGTATTATAAGCCTGCAGCAAATGGGTTTCAAAACTACAAAATCAAAAATACATAATATTTTAAGGCCATATTTTACAGCACAGTTGAGAGACCATTCAACATCTGTACACACAAAAAACACTTCATTGTTTAATAGTCATCACTTGCTACAATTTTAGCCCAAATACAAACAAAATCAGTAATACTCATTTAGCAAAAAATAAGTTCTAATTATATAGCCTTTAGAAGGAAGCACAATTATCACAGTCTGAATAATCAGGTATTTAAAAAATATATTCTATTATTTCATTTTATTTATAAACCAATTACCCCAAAATTCCACTTCATATTTTAGTGTTCTCTAAATAGATTTAAGTTTAGGATATATGACAAAAAGACCCACCTCACAAGAGCTCCTTTTCCTGAGTAAACTATACATAGATATAAACAAGTGTAGGCAAAAGATTTCAACACCTTAGAAATGAATAAAATATTATAATGATTTCACTAAAAAGGAAAAAAAAAAAAAAGCCCTGCAATAAAGTAATTTCTCAGAGGGGAAAAAACCCACCAATTTACAATCACAAAAATTTGGTCAGAATGATAATCCATGCAAAAGTTGACTTTTATTTCTGTTTAATAAATACTATATAATTGCAATGATACTTAAGTTTTGTTTAAAGACTGTAAGATTTAGTTTCTTTTTTTCTCATTTATTTTATTCACTTTACATCCTTCTAGCCTCTTTCTCCCCTCCCAATCCCCCTCTGTCTCCCCCACCCCAAGATTTATTTTCATATGTATTTTATTTTCATATTATCATCTCAAGCAACACACAACACATACTATTTACTCTGAAATTCTTATATTGTTATAAATTATTTTTATATATAGTCTTTTTACACTATCATTGGCTGCTGAATAAAAGTTCTCTTTAATAACCTAACATGAAATAAAATCCAATGCTGAAAAAAGAAAACAGGCTAAAACTAAGAAAAATCAACTTATTAATGTGTTTAAATGAACAGTTTTGACAAATAAAATAAGTGCTAACTACAAAAGAACTGAGATCTACATGAAAATATTAAGTTGCTTTAGGCAAATAAAATGCATCTAAAATTCTATAAAGGGAACAAAAAAGCATATAAAGGATATGCTCTCACTCAAGTGACCCAATAGCAACAACTAAGGAGCAATTATTAGGCAAATACAATGCAACAGGGTAAAGATACTAATAAGCCAACAACACTATAATTTCCACCACCAAGTGAATCGTCTTTACAGTGGACAACAAGTGTTTGTAAAATAATGTATTCAGAAAGAAATGTCCTAAAGTAAAGTCGGGGCAAAAAGCAACTACAAAATACTGACATTAAATAGAAACTGAATCAAATTCAGCCATGGAGACATACATTTGTAATCTTGGCACTTGAAAATTAGAGGGAAACAAGAGTTCAAGATTATCTGTGAGATTAGTTTAGTCGAAGCCTGGGCTACCTGAGACCTTATATCACTCACACTCATACACATATTCGCGTGCACATCCACACCCACCCGCGCACACACACAACTGTTTGGGTTAAGAAAAAATTTTAGCGTTAGATTAAGGGATAGCAAAGCATCATATATTAAGAAATGTTTATTTAAAATGTTGAATTGAAAGGCATGACATTCTTCTTTTTAATTACACTTTATTCACTTTCTATCCCCCCCTGAAGCTCCCTCCCTCCTCCCCTCTCAACCCTTCCCTCCTCTCCTCCCAATCCCACTCTTCCTCCCCCTTCTCCCCACATGACCCTCCCCAAGTCCACTGATAGGGAGGTCTTTTTTTTTTCATTATTAATTACACTTTATTCACTTTGTATCCTCCCGTGGTTCTCTTCCTCCTCCCATCCCAATCCCTCTCTTCCTCCACCCTCTGCATGCATGCCCCTCCCTAAGTCCACTGATAGGAGAGGTCTTCTTTTCCTTCCTTCTGATCCTAGTCTATTAGGTCTCATCAGGCTGCAGTATCTTCTTCTGTGGCCTGTTAATGCTGCTTCCCCTTCAGTGGGAGGTAGTTAAAGAGCAGGCCAATCAGTTCATGTCAGAGACAGTCCCTGTTCCTATTACAATAGAACCCACTTGGATACTGAACTGCCATGGGCTACATCTGTGAAGGGGTCTTAGGTTATCTCCATGCATGGTCCTTGGTTGGAGTATGAGTCTCAGGAATGACCCCTCTGCTCAGATTTTTTGGTTCTATTGCTCTCCTTGTGGAGTTCCTGTCCTCTCCAGATCTTACTGTTTCCCATTTCTTTCCTAAGATTCCCTGCACTTTGCCCAAAGGTTGGCCATAAGTCTCAGCATCTGCACTGATAGTCTGCAGGGCAGAGCCTTTCAGAGGCCCTCTGTAGCATGCTCCTAACTTGTTCCCTCTTTCTCCTTCTTCTGATGTCCATCCTCGTTGCCTTTCTGGATAGGAATTGGGCATTTTAGCCAGAGTCCTCCCTCTTGACTAGTTTCTTTAGGTGTAAAGATTTTAGTAGGTTTATCCTATATTATATGTCTATATGAGTGAATATATACCTTGTGTGTCTTTCTGCTTCTGGGATAGCTCACTCAGAATGCAGAGGGCTAATATCCAGTATATATAAAGAACTAAAAAAGTTAAAAGGCAACAAATCGAGTAAGCCAATTAAAAAATGGGGTACAGAGCTAAACAGAGAATTCTTGACAGAGTAATAGCAAATGGCAGAGAAACACATAAAGAAATGCTCAACGTCATTAGTCATCAGGAAAATGCAAATCAAAATGACCCTGATTCCACCTTACACCCATCAGAATGACCAAGATCAAAATCTCAAGTGACAACACATGCTGGAGAGGTTGTGGAGAAAGGGGAACCCTCCTCCACTGCTGGTGAAAATGTAAACTTGTACAACCACTCTGGAAATCATTCTGGCGCTTTCTTAGACAACTAGGAATAGTGCTTCCTCAAGATCCAGATATACCACTCCTAGGCATATATCCAAAATAGGGTCAAGTACACAGTAAGGACATTCGCTCAACTATGTTTGTAGCAGCTTTATTTTTAACAGCCAGAATCTGGAAACAATCCAGATGCCCCTCAACTGAGGAATGGATACAGAAATTGTGGTACATCTACACAATGGAATATTACTCAGCAATAAAAAAAATAAGGAAATCTTGCAGGTAAATAGTGGGAATTGAAAAAAAAATCATCTTTTTTTTTTTTAAAGAAAAACATTTATTGAAGATCTGAACAACAATTCCTACAAGAGTGACTTTTCCATAAAACTGTAGCTACATAATGCATTGTATCCATCATGTTAAAGGCTGTATTAGACACAAATACAAAAACCATGAAAAAAGCTGCTATTCATCAACAATAGAGCAAAGATAAAATGCCTAAGGAACAACAAGGACGACTTGCAAAGGATGGGCTCTTTCAGCAACTTTAAGAAGAGAAAAAAAAAGAGCACAGACGGATGAGTGTTAAGCTATACACTGTGAAGTGAACCTTTGGAATTAGGAATCAGAGCAGTAACGTATCATAGAAGTGTGCAGTGTCAAAGGAACAGAACAGCAGTAGACAAAGGCAGCTTTGTCAACTAGACAATAAAACACTGTATAGCATGTCTTTCTGATGTCCATCACTGAATACACTGGTAGAGACTTTGAAATGAAAAAAGAAATTTTAAAAAAGTAGTACCTCCTTTATTTGTTTAAATCAAACAGAAAACAAGCATCAATTCTGTTATACACTAATGGTCTTCAGAGCACATTATTTGTACAAGAGAAAGCCTCAGAACCAGCCTTTTACAGAGATCCAAGAATGAGAGAAAATACCCCTCTCACATGGCTTTCTGATGTGATACTCAATAGGAGGCACTTCCTAATTACGGGCACTGAACAAAGCTGCAGAATTCTTTGTCAGGTACTTGAGGAAATGAAATCCTGAGGACAGCTCAGTAATAAAACAAGACTTCTCATCTAGGTGTGTAGGCTAACATTGTTCTAATATGCACAAATAATATCAGTAAATGTGGCATCCCATATGCCTGAGACTTGGATGCATAAGAACTTTAGCATACTGCAGTCTCAAATTTGTGGGATAGCTGAGCGTCCAGCATTGCATTGAAATACGTCTTATCCCTACCACAAGCTCATTAACAGCATGTTCTTTTATTATGTGTTTCCTACAGATCTCTTAAAGTTTGCATAATCCTTCAAAACGGAATCCACATTCTTCTTGGAAGGAAGATTTAACAGCTGCTTCAGGAATCTTTCCTTACCTCTACTCATGAATGTTTCTTCATGCACTACTGTAGGATTTTCTTCCTAGAAGGCTGAGGTGTCTCACTGGTTGACAACATCTCCATCTCAGGGTGTTTTCTGCTTGCTCCTTTTTGTTTCATGTCAACATTTTCCTGTTGCAAACCAGTTGCCTTCTTTCCTGGAGCATATTGTTCCTGATCAGCCTTTTGACATTCTTGTTGTTTCTGCAAGTTGGTATTTTAGTATTCTACTTTCTAGAACCCTGAATTTTTATTCCTATCACTACTATGGATAAAATATTTCACTTGTTTGTCCTTAAATGGCAACCTATATATACTCTGCTTTACAAAGAAGAGGTCCATGAAAGCACAGCACTCATTCACCCTACATAGAAGTTAGGCTTTGGGTCCTACTTGGGTGTCATTTATAACGCCAACTTTCCCTTCTCCTACTGCCCCTACTTTCTGCCACAACCCCAACAAGTCACTGTTTTACTTTTAATAAGCTAGAAAAATATCTTTGTTAGTTTATTAATAACATCTTTTCAAAAGACAGCTTTAGAAACTACCACTATCACTACCACTGATAGCTATCACAAAATGTATTTTGAGTGGTTTGTTATGTGTTATTCCGTCAATAGTATAAAGTCTTCACTAACATTTAGCAAATCTACAGCACTTAAAGCATTGCACTATAATGGAGTGGGACCAGACCATGCCTTTCTTCTTAAAAAAGCCTGGATCTGGGAATAAAACCCACAAATGCTGACAGCAACTCCTATGTTCTAACCACCAGATACCATTTTTCTCCAGAACAACAAACCACATACATGGCATTCAAAACACTCTTTATTTTTACCAACATTATAATTATATTTCATAGTAAGTTATAATTGAATTGGTGTCCTTTAAGTTTCAAATTATTTTTGATACTCTGGTGACAAACACCTAAAAACACAAATAAAACATGGGATTTCTACTTTATAAAACAGCTTTTTAGGATATCTCAATGTGAGTTTCACATGAGAATGATAGAAAAAAATGCTTGTAGTTTACTGACTAAAGCTCAGCCACTATGAACCTGTATACTTGTATAGATATGGTTTTCTAATCACACATTACTCATTCTCCTCTTTGCTTCTCCACAAAAACAAACTGGTGTGAACATGAGAAACCAACTAAAAAATGCCTCAGGGGAAAAAATGTGACTATCATCTTAGAAATGCAGACAAATCTCCTTATTCTTTATACTCAAACTATATAAGATAATACACAATAAACAAAATATCTATTTTTAGTACAAGTATAGGAAACTGCTAATTAATAAAAAAATTTGATTAACACAAACTGTGGGGCTGGAGAGATGGCTGTGCTAAAACCACTGTTCCTCTTCCAGAGGACCTGGGTTCATTTCCCAACACCCACATGGTAAGTTAAAACTATCCATAACTCCAGTTCCAGGGGATCCAACACCCTCTTCTGGCCTCCATAGGCACCAGTCATTTATGTGGTGCACACACACACACACACACACACACACACACACACACACACACACGTGTGTATGTGTGTGTGTGTGTATACATATATATATATATGTATATGTGTATATGTGTACACATAACACAGGCAAAACACTCAAATATGTACATTGAAAACCTTATATACACACACACATATATACACACATATATGTATGTATGTATATAAATATGTATATGTGTATATATGTACACATAACACAGGCAAAACACTCAAATATGTACATTGAAAACCTTAAGAACTTTAAAAAGATGAATTTTAAAGTGTGTGAATTATATCTCAATAAGGCTATTAGAAAAAAATAAATGCGATCCATGCATGTATAAATACTTATTGAACGTGTGAACATAAAACAGGAATAAAAACATAGCAAAACTATATGATTAGATAGTACGTAGAAAATCAAATTGGTGTAAGGTCTCAAAACACCAAATCATTACTTATGAAACAAATGTACTTGTATATAAAATATGAGGATAAATCCTCAAGAGAAATGAAAACTTATGTACAAATAAAAATTAGTTTGTGAATGTCTCCTAACAGCGTAACTTCTAATAGTAACAAAGTAGAAACAAACCAAATACCTATCAAATGCTGAATGTTAACATACCCTATAAGTCTATAGGATAAAATATTATTTCATCATAAAAAGAAATGAGATAGCAAATTCTACAACATGATTAGCCATAAAAGCATCATATTACATGACAGAGAAAGAACATATTAACCTCATTTATATGAAATCTATAGCCAAGTCTATAGAGTCTACACAGTCTATAAAAGTGTTTATTATTGTTTAGAAGCTGGAAATTTTATGAGAAAAACAGGGAGTAACTGCTAACAAATCCAGTTTCATTTTATGTTATGAAAATATTCTAAAAATGATACAATTACAGAAACCTGTGAACTAACATGTACAAAATGATAAGTATTATTCTATACAATTCCACTTATATGAAGTACCTACAGCTCAGATTCTGGAGACAGAAAGTAGGATGACAGTCACTAGGGCAAGGAGAGAGGACAATGGAGATGGAGTGCTTAATGGATACAGTTTTAGTTTAGGATGATGGTGATGGTTGTTCAAAGTAAATGCCATTGAAATATTTGCTTAAAATGGTTAAGATAGCCCAATTCTTGTATGTACAAATTGCCACAATTTAAAAAACAAACAAAATCCCTCTATTATTTAAAAAGGTGAATTGTACAACAATCCCCGGCTCCCACTTAGCCATCTTCTCTTCTTCACTGGTACTGTGTGGACTGAAAGTCAGAAGCAGGCAGTACTAACAAAATGTAGTGCTTCAACTGCTGGGGTCTAAGGTCTCAGCTTTGACCACCTACTAACACCTATTAGCTTGGTCCACTCCACAGCAACACTGACCTGGATGCCACTGTCCCCATTCTAACCACTGCAGACAACATGGAGGAACAGGGCAGTTAAGGGGCTGTCCCAGGCCCCACAACCTAAAGGGCAGAGAGAGAAAGGGTCCTGCACTTTACCATTCAAGCCCAAGACTAGGTTTGTAAAGCAGTTTTAGGCTCAGCAAAAGTGAGGGGAAGGCACAGAGATTTCCTATATGCCCTTCTGTCAATGAGGCTACTTAATAAAAATAAATAATATTTAATGTATGAGGAGACATGTTTATAAAATTTAGGCTAGTATAAGTGTTACTTCAGTGAGTAAATTCCAAGTCTGCAATCATAAAGGCTCTGGGGCTCTGCTATAGCCTCTAGATAGCATAGAATGAGTCACCAGATGTGCCAGGCCAGGACACTAGTCTTGACCTGTTCACTACCCTTACACAACATTCCAGCCTGAGGAATTTCCTCTCTTCCTGTGACTTTCATGTCTATGAGCTGATGACTCCAAATGTGTACCCACAAATGAAAAGCAACATCTGCTCCCTTTATTTATGAATACCATCTGTTGGTATAATATTCTTGTAAAATGTATATAATTTACCCTCGTTCATTCAAATGCTGATTTCTCTACCCCCATCTGGTTTCAATCCAGACATTGCATTGTGATGCTTATTCTAACCATCACCTGTCTCAAGTTTGTATAAACATGCCATCATTTGTTCTCTATATTGTCAATTAAGCATCCAGGCAATGCTGAGCAATGGAGAGAATAGAGTGAGACATCCTGGTCTGGAGTGGAGAAGGAAGTGAGTAGGAGGAGTCGGAGAGGAGAGACCAGCAAGCGAGGATCTGAACCATGAGGAGAGATGAACCGGACCTAAGATATAACTAAAAGCTAGTATAATGTGGGAAATCTGACTAGGAGGAAGCTATGTGGGCTTGGAGATTTAGAAGGAAGTAACTATTGCCCAGCATTGTGCTCTAGGTTAATTAAATAAATCCTAGTCTCTATGTGGTGATTTAGGTATACAGCTGGTTTAGGAATAACCACTGTTTAACTAAGAGATAAATCAATAATAAATATTAATAACCCACAACATCCATTAGATATATGCTCTAGGGGGCTGGAAAGATGGCTCAGAGGCTAAGAACACTGGCTGCTCTTCCAGGGGTCACGAGTTCAGTTCCCAGCAACCACATGGTGGCTCGCAATCATCAAAAATGAAATCAGGTGCCCTCTTCTGGCGTGCGGGTGTACATGCAAATACACATTGTATACATAATAAATAAATATTTAAAAAAAAAAGATATATGCTCTAAGGTAAAGGATCGCTAACAAGCGCACACACAAGAGTCAGTGAAACCTGGGAGATGCTACTTGCTAACAGTCTAGTATCAGTGAATCAAACTTTGAGGTTTTACTTCCTTGATTTTAAAATGAGTCTAGCATTGATTACCACACAGAAGTACTCACCAGATTAAACCAGGAAAGCACTTATAGGGTAGGCATACAAACATTTCTCACTTCATGCTCACTCCCTTCCTGGATGAACTTCCTCTTTAGTTTGACCTTCAAGGCATCTATATATTTTCCTACTCTATAAACTCACTATTCTTATTTTGCTTCCTATACTGCTCCTCAAATTCTGCCAACTTGCATCTCTGACC
>NW_026594379.1:0-2789 GCF_907164565.1 Psammomys obesus
CTGTTGCGGTAGATTTAAACAAAGACAGGGCTGAAGGAAAAAAAAAAGGGGGCACACTGCACGATCAGAGCATGAGTCCCTCAAGGCACACATAAATACACATTTGAGGTTCCTAACCTTACAAATGTTTTTCTCTGTGTGTAGGAACAAAAAAGTCCGGTTTCATCTGTTCTCTTAGAATGCTGGAGAAGAGTGTCCTTAACAACCGGTGATCCTTTGCTATCTGTTGACAGCAGGCTCCTCCTGTATCCCCAGAATTTATGCTCCCCTTATCCCAGACTCTTCCCCCTAAATCTTGAGCACTGCTTCTAGGCCATAAAACCCACCCTTACCAGTGTTACTGTGTCTTACAAGAGCCTAAGTGCCTTTGTTGGTATGATGTTCTTTTGGAATGTATACACCTTACCCTTGTTCATTCAAATGCTGGTTTCTCTCCCCCACTCTCTGGTTTCAATCCGGACATTGCACTGTGATACTTATTCTAAGCGTCACCTGTCTCAACTTTGTGTAAACATGCCAAAAGAAAACAACCAGACACAATGTTGAGCAATGGAGAGGAAGGAGTAGGAGGGAGAGGGGAGGAGCCAGAAGACAGGAAGGAGTGGGAGGCAGAGGAGGAGGAGGAGGAGGAGAGAGAGAGAGCAGCAGAGGCTGGGGGAGAGGTCTTGGAACAACGTGGAGAAATGAACCAGACCTAAGATACCACTAAAAGCAGGTATAATGGGTAAAATCTGAATGATAGAACTATGCGGGCTTGGAGGTTTAGGATAGAATAACTATTGCCCAGCACTGTGCTCTAGGTTAAATAAATCCCAGTCTCTGTGTGGTGACGTGGGTATACAGCTGTTTAGGATTAACCACAGGTTTACTAAAAGATGTATCAATAGTAAATATTAAACGCAATACAACATGATTTCTATGTTATTCTAGGGCCAGGCTAATCCTGACTCTCATAGACACTGTGTTTACTTCAGTCAGTCTCTCCAGACCCTAAATTTTGGGCACTATCTCTGAGTCAATAGTACACATTTTTGGTTTGGTTGGTAGTTTTTTTTGTTTTTTGTTTTGTTGTTTCCTTTGAGACAGGGTTTTTCTGTGTAGCTCTGGCTGTCCTGGACTCACTCTGTAGACCAGGCTGGCCTCAAACTCACAGAGATCCCCCTGCCTCTGCCTTCCAAGTGCTGGGATTGAAGGTGTGCACCACCATTGCCTGGCTAACAGTACCCATTTTTATGAAAGAAGCCACATGGACTTTGTAAGGAATTTCGGTGTAAACATGCATTAAATTTGTTGTACACCTGGGACTGAGTTAACTGTTATCAGAAAACCTTCCCCCCCACACCCCAAATTGTGCTGCACTTAAACACTTAAAATATGGCTAAAACAAACCAGCTGGTGTCAGACTGTGGAAGTTTGAACCAGTGACAGGCAGCTAAGTCGAACTAAACCAAGTTTTATCCTTCCCTCACTCAGATCATTTTCCCTACAGAGACCACCACCACCATCACCACCACCAAGACACACAAACACACAAGGCCAACCTGGTCCCAAAACAGAGGTATACAGAGAAACCCTGACTAGAAAAAAATTAAATCATACACATGGGCTGTATCTCCCAAAGATGGAGCTTTGGACTGGGGAAAATGAGGTTTTATAACTCAGGGATAAGGGTGTTCCAAATGGGGGGTCTGAAAGACCAATAGGTGAGGTTACAGAAGCAAAAGGAAAGCAAAATAGTTTGGTATAACAACCTCTTGTGAAACAAAGACACTGTTGCAAGGTGGTCATGATAAGATGGTGACAAGGTGGTCTTAATAATGTAGTCCTAACAAGGTGGTCATAATAATCTTTGAAACAAATGCATGGTTGCCATTTTTTTGTAACAGAACTATTTGTACTTAAGGTTACAGGCGGGACACAGCCCAATCCTTGGGAAGCAAATTTAATGTTAAATAGGCATGAACCTACTTTGTCTTTACTATCATATGGCTTTCAAGGCTAAGATGGAGGCAGGCTGGTTTATCAATAATGTGATAATAAACATTTGGTAAAAATGAGTACTTCAGGAGGTCACAAACGGGGGCTGGGGAGATGGCTGGGAGGTGGCTGCTCTTGCAGAAGTCCCGAGTTCAACTCCCAGCAACCACATGGGGGTTCACAACCATCTATAATGAGGTCAAGTGCCCTCTTCTGAACACTGCATACATAATAAATTTTAAAAACAAAGAATCCCGCCAAACCCACTAAGGTTTGAATGCTCACAAACACATTTATATACACACACAAATTATTTTTTAAAAAGTTACTTTTAAAGGGCTGGTCGAGGTGGCACAAACCTGTAATCCCTTGGGAAGCAGAGGCAAGCGGATCTCAGTGAGTTCGAGGCCAGCCAGGGCCAGGTCTAAACCGGGAGTCCAGGACAGCCAAGGCTACATAGAGAAATACTGTCTGGAAAACAAACCAAAAACTAAAAAATAAAACAATTAGTTTTCAAAACTAGTTTTCGACACCCCTGGCCTCGTTCTTAACCGGCAAGTCCAGGACAGTCCTGGCTGTGTTACACAGAGAAACCCTATCTCAAGAAAAGAGTGTTGCATGGTCAGCTGGTAAAAGCAAACTATTTCTGAGAAAAAAAAAAAAAAGCACAACTATAGTGACTGTGGGCAAAGATATAAAACTCTAGAAGTAGAGACTGGCCACACAAGGGAAAACAATCTTTTTTTAAACCATGATTCTTCCCCGAGGGGGTGCACCGTTCCTGGAGGTACTGCAATACCAGGTCGATGCGT
>NW_026594380.1:0-3916 GCF_907164565.1 Psammomys obesus
ACGCCCTCTCCAGCACCCGCAGCTTCAGCCCCAGATTCCACGGCCCCCGGCTCTCCCGGCGTTCCCGCGCGCGCCCTCGCCGCGTCTGATTTGCATGTCCCCGCCCTAAAGGGGTGGGGCGATCAATATTCCTCCCGGCTGCCTCCGCGCGGCGCACGTGCCCTCTCCCAAGCGCTTCCAGCTCACCCTCCTCTGAGAACGAATGCGCGAGGGGCGGATCCTCGGCCGGATGCACCGGAGGAGCGGAGTGCGGGAAGGTGGCGGGGGACGAGCTGGGCCAAGACCCGAAGGGGCTGGTTTCGAGTTGGATGGCGTTTCTGGGAGTGAATGAATGAGTTTGATGGATTCTGGTCCACGCAGCCGTCCCTCCGCGCCGCTTTCCCCAAACCCTGTGACTTAACGCCGAGTCTTTCCCTTTCTCACCTGCTCACTTAAGGACTGAATCCCGCTCTTCCTAAAGCTGTTTCTGCATCCGCCGCAACCTCGAGTCTGCAGTCTTTGAGGGCTGTGGTATGCCCTTGTTGAGTGCATAGCATACATTAGGTGCTCAGCAAATGTTTGTGGAGAGTCTAAACTACGTGTGTTTGATGCACACAAGCCCAGAATCAGAAGCATCTGGGAGGCCCTGGCCCGATTCAGGGAAGAAGGAGGAGATAATGGGGATGTTCTGGGAAATGTTTTGAGGTCAAGGCTGAAAGGTGCCAGTAAGTTTCTGTGACCCTTTCACTGAACTTTTAAGTTGAAATTTGTCACTTAGGTCAACGTCTCGGGGGCGAGGGAGGGGGGTTTTCCAAGATGGCCAAGTGGCTTTATTCCAAGCCAACTCCCAAATACCACACCTGAGAACAAACAGCATGAGCTCTGCAAGATCATGGTTTCCTCTGTAAAGTGACTGCAAAGTACACAGTACCTTTAAATGTCTCGGGAGACAGGAGGGAAAGCAAGAGTGGACAGTGGTAAGGGTTCTTGCTAAGCTGGGTGTTAAGTTCCATTCCTGACCTACCCAGCTGGTGGAAGGAAACAACCGACTGCTGTCGCTTGCTCTCTGCCACATTTCCTCCACATGCTCGGTATGGCACGCGCTACACGCACACACACAGTTGTGAAAATTTAGAGACAAGAAAGCAGGGAGCCAGTTGGCATCTGCCTATAATTCCAGCACTTGAGAAATGTGGACAGTCTCCGGTTTGAAATTGAGCCTCAGCTATGAAGTCATTAAGGCTAGCATGCTCTACATATATAAGATTTTTTTTTTTTCTTCTGAAAGAAGGGCCTGGAGAGATGGCTTAGAAGAAAAGAGTTCTAACTTTCCTTGGAAAGAACAAGTTCAGTTCCCAGCCCTCACATCCGGTGGCTCAAAATGGCCAGCAGTTCCAGCTCAGCGGGATCTGCATACCTCAGGACATAGGTGCACATGCCCAAAAACACAGGTACACATGATAACTTTTGTGTGTAGCAATGGAGTCACTAATCAGTGGAATCTGAAGCCTTCTGGAAGCTCAAAGGCCGGCCCTGTGGATGAGCTTTCCTTAGCTCTCAGGAGAGCAGAACCCACCACTTTGTGGGAGCAAATGAAGGAACTTGTGTTGAGTGCCACCGTTTTTGCTGCAGACTCCATTTTACCTAAGCTGACCAACTCCCTCTCTAAGCAACAGTGGTACCCAAAACATAATGCCTGTTGCTAACAACAGAGAGAACAGAGGAGTTTGACTGGTTGGACAAAAAGCTTACATGCTATGTCAGGTGGCAATGATGGAACTCTTGAGAAAGTCCTTACTCCCTGAGTTCTGATTGGCAAAAATTACAACTAACTTGGCCCAGGTGCTTGAGGTTTTTATGCTTATAAACCCTGCTTATGCCGCTTCTCAGGGCTGCCAGGAAAAACAAGGCTCCCGAGACCCTGTCTAGCAGTCTTGATAGATCAACAACTCTCCTTATGTGGTGGGAATAATAAAATATCTTGTTGTGTCATGAGCCCACTGGTGTTTCTTTCCCCTTCCTCGTAGCACACAGGGGATGTGGTGTAACAATCACAGATATAAGATCAAAACTGTCATATTCCCACTGCAGAACGGAAAGCCAGACAGCTCCATGACCAAGGAGAGCAAGTGGAGACAGCCCTGTGCTCCCAGACTCATACCTGAGTTCTTGTTCTAGTCCACTCCGAAGCCCTGGGCGGAGGGTGTGTGCTATCCAGAAGTCTTTCATTTGATAAAAACATTCTATTAAGGATGAAATAGATGTAGGATTTTGAACATGGTAGCTGAATGTAACAGATTTGTAATTTAAATCTGTTAAATAATGAAATGAGTCTTGGGCATGTTTAAGTCAACAAAATACTAAACTTAAGCCACATATTACAGTGTATACCTGTAATGGCAATAACTGGGCAGCTGATACAAAATCACAACTTTGTGCATAGTCTGGGCCATTTAAGGAAACCTTGTCTCAAGAAAAGAAAAAAAAGCCCCAAGGGACTGGGAACATTGCTCAGTAAGTGCCTTACAAGCACATGGACCTAAGTTTAATCCCCAGAACCCATGTTTAAAAGGGGGTCGGGGACTGGAGAGAGGGCTCCATGGTTAGAGCACATACTGATCCTGCAGAGGGCCTGGGTTCTATTCCCAGCACCCAATGGTAGCTCATGATCATCTTTCACTCCATTTTCAGATGGAGTTGCATCTCTCAAGTAGTGCACTTCTGGCATGAAGGCACTAGTCTTGCACCTGGTGCACATGCTTGACATGCAGGCTGACTTTCATAAATAGATCTAAAAAGTAAAAAAAAAAAAAAAAAAAAAAAATCATAGCCAGGTGTGGGAGCTTGTGCTTGTAACCTCAGTGCTGGGAAGTCCCTGGGCCCTGTTAGCCAGCCAACCTAGCCTGCTCAGACTTGCAGGCCACTGGCTGTTTCAAAGCGAGAACATGAAGGTATGGATGGCACCCAGGAACAGTACGCAGAGCTAGCTTTAGGCCTCCGCCAACATTCGCTCACACACACACCAAAACCACCACGCTGGGGATTAACTCAAGCTGGTAGAGTGCTTGCTTATCATGTATGAAATTCTGGGCTTCACCCAGCATAGCCTAAACTGGGCATGATGTTTTGCCCCAGCAATCCCAGAACTTAGTACTGAGAAAAAAGGAAAAGGATTAGGAGTTCAAGATTAACTCGGTGTTCAAATTTAATCTGCCTGGGACTACATGAGTCCTTGCCTCAAAAGTACTCCTTAAAATTAAATTTCACCTCTTTAAAATTTTCTTTTGAGGGACTGGAGAGATGGCTCAGAGGTTAAGAGCACTGGCTGCTCTTCTAGTGGTCCTGAGTTCAATTCCCAGCAACCACATGGTGGCTCACAACCATCTACAATAAGATCTGGTATCTTCTTCTGGCATGCAGGTGTACATGCAGACAGAACATTGTATACATAATAAAATATTTAAATTTTTTTCTTTTGAAAATGTTGATACTATATAATTTTACTGTTTTATCTTCCATTACATTTACTTTTAAAATATTTTATTTGCTGGGCCGTGGCAGTACATGCCTTTAATTCCAGCACTTGGGAGGCAGAGGCAGGCGGATAGCTGTAAATCTAGCCTGGTCTACAGAGTGAGTTCCAGGACAGCCAGAGCTACACAAAACAAACAAACAAAAAAAGAATAAATAATAACTAGAATTGAATAAATATAGCAATCATAGTGTTAGGATATACACCTGTAATCCCAGTAACATCAAACTCCAATGAAAAGTTAGAGCACAGAAAAGCATTGTAAGCTAAAATTTGCAAATGCTAAAAGTTAAACTATTAGGAAAAGAATCATCGATTCCAAAACAACTTCTTTTCTTAAACAAATATTATTCCCCCAAGGGGGTGCACCGTTCCTGGAGGTACTGCAATACCAGGTCGATGCGT
>NW_026594381.1:0-1113 GCF_907164565.1 Psammomys obesus
CCGCGCCTCCTTCCGCTCGCCGTCCGCGTCCGCGTCCTCCCGGCCTCACGCCCTCTCCAGCACCCGCAGCTTCAGCCCCAGATTCCACGGCCCCGGCTCTCCCGGCGTTCCCGCGCGCGCTCTCGCCGCGTCTGATTTGCATGTCCCCGCCCCTTCGTGGGGGTCGTGCTGAGGACGTGCCAAGCTTCACAGGCACTTCCGGCTTGGCGTCCACCAAAAAAAGAGGGACCCGACCAGATGCCCCCGCGAAGCCACCGAGGTGGACGGTGGCCGAAAGGCGGACGTGCTGGTCCTAGTTTGCGTTGGTTTAAGTGTGAACTCCCCCTCTTAAAAGCCTGGCTCCCTGTGGGCGGCGTAAGGAGACTGGCGTTGCGGCGATCTTCTCTGTTAAGTATTTTCATAATGTTGACAAGACAAACTTACTTAGGTAAAAACCGTACTAAATGTTGTTCCCCCCGCCCCCCGCAGACTCATATACTTGAATGCTTAGTCACCAGGCAGTGGATTAGGAGGTGGGGGCTTTGGGGACCTCTGGAAAACAGAGGCTCTTAACTTCTGAGCCACCTCTCCAGCGCCTAGATGTCTTTTTTTTTTTTTTTTTTAAAATAAGGATTGCCTTGGTCATGGTGCCTCTTCACAGCAATAGAACAGTGACTAAGACAG
Source organism: Psammomys obesus (assembly GCF_907164565.1). Classification (NCBI taxonomy): domain Eukaryota; kingdom Metazoa; phylum Chordata; class Mammalia; order Rodentia; family Muridae; genus Psammomys; species Psammomys obesus. The sequence continues at coordinate 664 of NW_026594381.1, forward strand.
TTCAGCATAGTAGGTCATACTAAATTTTTGTCAGGAACCCAGTAAGACCCGAGGTTAGGAGGGCTGACCTCCCTGAGGTGAAGGAAATTTGAAGCCTGATATGTGTGATCATTGTTCTTTCTGCATTGGAAAAGCTATGACAGGAAATCTGTGTCGTCAAGGAAACACAATAAAATGGGGATACTGGGGCTGGAGAGATGGCTCAGAGGTAAAGAGCACTGGCTGCTCTTCCTAAAGGTCCTGAGTTCAATTCCCAGCAACCATGTGATGGCTCACAACTATCTATAATGAGATCTGGTGTCCTCTTCTGGCGTGCATGTGTACACATAATAAATAAATCTTAAAAAAAAAAAAATGGGGATACTGGGTACACCGGCAAAGTTAACCATGAGTTAATGGTTAGCTGTTGCGGTAGATTTAAACAAAGACAGGGCTGAAGGAAAAAAAAAA
>NW_026594382.1:0-11489 GCF_907164565.1 Psammomys obesus
AGCTGCACAGCCTGGGACAGGAAGTCATCCCTGGGACCCTCTGCTGCTGTCAGGCAAGGCCACCCCCGAGACGCCATCCTGTGTCCCCTCGGCTCACACTGTGCTCTCTTCCTAGGCCCACATGGACATTTAGCTCTGAAAGCAGCAGAGACTCAGGAACCAGAGGTTTTGAGTGTGCTGTGGCTGCCACCGGCCCAGCTCCAATCACAAGACAAGGTTATTCAGACACCCGCTGGCGGAGATGCCCTCTCTGCAACCCTGAACTGGGGGTGTGCTTGATGTCTGGGTCAGGGAGGAGTGGGGGACAGGGTCTGGCCACCAGTGAGGACAGGGTCAGGGCTGAGCTCAGCCTGCTGCTCCTCAGACCCTAGGAGGTACTCTGTGAATGCACACAGAAACAGGGGGAGCCACCAGCTCGGCAGCCCCAAAACGCTGACCTGTGTAAGCAGCTGGGTTCATGTCCTCTCAGCCCCAGGAAAGACTCCCAAGACAATCACAATTACACTCAGGGAGGTTAAATAAGTCAACTTGGTATCACACAGAAAATAGGAAATAAAGATATGAATGACATCCACCTTGGCATATTCACCCTCTCCTCTATGACTGTCAGGGCCACTCTTCTGCCCCACATGTGCCATTTGGCCATAGAAAAGTGGAAATAGGGCTGGAGAGATGGCTCAGAGGGTAAGTGCACTGGCTGCTCTTCCAGAGGTCCTGAGTTCAATTCCCAGCAACCACAGGGTGGCTCACGACCAGCTATAGTGAGATCTGGTGCCCTCTTCTGGTGTGCCGGTGTACATGCAGGCAGAATGCTATATAAATAATAAATGAATAAATCTATTAAAAAAAAGAAAAGAAAAGTCGATACCTTGCCTGTGCATGTGCGTGTGGACGGAGGTGGTGACTTAGCCTGTGGAGGCTTCCGGGAAGAGGTAGCATTGTTAGCAGAGCTCTGGTGACATTAGTCCTGGGAACCCTCTGGGGTTGGGGTGGGGGGACTTTTGTCCTCGCAGCCAGCTTCCTGCCTTCCCCTCCATGTCTTGGGATCCCACAAGGCAGCCTACCCTTCCTGTCATTCCAGTTCTCCTTGGTGCAGCCAGGGGAGACTCGGCAGAGGAAGGGCGTGTGGGGTTTAAAAGCAGCTGCCTCACTGCGCTGTCAGGTGTGGGTGTAGGAGTGTGGTCCATGGGCACACAGAGGGACTGGCAGAGGCAGAGGCAGGAGCCAGCAGGGGAGGAGAGGTGCTGCACATCTGGAGCCAGAATGTCCACTAAAGGCAAACAGCCAGAACCTGAGCAGGGGTAGGTGAACCTGCTGGCAGAGGAGCCTCGGGGCTGTAGGTTGGGGCCTGGGGCTGATGAAAATGGGATGCTGGGGTCACAGGACAGGGGATGGCCAGAGCCAAGGGCTGAGACTACCAAGGCGCCTAGGACTGCAGAGTGATAGGTGGACCAGAGCTCACAGCGGAGGTGTGGCCTTGCCCTTCCCTGTCTTTGGGAGCCTTGCACCTCTGTGAGAGTTTCCTGGAAACACCAGCTTTCCTGGGGTACAGGCGACAGAAGGCAGCTGGGGTACATGGGGACCCGGTTGAGGTGTGGCCAGATTGTTAGGAAAAGGGGATTTAGCTGGGTGGTGGCCCACGCCTTTAATCCCAGTGCTCTGGAGGCAGAGGCAGGTGGATCTCTGAGTTCGAGGCCAGCCTGTCCAGGACAGCCAGAACTGCACAGAGAAACCCTGTCTAATAAGAGACAGAGACAGAGAGAGACAGAGAAAGGGACTTCTTGGGAGTCCAGAGCTGAGTTTCTGGTTTCATGTTTAAAAAGCCACATTGGGACAGAATGGCACAAGCCTGTAATCCCAGAGCTCTAGGGACTGAGGCAGGAGGTTATGTAGTAAAATTCTGCATCAAAAACAAACAAAAAAACAAAAGAAAGGTTCCAGGCATCTCAGTACAAGGAGTCCTCACCCAGTGTGCAAGAAGAAATCCTGGGCTTCATCCTAGCACTGTGCAAATGGATCATGTCAGTCTTAACTCCTAGCACTGGGAGGAGGCGGAGGCAGGAGGATCGAGTTCAAGGTCATCCTTGGTTGCATTTCAAGTTTGAGGCCAACCCAGGCTGCGTACATTCTGACATCGTGCTGAGGGTGTTTGAAGGGTGTTCCTGTGTTTCCTGAACTGTTATATTCTTTAAATTTTATTTTTACATTTGCTTAATGTGTGTGTTTGCACCAGCAAGAATGTGCAAGCGCTGTGGAATGGCTGTGGAGGGTGGAGACAGCTTGCGTGAGGTTTTCTCTCCTTTGATGACCACGTGGGTTCTGGGTATCTGAACTCAGGGCGTCAGGCTCGGCGGCCACTAACTGAGACATCTACCGACCTCAAGTGTTACATTCTTACTGTAGAAAATCTTGAAGCGACAGAAAGTTGTTGATGATAAAAGGCATGGTCCTAGCACTTAGGAGCAGAGACAGGGGGATTGCTATAAGTTTGAAGTTACACAGAGAGTACCAGGTAGCTAAGGCTGCATAGTGGGACCCGTGTATAAACACACCCACACAGGGCTGCAGTGATGCCTCTGGGTAAAGAGCTTGCCACACAAGTATGAAAGCCAGGGTTGAGATCCCCTCCACTCAAGAAAAAGCTGACTGGGTGTAGCAGCCCGGGTGTTAATCCAGTGCTCAGAAACCAGAGAAAGGGGACCCCTGGGCCGGCCTAATTAGCTAACCTTGCCAAATTAGTGAGCTCTAGGGACAGTGAGAGACCCCTCCCCGGTAAATAAAGAGGACCATTGGAGAAAGCCGTGCTAGGCCGAAGCCTCCACACACATGTACACACGCACCTGTACATACACATGAACCCACATGTTTAAACACACACACACACACACACACACACACACACACACACACACACACACCGTGGACTTCCCCCTGGCACATGATCATAATGTTGGTGAGAGAAGAGGCCTGTGGGGTCCAGAGACCCACTGTTTAGCAGCCACTGTGAGCAGGGCAAATCAGTTGGCCTCTGGGAGCCTCAGTCTCCTCATCCTTACAAGGGGGGTAGCAGAATCGGACAGGCACTTTTACCCCACTCAGGAGGAGTAGACATCACTCTTCCTTCCAGCTTTGTTCCTCGTCGTATCTGATGCCCACAGAATCCACACCAGCTCCCATGTAGCAGGCCCCATCAATGCAGCTGGCCCCCCACACCCCATTCCTCAAGATCTGCACCCCAAGGCTCTGTACCTGTTGTCCGACATTCACAACGCCCAGTGCCCCCGTATCCTCACTGCAGTCACAGCCAGATGCCTGCTCTGGACATGCCTGTGCCTGCTCTGGAGATGCCTGTGGCACGCTGAGCCTGTATAACTACAGTCCCATGCCATGTAACTGACGTGTCGGTCAGTGACAGCCACTGTGCACAACAGTGATCCTGTAGATTATAACCAGGCTGAGTGAAGCAGGCTGCCCCACATGAAGGAGCCCAGGGTCCTCAACACACCCCAGGTTGAGCCCCACAAAGCAGGAGGACGAATGGGCAATGCTAAAGCAAGGCCAGCATGGCCAGGAGCCTATGCAGCCCGGCAGGGAGCGCTGGTGATACTGGTACCCCAGAAGGAGCTCTCCTGTAGAGGCCCGGAATGCTCTAGGGCATGGCTCATGGGCCAATTGTTCCAGCTGTCCAGGGAGGCGGGAGCCAAGCGGCCCCAGCCAGGCCCAGCTTCCCCAGGGAGTCCCTTCAGGGAACAGCCCCTGGTCTTTCTGGGAAGGGTCTCGGTGGGGTCCTATCTAGCCCTGACAGGAGGTGAGTCTGCTCAGGGACAGCCCTCACCAACAGTGCTGTCACCTCCCACAGGCCCTGGGGGAAGGGGTCTGAATGTGGAGGCCTCAGGAAATCAGCAGCACTGCCATGGGGAGGAGGCCATGTCTGTGTTCTTCTGTCTCCCCACAATCCTCAACTGGGACGGCCCCTGAGAGCCTGCAGTGGCTGCGCAATTTTGCCTCTGGTTCTCCCTTTTTTATTTTTAGTTTAGTTTAGTTTAGTTTAGTTTAGTTTAGTTTAGTTTAGTTTAGTTTAGTTTAGTTTAGTTTAGATTAGTTTAGTTTAGTTTTGGTTTGGTTTTTTGAGACAGGGTTTCTCTGTGTAGCCCTGGCTGTCCTGAACTCACTTTGTAGACCAGTTGGCCTCGAACTCATAGAGAGCTGCCTTTTTCTACCTTAAGGATAGGCTCTACCTTTCTGTCTGTCGCCCCACAAGGGGCACTGTCCTGAGAGCTCTGTCCACAGGGAGCCCTGTCCTGAGAGCCTTGTCCACAGGGAGCACTGTCCTGAGAGCCCTGTCCACAGGGGGTGCTCAAGAGTTCTGTCCACAAGGGACACTGTAGTGAGACTTGTGTCCACAGGAGGGTGCTGTCCTAGGAGCGCAGTCCACTGGGTGATGTTATAAAAACTCTATCCACTGGTGGCAGAGGGGATGGAGAATGGGGAAGGCTGTCCTGAGAGGACAGACGACTCGACACAGTGATGTTTAAGCCTGCCAGATACCGTTACCCCATTGGAAGTATGAGGAGACTGACGCTCCAAGAGGCCCTACAGGAACTCTGCCCCAGAGGGCCCTGTTTCCTGTTTCGTAGCTGTTCCACAGGAAGTGCTGTTTCAAGCGTTCTAGTCACAAGGGTCTGTTGGCATTAGATGAATGGCGTCCACAGCGGATACTGAAGAAGGTGATGGCCTGCTGAGGCCCAGGGGAAGCCAGAGATGCTGGTGGGGGAGGGGCCTCAAGGACATGCAGCAGACACAAAGCACACATCTGCATTCTCTCAGGTCATCACAAAGAGCAAGAGTACAGACACACACACACACACACGCATGCACGCGCACACGCATGCACACGCACACATCCTGATACACATAAAAACCCTGACCCACAGACTCAGGCTGGAGAGCCTTGTTCAGACACATAAAGACGTGAACACAGGCACTCAATTGCACGTGGATACACAGATGTAAACTGACTTTTCGGCCTTGTGAGTTGGCTCCTACATATCATTTTAGCTCTGTGGGAAGTAGAGGCAGGATGATCGGGAACTCACAGGTCACTTCTAGCTGTGTAATACAGCGGGGGTCAGCATGAACTGCATGTCTCCAAATATCAACCAACCACAAAAATAACAGAACAAACAAAAAACAACCCCCCCATGTCCCCCAGCTTCAGAAGCGCTCAGCCCCATTGCGGCGCCTGGCGTATTAACTGCCCCATGTTGTAGGATGGACCCTTTTGAGGAAACGCTGCGGAGGCTGAAGGAATCCTTCAACACAGGGAAGACAAAGCCGGCCAAGTTCAGGGCTGAACAGCTGCAGAGCTTGGGCCGCTTCCTACAGGACAATAACAAGCAGCTGCATGATGCCCTGGCGGGGGACCTGGGCAAGGTGCTGTGGGCTGTGGGGGCGGGGGGGGGCAGCATGTATCCTTGGAGACCCAGAGGGGCTAGAAAATCCCTCCCAGGCCAGCTACAGGCTTTCTGAGTGAAACCCTGAAACGTGGTTGGCTGTGTTCACAAACTGTATCTTGCTCATGTGTTTCCTGCCTTGTATGCAGTGAATACAAGGCAGTGTTCACCCAGGAACAGAGACACTGGCCCACTCTGTCCCTGAGAGCCAGCTTGATGGCTGTTCTCAGGTCGGTCACAAATAGGGAAATTGAAGCACTTGGGTTAAGCCACTCCCCCAAAGTCTCAAAGCCAAGCAGTGGCGGTCCGGAACTGCAGTCCCCATGGGACCACCATGCTGTCCTTACACTGTTCTCCTATGTGCTCAAGGGGGCTGCCTCATGCCCTATCCAAGTGGTAGAGCCCAGCCCAGCCTTGAACCTGCTCTCCCCACAGTCAGCCTTCGAGTCAGACATGAGTGAGATCATCCTGTGCCAGAATGAGGTGGACCTGGCCCTCAAGAGCCTGCAGACCTGGATGAAGGACGAGTCTGTGTCCACCAACTTGGTGAGCCCCGTTGGCTGCGTCACGGTGGGTGAAGGTGTCAGAGGGATGGCAGGGCATGGAAACAGCCTGCCCAGGCCCCTTCCTGCCCTTGAGACCAAAGTAAGACAGTCTTCTCATTTGGGGACTCCATTACCCAGGAATGTGAGGACCCGTGTGTGTGTGTGTGTGTGTGTGTGTGTCTGTTACTCACTAGGCACTGACTATCCCCCTGCATCCTAGCTCACGAAGCTGAGCTCAGCCTTCATCCGGAAGGAGCCCTTTGGCCTGGTGCTCATCATTGCACCCTGGAATTATCCTTTGAACTTGATGATCATGCCTTTAGTGGGAGCCATCGCTGCAGGTGAGTGGGCTTTTGAGCCCCCACAGTCTGACAGTCCTTCCCAAAGAGGGCATCTGGAGTTCCCTGGAGGATGCAGGCACCAGCATGGCCTCTCTGCTTCCCCATTGGCTCCTGCAGGGAACTGTGTGGTGCTGAAGCCATCAGAAATAAGCAAGAACACAGAGAAGGTGCTGGCAGAGCGGCTGCCCCAGTACCTGGACCAGGTGGGCATGGTGCTGCCTGTCAGCACCTGGCAGCCCCACACCCCTGTCCCGGCCAGTGGGGGGGGTCCCGCTGCCCTGGGTCTGCCTCCTGAGCTCTCGTCCTGCCTTGCAGAGCTGCTTTGCTGTGGTGCTGGGTGGGCCCGAGGAGACCGGGCAGCTGCTGAAACACAAATTTGACTATATCTTCTTCACAGGTGAGGGTGGCCCTGGCCAGGATCCTGGGGATGGGGGACAGCAGAGAATGTCTGTGAAGGACTTGGGGGATGAGGCCACAGGCCAGGGTAGGGAATGAGTCAAGAGGTACAGGTGTCCCTGAGGGTGGCTGTCCAGGCCTCCTGAGAATCTTGGAGAATCTGGGGTGGCCAGGATGGAGACAGACTCTAGGAGGTAGGTGGAGCAGCCCAGAAGTCGGGCTGGGGAAGGTCTCTGTGGAGAGAGGAGGTCAAAGTTCCTGCCTAGACCAGCTGACCAGGTGAGGATGGTGCCTCTTGGCCATGCCCTCAGGGAGCCCTCGGGTAGGCAAGATCGTCATGGCAGCCGCAGCCGAACACCTGACTCCCGTCACCCTGGAGCTGGGGGGTAAGAACCCCTGCTACGTGGATGACAGCTGCGACCCCCAGACCGTGGCCAACTGTGTGGCCTGGTTCCGCTACTTCAACGCTGGCCAGACCTGTGTGGCCCCCGACTACATCCTGTGCAGCCAGGAGATGCAGGAGAGGCTGGTGCCTGCCCTGCAGAATGCCATCACGCGTTTCTACGGAGACAACCCACAGACCTCCCCCAACCTGGGCAGAATCATCAACCAGAAACACTTCAAGCGTCTCCAGGGACTGCTGGGCTGTGGCCGCGTGGCCATCGGTGGCCAGAGCGATGAGGGAGAACGCTACATTGGTGAGTTTCCTGCCCCATTGCTGGCCCACAGCCCACCTGGACTGAGACCCTTCCATTCTGGAGAGGGCCACTCTGGACCTCACGTGTGAGCTCACAGCTGACTTCTAGCTTCTGGTGCTGGGAGTTCCCCGCCCTGTGGTTCACGGTCTGTGAACGCTCAGTTCCAAACACCTGTTCCACAGCTCAAACCCATGGAGCTACACCCATTGGTGTGCAGGGGGTGGCTTAAGTTCCTGTCCTACTCTCTGTTGTCCCATATCCCATAAGGCCAGAATCCCCGACACTCAGTCTGGAGTCCTCAGAAGTCCGACCCTGATCCCCCATCCTGGAGCCCAGGCTATCTTTCTGTCGGAGCCCCTATCCCTCAGCGTGTCCTGCCTGTGGAGAGGGTGAGTTAGCCCTCGTGTTGCAGCCCCCACAGTGTTAGCGGATGTGCAGGAGACCGAGGCTGTGATGCAGGAGGAGATCTTCGGGCCCATCCTGCCCCTGGTGACTGTGAGGAGCCTGGATGAGACCGTTGAGCTCATCAACCGGCGGGAGAAGCCTCTAGCGCTGTATGCCTTCTCTAAGAGAAGCCAGGTGGGCCCAGTCTCCAGGAGTGGGTGAGGAGGCAGCGGAGAGCACACAAGCTCTCTGGACAGTCACAGAATTAGAGGGATGCTGGCTTGGGAGGCCCTGTTCTTCCCTTGCCTTCCAGAGGCGCTGAGGTCCCCTCCCACATTCTATCTAGAGCACACATGTTTTCCTGGGCGCCACGCCTGGCTGAGCAAAGTGTCCTATTTTCCTTTTTTCTCTTTTGAGACAAGGTCTCATAGTTCAAGCCTCATACTCATTATGTAACTGAGGTGGCTCCAAGCTCCTGATTCTCCTGCCTTCATGTCCATAGTTCTGGGCTAATGGAGGTATCCATATCTAGTTTCAGGTGGTATAGGGATCAAATTAAGGCCTCAAGCGTGCTAAGCCAGCACTAAGCTACAGCCCCAAGCCCTCAGCAACAATTTTGTATAAAACTTTTTATTTGTATAAAAAGTTAAAACCCAGCAGCTACCTCATATCCCTACCCTGGGAATCCTCCGTGACCCCTGGTACCTCACTGACACAAGGCACATCCGGTGTGCTTTAGAAGGTTCCCTTTCTCTCCCAGGTGGTCAAACAGGTGCTGGCCCGGACCAGCAGTGGGAGCTTCTGTGGGAATGATGGCTTCATGCACATGACCCTGTCCAGCCTTCCTTTCGGAGGAGTGGGTAGGTGGCAGCAGATCTCTGCCCTTCTGGGCTGATTCAGGACACATCCCATCTGCTACACTAATGCAGAAACATGCAGCCCACTCTGGGTGCCGAGCGCAGCGGGCAGGCGAGGAAGCCCTCTCCACCCGCTGTGTCCCCTCTAGCCAGCCTCCCTCCCCCGTCCCCGCAGTCTGTGGTGGGAACTTCCAGGTGTGCTGGCACTTGAACACGTGGGTGAGGAACAGAGAGGCCGTTTTGTGGCTTTTAAGGAAACACACCCGTGGCTGCCAGCCACTGAGCACATTAACTTCTGTCAAGCAACACTTATCCTCAGCCATCCCTCCCACACACAGCCATGGATGTTTGCACTCAATGATGGGGCTTCTCCCTTGCCCCTTCTGCCTTCCCACGTCCCTGTGAACCCATTCCTGGGCGTCTCCACTTCCAGGAGGCCTGGGATGTGAAGATTTGAGCCCCACAGCCGCATGGGTGACCTTGGCGTCCCCTTTCCCTGTGAACTACTTCGTTACTGAAAGGGTATCCTGGTCCCTCTAACTGGTGAATCTCAGTGGTGGAGTGAGTGACAGAGGGCCCTAACCCTCCTGGTCTGTCTAGAGGACCTACCTCAGTTCTGTCTTCTGTGGCAGCCACTGGGCTTGGTCCTAACACGTCACCCACCGCCAAGGCTCTTGTCACCAAGCCTGAATCCTTCGGGCGCTCACACTATCATCTAATTGACAACCTCCTGGCCTCTTTCACTCCAGAAATCCAAGCTTCATACCTCCCCCCCCAACACACACACACTTCAGCCAAGCCGTTCCTCTGGACTTCCCAGGCTGGGTCCTTGTCCTTTCTGACACTGGAAACTCTACAAGTCTGAAGATTCACTTACTGTCTACCACAGCCCTGGGAGGAGGGTGTCACCGTCACAGAAGACTGAGGCAAAGTCACACAAGGTGGCATAGCTCTTCAGGACAAAGCTGAGATCCCACACACACACTCCCACCCTGGCGGCCTGGCTTCACTGCCTGCCTATCCTGCACCAGCAGCTGATGAGCTGCTGACGGGGCAGGCTCAGGGCTCAGCCTTTTGCTTGACGAGCGGGGAAACGGGGGCTGACAGCCAGGTCTGTGTGATGTCTACTCAGCCGTCCACTAAAGGCTTGACCCTGCGTCCTTGCTGCCCACAGGATCCAGCGGCATGGGCAGGTACCACGGCAAGTTCTCCTTCGACACCTTTTCCAACCAGCGCGCCTGCCTGCTGAGCTGCCCCGGGATGGAAGAGCTGAATGACCTCCGTTACCCACCCTATAGTCCCCGGAACCAGCAGCTGCTGAAATGGGTCTTGGGCTCCCAGAGCTGCACCATCCTGTGAATGACACCCGATTCCTCCCTCCTGCTGCCCCAGCCCAGAACTACCTGAGCTTTCAGCTGCTCCCAGATTCCCAGTGGTTCCCAGGAGGCAGGTGACTGGGCCAGCCTGTCATTGGTTGATTCCTCTGAACAGACCTGCAGTCAGGCAGGACTTCCTGGTGGCTGGTCCAGTCCCTTCCCACAGCACAGTGCCCTCAGCAGCCTCTTGACCCTCTGCTTAGACAGGTCTGCTGACAGAGGAGCCCCTCCCTCCAAGGTTGGGCAGATCTGCTGACTGAGGGGGGGGGGTGGAGAGGTGGTGGGGCTTTCTCTGTCAGCTCACAGGGTCCCAAAAGACAGAGCAGCCTCTCACAGCTGGAGGGTGGCTTTGTCCCCCCTGAAGTGGCATGATCTAGAATCAAGACCAGCTTAATTGGTGGAATCTGTCTGAAGCGTGTTCATTAGTTCCTTTCCTGTGGCTTCTATCAAATGACCTGAAATAGGCAAGTTCAAGGGGGAAGGATTCCCTTGGAGCTCACCATCAGAGGGTTCAGTCCACCTCAACGTCTGAAAGTTCAGGGTCTTGGCTGAGAAGATGAGAGAGGGTCATCCACAGAGTGCTAAACTGAGTCACAGATGTCCTCAGGAGAGAGAATCTGAGGGTAGGGATGTAGTTGGGTATCTGCCAAGCATGTGAGAGGTCGGGATTGCGGAAAGAGAAAGGTGTGTGTGGGGTGATGAGTTCTGAGAGAAGACAGAGAGCAAGGATTAGAGGAATCCTGAGACAAAGGTTAAGGGGGGGGGGGGGACGGATTTCAGTGAAGTGGCTTCCGGCCAAGGATCCTTGGCAGTCACCAGGAGCTGGAAGAGGCAGGGGAACCATCCACCACAGCCTTTTGTTTTTCAAGACAGGGCTTCTGTGTGTAGCCTTGGCTGTCCTGGCTTTGTAAACCAGGCTGGCTCTGCTGAGATTAAAGGCATTCACCGCTCTGATGGCCTGTGCCCTACAAGGCTTTTAGGGAACAGGGCATTAGTACATTTTTAGGTTTGGGGTTTTTTGTTTGTTTGTTTTTTCCTTTCTGAAACAGAGTTACAATATGTAGTCTTGGCTATTCTGGAACTCATAGCAGTTCTCCTGCCTGAGCTTCTCCAGAACTGGACAATAGGTGTGAGCTACCACACTTGGTTTGGTTGTGGATTTCTGTCTCCAGCATTGTGAGAGAACACAGCTTTGTGCTCTCGGCCACTTTGGGACATTTGTCCCTGCGGCCTGCACAGGACAGGACGCACGCTAATGACTTGATTTCACACTCTGACCATTGCTTTCGGGATGACGGCTGTGCCTGTGCGGGCTCCTCTCTGGCTCAGTTTTCCTTAAGCTGCGTCTCTACTGAGTTAGGATCCACACAGCCTGCAGCCTACACGCTGGGCAGCTGCACAGCCTGGGACAGGAAGTCATCCCTGGGACCCTCTGCTGC
>NW_026594383.1:0-5062 GCF_907164565.1 Psammomys obesus
AACCAACCAACCAACCAACCAACCAACCAACCAACCAACCAACCAACAAATGATTTGAAAGGTGATAAGGTGGGATGACAGTGGAGATGGTGTAATGGAAGATGTGAAATAAGACACCTAATGAGGTGAGCTATGACAAATCTAATCCCATGAAATAATGAACTTCAACTGTGCCTAAAATTAAGACACCCCTACCCCATCACACATACCCTGGGCCGAGAATAGAACCTAAGGCTGCAAATGACACGCAGGAGCTCTGGCCCTGACCTACATCTCTAGTCCCATTTCCTTCTGAGAGCATATAACAATCTGTGTCTATAATATGAGCCACGTGACACTTTCTGCCTCCTCACGAAAGTGTGACATTTAATTTTAACTTATATTTTTCTTTTTATTATTAGTTACATTTTATTAACTCTGTATTCTAGCTATATCCTGCTCCCTCATTCCCTCCCAATCCCACCCTCCTCCCTTATCTCCTCCCTGCCCCTTTCCAAGTCCACTGCTTGGGAAGAACCTCCTCCCCTTTCATCTGACCCTGTTTTATCAGGTATCTTCAGGACTGGTTGCAAAGTCCTCCTCTGTGGTCTAGCAGGACTGCTCCTCCCTTGGGCGGTGGGGAGGTCATTGAGTTCCTGTCAGAAATAGTCCCTGTTCCCCTTACTATGGGAAACCAATTGGTTATTGAGCTTCCACGGGCTACATCTGAGCAGAGGTTCTAGGTTATATCCGTACATGGTCCTTGGTGGAGTGTCAGTCTCAGAAAAGACCCCTGTGCCTAGATATATTTGGTCCTTGTGGAGCTCCTATCCTTTCCATGTCATACTAACTCCCCCTTCTTTCATATGATTCCCTGCACTCTGCCAAAGGTTTGGTTATGAATCTTAGTATCTGCTTTGATACACTGCTAGGTAGAGTCTTTCAGAGGCCCTCTGTGGTAGGCTCCTGTCCTGTTGTTTTCTCCTACATCCAATGTACAACCCATTTGTCTTTCTAAGTGAGGATTGATCATCTTACCCCGTGTTCTCTTTATATTTTTCTTTTTAAGCTGAAAATATTTTTAAAGATTTATTTATTATGTATATAGTATTCTGCATGCATATGTGCTTGCACACCAGAAGAGAGCACCAGATCTCATTAGAGATGGTTGTGAACTACCATGTGGTTGCTGGGAATTGAACACAGGACATTTGGAAGATCAGCCTGTGTTCTTAACCATTGAGCCATCTCTCCAGTCCCTAAACTGAAATTTTTGAATACAGAAAATTCTGTTTATATTTATAAGATGGAATAAAATTTGTTTCAAGTTTTCTCATATCATTTCAAATCAGGAAAAAAAAAAATAAAACCAAATCCTGAAACCTGGCTAGAAATCTTTTTTTTTTTTTTTTTTAATTTTAGACCAAATAAAATGCTTCAGACACCAGATGTTTATACAGTTTTGTCTTCCTGAGACACAAAACTTGACCACTTGTACCAGACACGCCTAAAGTGCAACACAGCTGTTTCCTACACTTTAAATCCTTAAAGATGGGCTGGGGAGATGGCTCTGGGTAAGAGCTCCGGCTGCTGTTCCAGAGGACCCAATCACATCAGGTAGGTGCCCACGTCAGGTAGCTTATGACCAGCCATCTGTAACTTCACTAAGAGACTCCCATGCCTCTGGACCCGCAGGCCTCTGCACTCAAGTGCACAGAGACATACTTACACATATTTAAATAAATCTTTAGAGAGCCTTACGAAAGTCTGACTGGAAGGACACAGGTTCTTTGGCATCCAGTTTACATCTCTGTCTGGTGTTTAGTACGCCGAAACTATTACAGGCTTGCTGCACCCTGCTCACTCTCGCTGCACTTTACATCAAACCCAAGGTCTTGAACATGCGAGGTAAATGCCCTAATGAGCTTATATACTACTAGATGGAACAGACTTATAAAAATAAATTAATACTTGTTCTAGAAATTTGAATTATAACGAGATGTATTTGATCCAACGTGTTTAAGAATTCAGAATAAGGAGTATCAGAAACTAAGCAAAACTTAAGGAGAACTAATAGAAAAAGCATCTATAATTTAAAAAAACACCAAAAGTCACTTTTCAGGCTGTTATCCAAAACAGTACACTGATAACCTAAGAAATACCCAGAACCAAGTGTGTAGTTGCATGCCCCAATGGTGGCACTTGGGAAACACAAGTAGGAGATCAAATGCTTCAAGTTGGGGCTGAAGCCAGAGCTTCCTGGTCGAGCCAAGCATGCAGCACAAACCCCTGAATCTGATCCCCAACACAGAAAATAAACACAAAATACCCAACTACAAAGCGCTTCTTAGCCACTTAACTATTGTGACAGGTACCTTCATAACGAACGATGTCACGGAAAAGCAGTATGAAATGTGAGCACAGGAAGAGTACTCACATACCCACTTCCCTGGGCATAACAATACATACCTTATGGGATCAAAGATGACTTCCTGGTTTCCTTACTGTTCCTTCCCTATGCAAGTATGAAATGCTACAATCAGAAAAACATGACTTTAAATCACAAATACACCAGGGTTTCTTACCTGAAGGTACCAGAGAATCCTGCTCAATGATCCTTGCAGAAGCCAGATCACTGATAATGTACTGAAGCCTTAAATGTCTGAACACGGACGCAAATGGTTTTCCCTGCTCAGTTTCAAGGAAAGTCGTCCCTTCAAAGTCTATTAAGAAAGTTTTAATTAAACAGCATTCCTGTCAAATGTGCTGTTTCACGAAATGTTATGGACAGACATACACACAGAGTCTGCTAGAATGTAAGTAACCCACTTCCAAGGATTTTAACAGTCTTTTAACTCTAATATGTGAGAAAACTTAAAGGAACTTTAAAAGTTCCCCCAAATGAATCTTGGTACTAGGCCCTCAGGTTGGGACTCCACTGTTCTTTTATTATAGGACAGCATAGTAAGAGAGGTGTGCTTGAGGAAGTCACTTGTATGAGACTCTCTAGACTCTCTTCCAAAGGAACCCAGAAGGCCACATCAGGATCTTCACATGCTGACCAGGACAGGGGCAGCTATCCATCCTTCCAACTTCCATCATTGACTCTGCGTGCAGTTGTGAACTGCCTGATATGGGTGCTGGAAGCTGAACTTACGTCCTCTGCAAGAGCAGCATACACTCTTAACAACTACTGAGCTGTGCCTCCAGCCCCTGGAGGGCTTCTTACACATCTGCAGTCCAGCTCACATATGACCTCTGCATCTACCTTCCAGGGAGCCATGCACAGAAGCAGTCCAAGGGCTCATCAAGAGGCACTGCCTGAGGGATGGGGCATAGCTTATCAGGGAAATCTAACACAGCCAAACACACAAGCACAATTCCTAAGACACACTGGTGACAAAATAGAGAACAGTAGCTCTGAGGGTCAAATACAGTAATAGTTCAGGAGAGTTTCCTAATCCAGCACTGACTTTCCTGCTATGTGTACGGGGCTGAAGCAGGGAACTGCCCAGCTGTTCTCCAGCTCTAAAACCAAGTCTGCAAGTGAAAGCCAAAGCCTGATTGTAAGAAATATCATATATCATTAAAAGAAGGGGGGGGGGGAAGGCAGATTCTCAATAGAAACATTTCAATGTACCTTTTTTCCACTTTGAAAACCAGACATCTGTTTCTGTCAAAAGCTGCTTCAAGGAGCCATTCCAGGAAGGCACCAGCTGAAGGAACATCCACTAGTTAGAAAAAAAATTGACAAAAGAATTGTAAGATTTCATCGCTTTATGATCACAGTTTTAAATAGTGCTACTTTTAAAAATAACTTTTTTTTTTTTTTTTTGAGATGGGGTCTCCTGTAGCCAGGCTGGCCTTGAATTTAATATGTAGCTGAGGATAACTAGAGAAACCTGTGGGATTACAGGCCTGTACCACCTCACTCAGTTTAAGTCAGCGGCTCTCAACCTGTGAGTCATGACCCCTTTGGCAAACCTCTATCTCCAAAAATATTTACATTACAGTTCTCAACAAAGCAAAATACAATTATGAGGTAGCAGTGAAACTTACTTATGTGGGGAGTTACCACAACACGAAGAACTATATTAAAGTGTCACAGCATTAGGAAGGTTGAGAACCACCGGTTTATGCGGTTCTGGGAATTGAACCCTAGGCTTTGTACATGCCAGGCAAGCACTCTACCAACTGAGCTCTATCTCTAGCCTATGATAATAGCTAAATTTTCCATTTTACAAGCAACTGCAAGAAAGTATAACCACTGAAGTTTTCAAGTCATCATGGCAGGAAATGGGGCTCCTATAATAAAAACTCAGTGTGTATGTATGGTCGAAAGCACACCTATGAAATCAAGCATCTATAGCTGTAACTATATAACGCACTGGTAACTCTGTACTAATATATTGTAATCACTAACAAATCAATCACACTAAACATGACAGGATAAGACTGCAAAAGTAAAAGCGAACATGAGAAAGGAATTTCTGACCCTGTTATTGATACAGTGTGCAAGCAGTGAGGAGCGTGGACACTCAGGCCTTCGGCGACCATGCAGACGCTGAACACATCACCTAATTTCTCTGGGTTTTAATTTTTTCATTTGCAACCCAAGTATCATGGAGGACCTCTTCTGCAGGCTACTAAAGAAATGTGCATTGAGTGTTTATTAGCATGGTGTTGTCAGAGTGACCAGCGTCCAAGATCAGACCCATCGCTCCTGGTATCAAAGGAGCTACCCTGACAGGACTGCCAGTGCGGCTCACAGGTAAAAGTATGAGCCTGACCCCACCACCCACACACAAAATTTTCAACAGCCTAAATGCTGTTGAAGAAAACTAGTAACTGCAGTCTCATCTCAACCACCAAAACGCTGTGACTTGGAAGGTTCTCATTGCAGGTGTCACAACTGTATGAAGTATACAAGACACTCCCACAAAATGACAGACTACAGATGACACAAGAGCAGTGGCCTCTGCCTCAAGAATTCCTTTGTGTTCTGATGCCAACCCTCAGAGTAACAGCTCAAGTTTTTTCTTTCTTTCTTTCTTTCTTTCTTTCTTTCTTTCTTTCTTTCTTT
>NW_026594384.1:0-3026 GCF_907164565.1 Psammomys obesus
TCTTTCTTTCTTTCTTTCTTTCTTTCTTTCTTTCTTTCTTTCTTTCTCTCTCTCTCTCTCTCTCTCTCTCTCTTTTTCTTTCTTTTTTAAAGACAGGGTTTCTCTGTGTAGCCTTGGCTGTCCCGGACTTGCTTTGTAGACCAGGCTTGAACTCAAACTCACAGAGATCCCCCTGCCTCTGCCTCCCTGAGTTCTGGGATTAAAGGCGTGCGCCACCACATCTAGCTCCAGGTAATGTTTTTTTCAACTGTGAAACAATATTGGATCTAAATCCATCAAAAGGATTTTTAAAAGTTGGAATTGGTGTGCCTGTGTGAAGTTAAAGCACACAGGAGGCTGAGGCAGAAAGATTGGTACAGGTGTGGAACACAGAATGAAGTCCTGCCTCCAGAAAAAGACAAAAACAAAAACAAGCATTGCAGTGGTCTGAAAGAGAATAGCCCCAGTAGGCTCATCTACTTGAATGCTTGGTCCTCAGTTGGTAGAACTGTTTGAGAAGAACTAGGAGTTGTGGCCTTCTGAAGGTGTCAGTGTGGGTGGGTTTTGAGGTATTTTTTTTTTAATTTTAATTTTTTTATTAATTACATTTTATTCACTTTGTATCCCCCCCATAAGCCCCTCCCTCCTCCCCTCCTAATCCCACCTTTCCTCTCCCTTCTTCACCCATGCTCCTCCCCACGTCCACTGATAGGGGAGGTCCTCCTCTCCTTCCTTCTGATCTTAGTCTATCAGATCACATCAGGAGTGGCTGCATTGTCATCTTCTGTGGCCTGGTAAGGCTGCTCCCCCCTCAGGGGGACATGATCAAAGAGTAGGCCAATCAGTTTATGTCAGAGACAGTCCCTCTTCCCATTATTATGTAACCCACTTGGACAGTAAACGGTCATGGGCTACATCTGTGCAGGAGTTCTAGGTTATCTCCATGCATGGTACTTGGTTGGAGTATGAGTCTCTGGAAAGACCCCTATGTTCAAATTTTCTGGTTCTGTTGTTCTCCTTGTAGAGTTCCTGTCAGATGCTGAGACTCATGGCAACTGTTGGGCAGAGTGCATGAAAGAAGAGGGAAATAGTAAGCTCTGGAGAGGGTTTTGAGGTTTTAAAAGCCCGTAAGAGTCTCAATCTCTCTCTGCCTTAATATTGCTGATAATGATATAAACTCAGCTACTGCTCCAGTGCCATACCTATCTGCCTCCAAGCTCCCTGCCATGATGATCATGAACCAATCCTCTGAAACTGTAAGGAAGTCCTCAGATAAATGCTTTCTTTTATAAGCTGTCTTTGTCATGCTGTCTCTTCACAGCAATAGGGCATAACTAAGAGTCATGAATCTCTAAATCTAAATAAAGACTTAGGTTTTGGCAAATGGTCACCAGCTTGAGATGGCCTGGTGAACTGACTTAGGGTTTTCAACCCTGTGATGGTGGAGAAATGCACCAAGGACCACTTGCTTTCACTTTGGGGAAGAACTGAACAAATTACTGGAGTTACCTGCCATTTAATGATGTGTCTTGGGTTAGGCAATGTGTCCACCGTAGGCTAAATAAGTACTGAGCACACTCATGGAGGGTGAGGCTGAGCTGTGAGGCTCAGTAGTTTCTGCTTGTGATGGATTTACTGAGACACTCCCACTGTAAGCCAAGCACTATTTACTATGGGAGTAATCTGAATAATATTCTTGTATATATACATCAATACCTTTTTAAGAGCTGTATATACATCCATCTCCACTTGCATCACAAATAAGTTAGATGAACCAATAAGCTGTTTCATGACATTTATACTGAAAAAGAGAAAACAGGAGTGAGCTTGTTTTCACACACAGCTGAAGGACTCTGGTGAACTAAAATATTTTTTACAAAAATGTGTGTGTGTGTGTGTGACAGAAAGAGAGAGAGAGAAAGAGCGAGAAAGAGGTGTGAGTGTAGGCACACATGTGCCCCAGTGTATACGGAGGTCAGACGACAAGTTTCACGGCTTGGTTCTCTCCTTCCATCACAGGTCAGGAAACTGAATTCAGGTCGCTGGGCCTGTGTAGCAATTGCTTTTACCTGCTGAGCCATCTCACTGGCCCTATGAACTCTAACCCTCTGCCAAATAAAATATGGAATGAAAAGTGACAATGATCTTATCTGAGTCAGACAAAGCACCTTAGCTAAGAGCCCCTCTCAGCAGCAGTCTTAGCTTTGACACTGGCTGTGATATCTGCACAGAGCCTGCAGCAGGGAAGCAGCCTCTCCTCCTCCCCATGCTTCTACATAAATACAAAAAGCAAAACACTTAAAATTCACTAAAATAGCTGCACCTTCAAAGTAATCTTTTTTTCCCCCTGAAGCAGGAAATTGCTATACAGATCAGGCCATCCTCAAACTTGCCATCCTCCTGTCTAAGCCTTCTCAGTGCTAAGATTATCAGTGTGCCACCACATTCTATTCAAAATAACCTTTAACATTTATGCTTAAAGGAACTTTAAGCCAGGCATGGGAGCTTATGCCTATAATCCCAGCAGAGGTGGGCATGGATCTCTGTGAGTTCAAGGACAGTCTGGTCTATATAGTGAGCAATAGGGCAGCCAGGGCTACACTGAGAGGTCTTGAGTTCCAGCCAGCCAGAGACCTTGTCTCAAAAGCAAACAAACAAAAAATTTTTTATTATTCTAGGAGTAAGATGAGGAAGTGGAATAGTTTAAATTTAGGATGGAAATATGGTCACTGCCTGCTCACTATTTCATTTTCTCTCCCTTTCCTTTAAATGAGATCTCTAACATCTCTCCCACCTTGGAAGCCATGACACATTAAATCATTTGTTGTATCCATGCCTTTAATCTCAGCATTCCAGAGGCAGAGCCAGGTGGATCTTGGTGAGTTCAAGGTCAGTCTGGTCTATAAAGTGAGCAATAGGGCAGCCAGGGCTACATTGAGAGGCCTTGCTGTTTCAAGACCCCCACTCAAAAAAACAAAACAAAACAAAACAAAAAACCTAAAAAACACTTCACACTCATGACATTTTTACCATAGAACTTTCAAAAC
>NW_026594385.1:0-2116 GCF_907164565.1 Psammomys obesus
ACACCACCACCCTGTCCTGAAAAAGCAAAAACAAAACCAACCAAACAAGCAAACAAAAATCTTGTGAATTTATAGAACACAATTTCTACTACATAACTTATACTAACTAAATTCATATATTTGCTGTTTGGACAGAAACTTACAACTAGGGTATTACTTTTTGGAATTCTTTAGTGCATATAAATGAGTTAAAGGAGAGTGGGGAAAAAAAACAAACAAACAGAAACTCTTTTTCTTAGGCCAGATGTCTTTAATTCATTTAATGCAAATACCTTCAAAACCTATTTATTAATCATAATTTGACAACATACCACAAGATGAAATGAGCTTTAACATAAACATACACAAAACATGAAAAGCTTCTAAAAGGGTCAGTTTAAAAAGCATCGCAGAATGTGAGTGGGTGTGGTTAAAAAGTTACAGCAGTAAAAAAGTTGAGATAAAAGCAGTCTATGCTCACATGAAATCATGTCTGCCGCATGCCTCATGGCAACTGTACTTCAGCAGCACTGACTGCAGCAGTGGGCTGACAGTCAGAATGCTGAGAGAAGCAAGTGGCTGCAGCTTTCTGTTTGCAGGGGCTCTGCCTAGAAGTCGACTCTTGAGTCCATGCTTCATGCTCACAGGCTTTTTCCTCCAGTGCTCTTTTCTACCTGTTTCGTTAGCCATTCCTCAGTAGCTCGACTAAACATATAATAAACACTCACAACAAGGTTTGCTTATTATTTTGGACTGGGGACCCTATAGTAGAGCATCAGCCTAGAACATGCTAGGTTCTGCGTTCACCCTACACAGTCAAACCAGTAGCATGATGTAGCATACTCACCCCACTTCACTGTCTTGTTCAGCCCGGAGCATAGCCAGCCACTGTTGTTTATACACCGAAGATAGCCATTCTAAAGT
Organism: Psammomys obesus; assembly: GCF_907164565.1. NCBI lineage: Eukaryota > Metazoa > Chordata > Mammalia > Rodentia > Muridae > Psammomys > Psammomys obesus. The sequence goes on from NW_026594385.1 coordinate 904, forward strand.
ATAAACATCAATAAGTACTTGATAAAAATTTTTCTAAATTTATACTTAAAACAGCAATTTACAAAACAGGCTGCTTGTTTTATAAACACGCTGTAACAATGCGACTCTCAGCTTTTTACCACTTAAGAGCCTTTGCGCTTTCTCTCGGTTTTAAGAATGGGCTCTTTTCCAAAAAAAGAGAAGACTGCCTATGCTGGCACTTCCATTTCCTCATCACAACTCACACTGATTTCCACTTGTGAACATTGTTCCTAAGAGTGTTTTCAGTTTTGTGTGTGTGTGTTTGGGACAGGATTTCTCTGGGTAGTTCTGGCTGTCTTAGAAGTCACTCTGTAGACCAAGCTGGCCTTGAACGCTTGTAGATCTCCTTGCTTCTGACTCCCAAGTGCTGGGTTTAAAGAAGTGCGCCACTCTGGCTGTTTTCAGTTGTTAATAATGTTCTGCATTGGGAAACTTAATAATGGAGTTTTCATTTATTAGGTTACCTGTCACAACACTTCATTCCGAGGAAATAAGCCATCTGTCAGGTTGTAGAGCACTCTGCAGCAGGAGTGCACACAGCAATGGTGTGGAAGAAAGGTTTCACTGGTTTTGGACTTTATCAGGTGGAAGGGCAACTGTGTGTAAGCTACTACCATCTACATGAAATCTAAGACAAGACAGGAGATGTTCCAAAGACCAGCAGAGAACAGAGGGCTGGAGAGACAGGGCACTGTGAAAAGGAATGTGGCTGTGAACAGCAGGAGAGATAACAGCCTGAAAATACCAAACTTCTGGTGCAAAGCAATTTCGGTGAACAAGGGTCATGGCATTTCCATGGGTGCTAAGCACCTAATGTTCTGCAAAGATAAATGTTCCCAGAGCTGAGGTCAAATAGTGAGAAGGCAGGTATGTAGGCATAATATAAATAAACTGACTGGTTAGAAGGAAGAAAGTGAAGCAGACATCCAAATCCTTTGATGTGGAGGAAGGATTAGGGGTCAGGCCACAAGCGGTACTAGAAAAGACACTAGAGGCTAAGACTGTGACTGTCCTGACCTCCTGGTCTGGGTCCCCAAGGTGAGAGATAAGGCTCTCTTTAAAGTGCATCTTTCAGTACAGCTAAATAAATGCAGAGGAGACAGAAGATTTTGAGATGTGTTGACTCTGATTCCAAAAAACCAACCAACCAACCAACCAACCAACCAACCAACCAACCAACCAACCAACCAAC
>NW_026594386.1:0-7493 GCF_907164565.1 Psammomys obesus
ACACACAGACACACCCACACAAACCCATACAAACACACACAGACACACACACACAAACACACACACATACACACAAATCTGAAGATGTGGGGGACATAGGTTTGGAGGGGGATGTGAAGGGTAGGGAGTGGGGTTTCAGGTATGATCTAAGTATCCTGTATGCATGTATGAACTTAACAAAAAAAATAAAGCAAAAACTAAAAACAAAACAAAAAGAACAAAAACCCACCAGAAATTCACTCAGGCCCAGGAAATGGCCCCTAGGCAGAGATGTAGGTGTTTGACCTGATGCATGTCTATGCATCACAGACAGGATATCTCTGATGCCCAGAGAGTCAAGGAGAGGGTGTTGGATCCCATGGGACTAAAGTTACAGACCCTTATGAGCTGCTGTGTGGGTGCTGGAAACTAGATCCAACTCCTCTAGAAGAGTAACCAGTGCTCGTACCTGCTGAGCCATCTCTTCTTCAGCCCCAAATAAAGAAATCTTAAAAAAAAAAAATCCCCTATTCAGCCACATGAATTATGATGTGTAAAGTGTTTGTAATGGGAGCCAGAGCTCACGCCACAAAGTGATAAGTATACTCAAGGCTCTGGCTTCGGTCCCCAGCCCAGCACAAGCAGAATTTAGAGTGGTGTGGAGAGCCTTTGCAGTGACGGCGCACGCCTTTAATCCCAGCATTTGGGAGACAGAGGCAGGTGGATCTGTGTGTGTGTGTGGCCAGCCTGGTCTATAAAGCAGTTCTGGGACAGTCAGACCTATATAGAGAAACCTGTCTCAATACAAAAAACAAACAACACCACAACAAAAAATACCAACAACCCACAGCCGGGTGTGGTGGCACGTGCCTGTAATGCCAGCACTCAGGGAGGCAGAGGCAGGTGATAGCTTCGAGTTCCAGGACAGCCTGGTCAACCTGGTCAAAGCAAGTCCAGGATAAACAAGGCTACACAGACAAATCCTGCCTCATAAAACCAAAAATAAATAAATAAATAATGCATAGATAAATAAATAATGGTGTTTGGGACTGGCAAGACGGTTCAGACTGTAAAGGTACTTCCTGCCGAACCTGAGGATTGGAGTTCGATCCCTAAAACCCACATTTGCTATAAGTTCTCTTCTGATGCCCACACTCAAACCATGGTTCACATAGATAGACAGACACTATAAATAATAAATAAATGTTTAGAATAATGTTTGATGCTGTGTGTGAGAGAGAGAATGAATTTCCGGTGGCCTTGTACTCACTACGTAGCCGAGGATAGCCTTGAACTTGTATCCTCTTGCCTCCACCTCCTCAGTCCTGGAATAACAGGCCTGTGCAGTGTACCACTCTGGCCGGTTTGTGTAAAATCCTCTTTTATTTGTCTCTGTAATTGTCGTTTCAGAGGCTTACTGCCCCTGCTAACCTAATCCTAGGCCTGGAAGCTTCCAGCCTCCATACAATTTAATGCAGGCCTAGAATGTTTTCAGCCTCTGAGACTTACTGTGGAATAAGCTCACTCTTTCTGGTTCTTTCTGAACTCTCACTGGCTGGTTCAACCCAGCTGTCTGGCTCAAAACTCCTCTCCGAGCTGACTGATTCAAACTGGCTTCTCTCAGCTTCTGTCTGAATTGCTCAGTTTAGCCTCATCCTAATTTAGGCTGTGTGTGTGTGTGTGTGTGTGTGTGTGTGTGTGTGTGTGTGTGTGTTTAGTAGTTCAAGTATTTTTTCTTTATTATTATTTTATTATTAATTACAATTTATTCACTTTGTATCCTCCCTCATCTCCTCCTGGTCCCACCCTTCCTCCCTCTTCTCCCCCTATGTCCCTCCCCTAGTCCACTGATAAGGGAGGTCCTTCCTCCCCTACTAGCTGACCCTAGCCTATCAGGTCTCATCAGGTCTGTCTGGATCCTCTTTGGCAATGTGTTCTAATCTTCTGGCTCCTTCTCATTCTCTGGCTCATTCTGCCTTCCCCTGAGTGTAGCTTGTTCTCTCTTCAACCTGTCTCTGTAAAAACTCTCCAGGTAAAACTACCCCTGAACTCCACAAACTGAAGCGACTTGCACTCAACTCCACTGCACTGCCTCTCGACTCACTCTCCGCCAAACTGCCTGAACAGCACGGACTAGAACTCAGAGAACCCCGTGCCTCTGCCTCTTGAGTGCTGGTATTAAAGGAATGTGCCATCATGTTTGGACCTAAGCTTTTCTTTACCCTGAAGCTTGCTCTAGAGCAGGCTGGCTTTGAACTCAGAGACCTGCTTGCCTCTGTCTCCTGGGATTAAAGCTGTGCGTGTATTCCGGCTGGATCACGCAGACCTGGCTCTCTTGACCCAGCAGCCGTATCCTGACTTAGATTCTCCCGCTTTGGCCCCACACCTCCCCAGTGCTGAGATTACAAGTGCGCACCACACAACAGCCGCTGGTGTGGATGTGGCAGGCCACTTAGAGAGAGGGTGTTATGTCGAGATGGGACCTCTGGCTTTGAAGTCAGACAGGCTCACATCCTGATGCCCAGTCATTAATTCACTTAGGCTCTCTGAACTTAAGTGTCCTTTTCTGGAAAGCGTCCTTAAGGACAAAGTGAGAGATAATACAAGCAAAGGGCTCGGCACAGGGCCAGACTCACAGTGGGCATCTTAGTACCATCATGGGAACATCAGTCATTTCGCCGTAAGATAGAGCTGGTTCCATAGGGCTTGAGGGGCAGGTCATGTATTTTATTTCTCTCCTATTCGTTCGGCCTGATTCTTCTCTTTTTCAAGTGTGTGCCTGTGTGTGTGCTGTATGCTTGTTTTCCTAAGTGTGCCGGTACCTATGGAGGCCAGAGGTTGACAGGAAGTGTCAATCTTCACAATCACGTATTGAGGTAGCATCTCTCAGTTGAGTCCAGAGCTTGCCAACAGGCTAGTCCAGCTAGCCAGTTTGCTCCAGGGATCCCTATTTGGCTCCTGTGTCCACCTGGCACTTACGTGGGCGCTTTTATGGTTAAGTCCTTTATCCACTGAGCCATCTCCCCAGACTCTGGGTGAAGGGCACCTGAATTACTCTTTAAATTTACTTAATGAGTGTTCTATCTCCATGTATGCCTGCAGGCCAGAAGAGGGCATCAGATCCCGGAATGATTGGGAGCCACCCTGTGGTTGCTGGGAATTGAACTCAGGACCTTCTGGAAGAGCAGACTGTGCTCTTAGCCACTGAGACAACTCTCCAGCCCCGAATCAGTCACTCTTGCACGATAAACACTTTTTGCCCTCCGAGCTGTCTCCCTGGCCCTCTCGTTTCTTATGTTTTAAAGAAAATAAAGCCACTCAGCTGTTGAGTGTTTTCTCAGCACTCGTAAGACCTTGGGTTTACCCAGCACTTCCTGGGGTTGTGGGGGCTGGTGCGGACAGAGAGAAAGCATGTTAGTTTCAGCGCTGTTGACTGAGAGGACTAACGTCAAGGTGTGAGCGTCTGATGGGTTCCCTGTGACGTCACTACCTCCTGTGGAAGAACAAGGCAGTGCCCTGCAGAGCCAGGGAGCCAGAGGCCAGATTGGTTCTCACTTCCGCAGCCCACCTCCTGGGCTGGGAGTCCCAGACAGTAGAGCCTCCTCCCATTCCGTGGGAAGCCTCCTCCCACCTTAGCTGGAGATGAAGGAAGATGCCTGAGAGAGAGTCTTTGTCACTGAACGCTGGAGGTTTGGCTGTTGCCCTCGGAGGAGGAGGGAGATAAAATTCTAAGTCCTCTGGTGGGAGTCTGCAGTTGAATTCAATTCTGCCCCCTTCTAGCACCCCAGCATGGCTTGACACTTAAAAACAAGTAATACATACTCGCATCCCACAAGCTCTATACAAATTGAATTGCAGCTGACTGGGCAATACAGTATAGCTATTTATTTAAACTTTAATTCCATAATGTGACTTTCTATTTTCATTTTGAAACCTCTCTCTCTCTCTCTCTCTCTCTCTCTCTCTCTCTCTCTCTCCTGTGTGCGTGCGTGCGTGCGTGCGTGTGTGTGTGTGTGTGTGTGTGTGTGTGTGCATTTTTCCAAGTTTCAATCATGGTCCCCAACCTAAGACTATGAGGCTAAGGAATGGGTCTATTGCCATTGCTAAAGCAGTCAGGTTAGATGCCTGTTTCAGAAGCTGCCAAGTCCAAAGACCAGGTGGACTGTACCCACTCCGCTTACCTGTCCACTCACCACCTACCCGTACCCAACGACCCACCGATTCATCCACGCGGGCGTGCAGAGGGGCTGTGATAGAAAAGGCTGAGCGCGGTGTGAGACTGCCCTCTAGAGGTTGCTCCGGGAAGGTGCAGGTGGAGAGTTGCCCTCCCTCATTCCTCTCTCACAGGAGGTTAAACCCAGCGCCAGGGAAAACAGAATGTAAGAGGAGAGGAGGCAGGGGTAGTAGCGCTCAAACCGGGCCTCAAAAAGCTATCTGTGACATCTCCAGCCCCCCTCCCCTTTCTCTCTCTCCGCTTTTCGAGACTCTCTTTTTAGACCAGGCTGGCTTTGAACTCACAGCGATCCGCCTGCCTCTGCCTCCCTGAGCACCGCCGGGCAGCTCTTAGAAAAAAGCTATTCTGGACGAGAGAAACAGCTCTAGATAGAACAGCAGGCTTGCAGGGGCCTGTGAGGAGAGCAGACATACCTAGTTCACAGCCATGACATACCCAGCAAGAGAGGGAGGGCCAAGGGATGAGGAAACCCACCCAACAAATTCTCCTGCTCCGAAGGATGAAGTCAGAATGCCGATTGCAAAGCCGCGGGATCTCAGTTTTCTGGAGGGAGCGCATTGATTTGTTCATTCAAGAGGTATTTGCTGAGTGAGCGCCTCGCCCGTGCCAGAAGCTATTTTCAGCCCGGTGTGTACCACAGGCAGCCATCCGACACTCGAGCGGCCTAAAATGTAAGCGTGCACAAGAGGACAAAGAGCAATCACTGCGGTGATTGTGTTTGCTGTAGAAGGCCGTGCTAAAAGCGACCGGCAGCGCTCTGAGTGATAAAGCAGGCTGGGAGAGGGATCATCCATCGCCAGGCCCTACTGCTCTGACACCAGGCACGCAGGTGACACACAGACATTTCCGCAGGCAAAACACCCACACACCTAAAATTATACGAATAAGCCTGTCAAGGTGCTGCACACCTTTAATCCCAGGATTCAGGAGGCAGAGACGGACGGATCTCTTGAGTTTGAGCCCAGCCTGGTCTTCGGAGCAACTTCCAGGCCAGGCAGGACTACCCAGAGAGACCCAGTCTCGAACGATAAATTAAAAATAAAGTTACACATAAAAATAAATTAATTAAAAAATTTAAAACGTTATATATCGTGGTAGAATTATTAGACTCTTTAGCGCTCCTACCATATCCGGCTAGTCCCTGCCCCCAAATAATGAATTCAGAGACCTAGCAAATTATTAGCACAGCTTTAGCACAGTAACCGGGCAGGTACGATTTAAACTAATTTTCCATGCTAGTCTGGCTATTTCCCAGCTGCGTTCCCAAATTACCTGTCTGGGCTGGATCTGCTCCATCACGTCCTGTTTCTCCACCTTTCATTTTGTTGTTGTTGTTTGTTCTGTTTTTTGTTTTTTCGAGACAGAGTTTCTTTGTGTAGCCTTGGCTGTCCTGGACTCACTTTGTAGCCCAGGCTGTCCTCTAACTCACAGAGATCCGCCTGCCTCCGCCTCCCCGAGTGCTGGGATTACAGGCGTGCACCACCACACCCGGCTTTTGTTTCTCCATTTTCTTCCTCCTCCTCTCTCTCACTTTCTCCCAGTCTCCTGGTACCTACTTGAGACTCTCACCTAAGAACTGAGGCCCTGCCTACCTCTATCCTGCCCAGCTACAGGCTCCAGCCTTTCTTTATTTTAACCAATCAGAGAATATTGGGGATCAAAGTTTACACAATACCACTTAGTGTACAGGAGAATGTGTTTGTCTGAACTGCAACCAGATCTTGGGGGCTAGTATTTAGCGTCTGAATACATAGAGCACCAGGCCAAACCCCAACATATGTGTGTGTGTGTGTGTGTGTGTGTGTGTACATATGTGTACATATATATTTGTGTGTGTATATACATACACATGAGTGTTTTAGTTGCATGTATGTCTCTCTGTATACCACACATGTGCCTGGTGCCCTCAGAGGCCAGAAGGGGGCATCAGACATCCTGCAATTGAAATTACAGATGTAGCCTGTGTGCTGAGTCCTCTGGAGGCGCTGCCGATGCTTTCTGACCACTGAGCCATCTCTCTAGCCCCTCTTTTTCTCTTTGAGATGAGGTCTCTAGCCCAAGCTGGCCTCAAAATGTCTAAGTAGCCCAGGATGACCTTGACCTTTCTGATCCTCTGCTCCACAGAATTCTAGGTGCATGCCACCCCACAGAGCACCTGAGGTTCTGAAGATGGGATCCAGGACTACATGAGTTTGAGGCAAGCATCCTACCAACTGAACTATGTTCCCAGCCAAAACAAACTTACCTTTTAAAAACAATAAATAAATAAATAGATAGATAGATAAATAAATAAATAAATAAAGGCAAAGTAAGATTAAGGGTTATCTTAAGTTTGGATTGGATGATTGCTATATTAAATAGGGACACCAGACAAGCCTTTGAGCAAGACCTAAAGAAAATTATTGAGTGAGCCCCATAGTTATAAAGCAATGGTTCTCAATCTGTGGGTCTCGACACCCTCTGGGAGTCAAGCAACCCTTTTCACAGGGGTCACATACTAGCTATCCTGCATATCAGATACTTACATTACGATTCCTAACTAATTACAGTTATGGAGTTACAGTTATGGAATTACAGTTATGGAGTAGCAGTGAAAAATTATGGTTGGGGGTCACCACCCGTGAGGAACTGTATTGAGGGGTTTCAGCGTTAGGGAGGTTGAGCCGGAGTGGCAGCCAGTGGAAGGAAATGTCAGCAGATGGTCAGAGGGTGTAAGGACGGTGATCTTTGACCCCGACTAACAATTACTTTACTAATAGTATTTAAGAATAGATTGTGAAGCCAGGCATGGTAGTACACATTTATAATTTTATTTGGCTATTATCTTTAGGAGGATCAGGAGTTCAAGGTCAGCCTCATCTAAGGAGCAAGTTCAAGGTTTCATTTGGGTGGCCAGCCAGATGGCTCTGAGGGTAAAGGTGCCTGCTGCCACACCTGACAGAGTTTGTGCCCTCGGACTCACATGTGGAAGGAACGGAGTGACTTTGGCAAGTTATCTTATTCCCCAACACACACTTATTTTATATGCATGTTTTGCCTGTATTTTTATATCTATGTGAGGGTGTTGGATTCCCTGGAGCTGGAATTACAGACAGTTGTGAGCTGCCATGTGGGTGCTGGGAATTGAACTCAGTCCTCTGGAAGAGCAGCCAGTGCTCCTAACTTCAGAGCCATCTCTCCAGACCCTGGAAAATTATCTTCTGACCTCAACATGTGCCCCCATGGATATATGCATAGATAGATAGATAGATAGATAGATAGATAGATAGATAGATAGATA
>NW_026594387.1:0-15311 GCF_907164565.1 Psammomys obesus
ATAGATAGATAGATAGATAGATAGATAGATAGATAGATAGATAGATAGATAGATAGATGTAAAGTTTTTTTAAAGCATTTAGGGCTGGAGAGATGGATCAGCAGTGTTTGCTTGCAGTCACGAAGAGCAGAGTGCAGGTTCCAGCTCCCACAAAATCAGCCAGGTGGTCTGCGCTTGCCTGTCTCTCTAGCTCTAAAGGAGGCAGAGGCAAGAGGATCGCTGTGGTTTTCTGCCTCCAGCCTGGCTGAATAGACATAAGCCCCAGGTTCAGAGAGAAAATCTGTCTCAAAGGAACAGATGGAAAGTGAGAAAGGGAGACACCTGACATCATCTTCTGGCCACTGAGCTTGTACCCTGGCCATGCCCCCCACACACACACACACACGAGCACACACACACACGCACACCTCACTATGTAGCCCTGGCCTGGAACATGCTATGTTGACCAGGGCGAGCACAAAAAGAAAGGGCATCTATCACCACATCCAGGGACACTGATTTGTTCCTAGAACTAAATTAAATGAATCTGCTTGTTTTAGTGTGTTTAATTTTTTGTATGTTCATTTGTTGTTTTCGAGACAGAGTTTTGACAGCCCTGGCTGTCCCGGAACATCACCTCACTCTGGCCTCCAACTCAGAGATCTGCCTGCCTCTGCCTCCTGAGGGCTGGGATTAGAGGCGCTGGCTGCTCCCACCCAGCTGTACTTTATTTCCTGGGGGAGAGCAGTGTGCCACAGCGCATGCTCGTGTGGGTGTTGGTGGGTATGCTGTGGCACACTGAGGCCAGAGGACAACTTGTAGACGTTAGCTCCTATGTGTTGGTGTGTGTGGCTCGAACTTGGATCATTACACTTGGTGGATAAGTGCCTTGATCCACTGAGCCATTCATGGGCTCCTTTATCCCATGTGGGTTAGTTTGGTCCAACTTGTAGTTGATTTCACTAGTCTCGGGGGAGGGTGGACAAGGTCTAGCTGTATAGACAGGGCTACCTTTATTTTATGTGTGTGTGTGTGTGTGTGTGTGTGTGTGTGTGTGTGTGTGTGTAATTTGGGGCTGGAGAGGTGGCTCAGTGGTTAAGAGCACTGTCCGCTCTTCCTAATTAGACCCCGGTTCAATCCCCAGCACCCACATGGCAGCTCACAACTGTCTGTAACTCCAGTTCCAAGGGATTTGACACCTTAATGCTAATGCACATGGAATAAAAGTAAATAAATAAAAATTTATATGATTTTATGTGCATTACTATGAAGGTGTCAGATCCCTTGCAATTGGGGTTACAGACAGTTGTGAGCTGCCATGTGGGTGCTGGGAATTGAACCCTGGTCCTTTGGAAGAGAGACAGTGCTCTCAACCACTGAGCCATCTCTCAGCCCCCCAGTCTACCTTTAAATGGGCAATTTTCGACAGGCATCGGTGGTGCATGCCATTAATCCCAGCACTTGAGAAGCAGAGGCAGGTGGATCTCTGTTTGAGTTTGAGACCAGCCTGGTCTACAGAGTGAGTTCTAGAACAGGCAAGGCTACCCAGAGAAACTCTGTCTTGAAAATACCAAATAAGTAAATAAACATGTAATTCTCAGGGCTGGAGAAATGGCTCATCAATTAATGTGGGACCAGGGAGCCGTACATGGGGGTCAGGGAGGAACTAGCCTGGAGCAAGAGTGAGGTCAAGATGTGTCTAACCCCCCAAAATCTTATCTTGAGATTGGCGTGAGTGGGACTGTTCCCTCCCTGCCCTGGGCCTGCATGTCTTAGCACACATAACCTTACAACCCCCCCCTCTCCCCCCGCTGAGGTGGTCATCATAGCCTGGCTTCTGGATCATAGGTTAAACTTCCTCTCTCCTTAACAGGTCATGTCCAACAAGCGCCTGGATTTCCTCTACATGCAAATAAGACATTACTAGCACCTTGACCCTGGTCAATGATATACATCAGCCCAGCTCAGCCTGAAAGCCTCTTCACTCCCCAAACGTTTAAATAGCCTTTATCTCCACCTCCACCCCCACCCCCCAATTAAACAAGCTGTCTCAGTGAAGCTGTCTTCCGAGAAGGACTACAGAGTGAGAAGGAGAACCAACTCTGACCTCCACACACACTGGTAGCACTCAGAAGGCAGAGGCAGGTGAGTTCAAATCAAAGGCCAGCCTGAAAAAAAAAATGTAAAAAAGGTTAAAGCACACACTCTCCAAGCCACCTTATCTGGAGTGGGTGGATTCCAAGACCCCAGTAGATGCCTGAAACCTAGTACACAGGCACCTTGGTAACCGTGGATCTGTGGAACTGATAACCTGAGCTATTAAGTAAACTGACTTGCTGATAGCTTGTACTGATGGATAAGCTGGACAAAGGGAAGATTCACCTCCAGGGCAAGGCAAAGCAGGGATGGGACATGAGAGCTCAAAATATCATCATGGAGCTCAGACTAGTGTGCAAATTTAAAACTGACCTTTTCCACCTATCATTCCCTCTCCTCCTACCCTCACGTTTTTGTTGTTGTTGTTTTTTTTTTGAGACAGATGCTGATGTAGCTCAACTTTGAACTGAAGGTGTAGTCAAGAAGCTTTATCTTCTGATCCCCCTGCCTCTGTTTCAGGTGTTGGCTATCAGGCTGTTTACACCATCCTGGAACTGAACTCAGAGCTTCACAAGTGCTTTGTAAGAAGAGGGCATCAGATAAGCTAGGGCTGGAGTTGTGAGCAGCCATTTGAATGTCTCTTTAGAGGGAGCCAGAGTTTTGACTTTTCAGATTCATTTTGCTGTGTGTGTGTGTGTGTGTATGTTGCTGTCGTTTCAGACAGGATACCATTCTGTAGCCCAGGCTAGCCTAAAATTCATGTCAATCTTGCTATCTCAGTTCCCTGAGCACTAGGATGACAGGTATGGGGCAGCACACCAGCCTATAGTAATTTTAGATATTTCTATTAGAAATATAATCACAGCAGAGGAGGACATTGCAGCCAGTCCTGAGACCTGATAAGCTAGGGTCAGATGAAGGGGGAGGAGGACCTCCCCTATCAATGGACTTAGAGAGGGTCATGGGAGAAGATGAGGGAGGGAGGACAGAAATGGGAGGGAATGAGGGAGAGGGCTAAAGCTGGGATACAAAGTAAATAAACTGTAATTAGTATAAAAAATTAAAAAATATGTATAATCACAGACTGGAGAGATGGCTCAGCGGTTAAGAGCACTGGCTGTTCTTCTAGAGGTCCTGAGTTCAATTCCCAGCAACCACATGGTGGGTCACAACCATCTGTAATGGAATCTGATTCCCTCTTCTGCTGTGCATGAAAACACTGTTCATAAACATAAAGTAAATAAATATTTTTAAAAAAAAATACATTATCTCTTTTTTAAAAAAAGAAATCTAACCACAATTGTATAAACATAATTCAGCTTTACTATACTACATTAGGAGGGATGGAGTGCTGACTCATTGGCTGAGAGCACTTGTTGGTCCTCCAGAGGCTCTGGCTTTGACTCCTAGTACCCACATGGTAGCTCACAACCGTCTGCAACTCCAGTTCCAGTTACCCTTTTCTGACCTTGTAGCCACCAGCTATACACATGTGGTGCACAGATATGCATGCAGGCAAAACACTCATACATTAAAAAAAACTAATTAACTTTTAGGTGTAGAGAGAATATCTTGTGTATTTTATGGCTGCATTGCCTGTCAATTAAAAAACCTATGGCCAATAGGAAAGGGTACAATAGAAAATAGGACATCCAGCAGGCACAAAGGATTCTGGAATAGAGCCAGGTGCAGAAGATTTGTCTGGGAAGATGTGAAGAAGACAGACACATGGTACCTGAGCACAGGTAACCAGCCACATGGCAGAACATAGATTAGAATAAATGGGTTGATTACATTATGAGCTAGTCAGAGAAGACTAGCTATATGGCCTAGGTGTTTGTAAATATATTTTAAGTTTCTCATGAGTCCTTATTCCGAGGGCTTGGGGCTGGAGCAAAAACCACCACAACAATTAAGAACTTGGGATGCTCACAAACACCTGAAATTCCAATTCTAATGGATCCCACACCCTCTTCTGGCCTCCCTGGGTACCTCCACATTTGTGGCATTCATCTATACATACAGGCACGCACACACATTTATTTTTTAAAGTTTTTGAAGTAAGATGTGATGGCACATGCCTTTAATCCCAGCATTTTGGAAGTAGAGGTGTAGGCAGGCAGATCCTTGTGAGTAAAAGGCCAGCCAAAACCTCTCTCAATTAAAAAAAAAAAAATGACTTAGCAATTAAGAGCACTGGCCGCTCTTCCAGAAGACCCAGGTTCAATTTCCAGCACCTCTGGAATGGAGTTACAGACAGTGTTAGCTGTCTGCCCTGTGGGTGCTGGCAGAAACTGTCTGCAACTCCAGTTCCGGAGTTTCTGACGCCTTCTTTGGCCTTGGAAGGCACTGCATGTACATGGTTACATAGTCAAGCAGGCAACATACCTATACACATAAGAATAAGTAACGTCAGGGCTGGAGCCATGGCTCAGCGCTTAAGGACACTGGCTGCTCTCGCGGAGAACCAGGTTCCATTCCTCGCCTCCCCAAATGTTTAGGCTGGGAGAGCTTTGTGAACCTGGTCTCCACATCAAACTTCAGGACAGCCAGGGCTACATAGAGGGACCTTGTCTCAAAAGCAAACAAACAAACAAAAACTATACAAGGAGCTGAGGATGACTCAGAGGTTAAGAGCACTGTCTGCTCTTCCAGAGGTCCTGAGTTCAATTCCCAGCAGCTGCATGGAAGCTCCCAACCATCTGTAATGAGATCTGGCGCCCTCTGCTGGTGTGCAGACACACATGCAGGCAGAACATTGTACACATAATAAATAAAAATAGATCTTTAAAAAAAAGAAACTATACAAAACAAGAAAAAAGCTCTGCAACGCATCCTTTTTCATCAGAGCCTTTGCATAACATTTTTATTTAGTTCAGGATCCTAGAAGTGATAATACTGGGTCAAAGAAGATGGAGCATTTAAAGGTTCTCAGTTACTCAAGAATTACTGGGTCAAATGTCATTCATAGCATTTCAAATCAAAATATTGCCAAGCTGCTTTCCAGGAAGGTTTCCTAATTCACAACAGCTGTGCCGTTACTGCATTGCTATTTTTCTGATCCTACCACTTGTGCTTGTGTGTGTATATATATATATATATATATATATATATATATATATATATATATGGTTTTGTTGTTTAGTTTTTTTAGCAGGGCTTTGCTACTTAACCTAGACTGGCCTGGAGCTCATTCAGATCTTCCCGCTTTAGCCTCCTGTTGCCATAAGCATAACAGCCCCTGACTCCTTTTACGCTTCATTCTATCAATTATTGCTTCCAGTACAACTGTCTGGCCCCACCTGGGTTTATTTGACCTAAACTCAAGAAGGTTAGTCTGGCCTTGAACTCCTGACCTTCCTGTCTCCACCTGCCAAGTGTTAAGATTTCAGATGTCAAACACCAAGGCTGGCTTTAACTGTGCTTTTTTTTTAAATTTAAATCCAGTTTGTAAGTCCATGTCTGCTGACCACAGGCAGGTCCACAAGAGCACGCTCACAACTTGGAACAAATCACCACGGTGGAATATACTGCAAAGGCGTCGGCTCTCCGGGCTTGGAAGCCACGTCTCGCGGGATCTCGGTGGTCCTCGGACCCTCGGACGGGACTACAAACCCCAGGAGGCATCGCGCTCCCAGGTCCAAGCGGCCGAATGAGAGCGCGGAACCCTTATCACGTGCCCACTGCGTCGGGCGGCCCGTCACCGCTCCCACGCCTTTTTCTTCCGCTTGCGCCTTCGTCGCCATTTTGCGTTGAAGGTTGTAGAACCTCTGAGTCCCCGTCGACTCTATGGTCGAGCGTTTCGGCGTCCGACCAATCGTAACCCCGATCCGGGGAACAGAACCCGCCTTTATCCGCAAGGAGGCGGGAATTGCCACGGAGCTCCTGTCGGGAGAGAGGAAGGCGCTGAAGAAGACCAATAAGGAAGGAGGAGTTGATGACGACGGCCAATCGGAACGCGCGGAGACAACGGCCAATGGGAGTGGAGGGACCCCGGACACGTGGGTGGGGGAGCGCAGCGCTGGGACCAAGGGCTAAAGCTGGGAGGTGAGTCAGTCACCTTGAGCGGGGAGAGTGCTGTGGGCTGATCAGGGGCTGCAGGGGAGTGGGAGAGCAGGTGACTTGGGGCCGGGAGCCAGGGGTCCAGAAGGCTGTGGGCTGGGCCACGTGGAGCAGCATCTGCCTCCAGGGATGGGAAGGAGGACGGGAGTCTTTAAGCCTTATCAATTAATGTTAATTACCAACGGTAATGAGCGATAAACGGCCGCTGGGGAGAGTAGGGGACAGCTCTGTATCACGGGCAGGATCCTGCACGACGCCTGCCAGTTTCTGCCTCCAGTCTTCCCGGGAGGGCATTCCCTTTCGCAACATTTCCCTCTTGGGGCCTTAGCCGCCGCCTTGTACTTCCGAGCTCGGGTTGCTGTCCATCTGCAGACCCGCTGCCTAGAAAGTGGTTGACCCCTGAACCCGCGAAGTCCTTCTGACCTCTGATACCCCCCCTTAGCTGGGGCATAGGGAGGAAAGGTTCGGGGAGAACGATTGGAGGTGGATGGGGACGACAGAAGGTCGTCAGTGTAAGCAGGCAGCCAGGCTTTCATAGGAGTCACGGATTTTCCCCCCTCCCGCTCTTCTTGCAGATTGAAAAATGCAGACTACCAAGGCACTGCTCGTTTCTCCAGTTCTGGTAAGCTGTGGCTCCGGGCTACCCTATAGTGTCGTGCATGGTATAGGAGCGGTCTTGTTTAATGAATGGACTAAGAGGAGCTGGCGCCCCGTGACCATGATGGCTTTCGTGGGAGGCTATGGGATGTCACGCAGGTAACCTATGCTTACTCAGGCCTGTAAAACAATCTGTCGGGGCTTTCTTGAGTGTTCTCCGAGAGGCTAGAGCTGACCTTTTATCATCGTCCTGGCTTGGCTGTAGCCAGATGACCGGAAGACAGTTTTCCTCAACCTTGGCTTCATGTGCAGTTCATCTGGAAAGCTTAACATTGCTAACGCCCAGACTGCACCTCAGACCAGTTGCGTCAGACCGTGAGAGTCGAGGTGGAACCCCAAGCAATTATTTTAGAACTCCCCAAATGATTCCAGTGTTCTGCCAAGTGTCAAAGTCATCGCACTAAATAACATGTCACTGCGGGGCTCTCCTAAGAGGACTGTCCGGGGAGCCCACGCCAGGCTTTCTGGCCGACTTCATGAGGAATACGTTGCTGGAGTGCATTTTAGTAAATTTCTCCTCCGGTGCCTTTTGTTACCTCATTTCACTTACTGTAACCGATTGGATGTTTGAGTGTTACTCTATTCTGGGGAACTGATTAAGGCTGTGCCCTTGGAGACAGACTTTGTGCCTGGTTTGGTTTGGTCGTGGTTCTGAGGATTGACCCCAGAGGCTTGTGATTGTTCCCCAGCCTGGTGCATGATTTCAAATGGTGGTTGCTGCTACTGTGACCTGCTACAGACTATCAGGACAGCTGTCTCCGGTGTAGGCCTGCCTGAGAGAACTGAGAATAAATTAATTGACCTTGAAATTTATCGGACTGTTTTCAACAACTCTTGTCACTTCGGTTGGGTTTTGGTCTTTTGTTTTCTTTTTGCCTGGTTTGGAGCGATACATCTTTTGGATTTTACAGATCCGCTCCTGTACCAGGGGTCTAATCAGGCCTGTGTCTGCCTCCCTCCTGAGTCGACCAGAGGCCCCATCCAAACAGGTAAGGAAGTGAGGCCCCTCAAGATCTCCCTAGGCAGTGCTCCCTCCAGCTAACCGAATTGCTGTTAGGACAATTAGAGGATCCATGAGGCTCTTGTAATTTCAAGTCTCAAAATAACAGGCCTGTCTGTGACTAGCCCTGTCTGAAAACACCCTAGGACTGACTGCCATTCTCCCTGCACACAGAATACTCTGCCCTTGTCAGGCTGTTTGCCAGCTGCTGCTTAGCTCAGGTGGGTGGGGTAGGGGTGGAGCCAGCCACCTGACAGATGCCTCCACGCCTGCCTGCTCTCTTCTTACTCCTGCCCTTTGTTCTAGCCTTCCTGCAGCAGCTCCCCTCTCCAGGTGGCCAGACGGGACTTCCAGACCAGTGTTATTTCCCGGGACATTGACACAGCAGCCAAATTTATCGGTGCTGGGGCTGCCACAGTTGGTGTGGCTGGATCAGGGGCTGGCATTGGAACAGTGTTTGGTAGCTTGATTATTGGCTATGCCAGGTAAGTTTGGGGCTGCCTATATAGTATTTCCATATAAGCCCCACCCAATTTGGCAGAGTCTTAGCAAGACGGGAGCTTTCAAGTTGGTGTTATTTTACCTCCTGTTTCTCCAGTGACCTAGTCAGAATTGAAGTATCCCCTTATGAACTTGCCAAGTTGCTAGTTTCCCTTCCTATCCAGTCCCCTGGGTCAATGTAGGCTAGGCCCTGTGGTTCGTAACACACTCCCCTCACCTACGCCCTCACCTTTTCCTGTCTCTGGCAGGAACCCGTCTCTCAAGCAGCAGCTCTTCTCCTATGCCATTCTGGGCTTCGCCTTGTCTGAGGCCATGGGGCTCTTCTGTTTGATGGTCGCCTTCCTCATCCTCTTCGCCATGTGAGGCTCCATGGGGTCACTCAGCCGTCCCTGCTGCTTTGACTCCATGCCAGTCCTGGTGCTGGAGTGTGCTAAGCTTTAGCATTAAACAACAACGTTTCTCTAAACCATTTGCCTGTGCCTGTCTTTCTACCCTGGGGTGGGGGATAGCTTTGGAAGGATCCCACTGTCTCCCAGGAGGACAGTGAAGTAGCCTGGGTAATGATGGTGGTGCTTTGTCCCTTTCAAGTTTAGCATATTGACAGGTACCATTATATATATATATATATATACACACACACACACACACACACACACACACACACACACACACACAATATGTATATATTGTTCTGCCTGAATATGTGCCTGCAGGCCAGAAGAGGGCACCAGATCTCACTATAGATAGTCATGAGCCATCACCTGGTTGCTGGGAATTGAACTGAGGACCTCTGGAAGAGCGGCCAGTGTGCTTAACCTCTGAGCCATTTGGGGAAAGATGTCTTGTTTTGTTTTTTGTTTTTTGTTTTTTTTTTTTTGAGTCCTCAGGGCCTTGCTGTGTGGCTCTGGCTGGCCTGGAACTTGCTTTGTAGACTGGACTAGCTTTGAAATGACCGAGATCCACCTGCCTCTACCTCCCGAGTACTAGGATTAAAGGCATGTGCCACCTTTTTTTTTTTTTTTCTTTTAAATGGGTAACAGTTTTGAGGAGCTTAATGTGCAGCAAGCTCTGTGCTGAGCGTTTGACAGCGGTCCTGTTAGGCGTAACCATTGAGCCAGTTTGATACATGAGAGACCTGTTCTTAGGAAAGCAAAATAATCTATCCACAACACTGAGTAGATAAGGGGAATCAGCCAAATTTAAAAGTGATGACTCTCTTTGTTGTGTTGTTCCCTCTCTCGCCAAATCCTTTTTTATTTCACCACACAATTTAAAGTAGTGTAGAGAAACAGATTGAAGGGAGAGGTGCTGAGTAAGCAGTGTGGCTCTGTGGGGTAAAGGGCCTTCCTTTTTGCCTTTTTTATTTTATTTATTTGAGGCAGGGTCTCTGTAGTTCCAGCTCTTCTGGAACTCACTGTGTAGACTAGCTGCTCCTGCCTCTGCTTCCCGAGTGCTGGGATAGCTGGCATTAGAAGATGTGCCTCCACCCCCATCTCTGTAAAGCCTCTTGCCATAGTAGTCTGTTGACTTTGGGTTCCCACAGACGATGAAGGTGGAGGTCAGCTTCTTCACCCGGATCTTGTTCTTCTGGTTTTTCAAGACAGGGTTTCTCTGTGTAGCCCTAGCTGTCCTGGGTTTGCTTTGTAGACCAGGCTGGCCTCAAACTCCCAGAGATCCGCCTGCCTCTGCCTTCCAGAGTGCTGGGATTACAGGTGTGAGCCATGGAGCTCACGGAGTTCGTTTTCATCGTCAGCCTCTTAGGCTTTTGAAATGTTGATGTTTATATATTTATTTATTTTTATTTCATGTGCATTGGTGTTTTACCTGCATGTGTCCTTGTGAGGGAGTCAGATCCCTTGGATCTGGAGTTACAGTTGTGAGCTGTCATGTGGGTGCTGGGAATTGAACCTGGGTCCTCTGGAAGAGCATCTAGTGCTCTTAACCCCTGAGCCATCTCCAGCCCCTTTTGAAATGTTCTTGACTAAGCAGAATACACAATTTCCTCTTAGAGAATCTGTAATCTTTGCTTGAGACTGAAAGTGCTTTTGGAGGGTGTGGGCTAATGAATTAACTACAGCTTCATGTAGTGTCTTTTTCTGTGGCCTGTGCCTACACCTTCACCCTCATTTGGCTAACATGGCACTGCTAGCTCAGGTAAGATAATGATTACAGGGGGCTAGAGAGCTGGCTCAGAGGCTAAGAGCACTGTCTGCTCTTCCAAAGGTCCTGATTCAATTCCCAGCAACCACCTGGTGGCTCACCACCATCTATAATGAGATCTGGCGCCCCCTTCTGATGTGAAGGCACACGTGCAGATATTGTATGCATACATTATATATATAACAATTACTGTATACATAATAAATTTTAAAAAAGATAATGATTATACTGCTGCCACCCCCACACACACACATACACACAAAAACATACATATGTGTGTGCACGCAAACTGGCATGAGAACTCTTACGTGCATGAGGGCACTCACAGAGGCCAGAAAAGGCTGTTAGCTGGAATTGGAGTTCCAAGTAGATGTATTACTGAGACCTGCAGTAACAATATGAGACCTGCAAGAACAATATGAGCTCTTAACCACCTCTGCCATCTGGGACAAGACATCTTTATAAGAAACGAAACCAAGAAGAAAGCTGAGAGAGGTGGGGCCTCCTGCCTGAGGTCGCAGAGCTGGTTACTGAAGCCATCGCTCAGCCTCTAGAACCTGTTTTTATCACGGTGCTGACTCATTGAGAGTTTGTATGAGTTTAATGACTTGCCCAAGGTTATGCAGCAGGCCAGCATTTCCAACCCGGGTCCGCTTGACGTTTATGCCTCTGTTTCTCAGCTTGGTTGTATATGGGGTCAGGTCGTTCAGTGGTTGTCTTGAGGGGCATTTCTGTTCGGTGGGTGGTAGGAACGTGCCTGACCTACCCACTGGATAGCAGTAGGATTCTCAAGCTGACAACAACCACTGATAAATGCCCTGTTTTACCTAAAGTAACTCCTTAGGATTACTGGCCAGCGGTAAATCCTGACACGGCCTGGCAGTCTCAGGCCAAAGACAAGGAAGAGAACTCAGTTTGACCTGGCAAAGAATCGCCAAGGGAGCAATAGATTAACTGGTAATGCTCTTACACAAACAGAACACCACAGCCCTTGGGGACATGATGTTGGCACCCTTGCTTGGTCACTTGGATTGGAGGTAATAGAGGAACACTCCCAGCGGAAAGTAGTTTCCTTTTCCTTCCCGTGAAATGCCAGGGGCCTGAGACTCTGGTAAGGCTCTCCTTCCACCCAGGGCTTCAAAGAGCCTTGGAATTGGCTGAACTTAACAGATCAGCAGGCCTGGGAGTCTGGCAGGTGGCCTGTAGGAGGGAGAATGCTTTCATATGCACTATAGGTTAGTTAATACATAACCAAGTCTGTAGCATATGAGCTGGGCATGGGTTAGACCATTTTGCTTAGTGCAGAATGTAAGTAAGTGAATACAGATGTTTTGCCTGAGAATAAACTACACTCTGAGAAGAGCATAGGAACCACAGTCTTGGGAGCTGAGCATGAGGTTGGCAGTGTGGCTCAGTGGTAGACTGCTTACCTAGCATGTTTGAAACCCTGGGTTCCATTTCCAGTGAGGGGACAGGGAGATCAGAAATGTGCGGGCTTGAGAAGCAAACAGGAATACAAATCTCAGCTCTGCCCCATCCCAGCTAAGATGCTAATCTCTCCTGTGTGGTGACTTTATCCCTCCAATGGGTATGGAGGCTGATTTCTGTGACGGTAACAAAAGAAGCTACTACAGGTAATATGGGTAAATGAGGTAACATACAAAATCTTGCATTGGTGTACTCACGCATGTACGTGTGCCCGTTTTTTACACAGGGGACCTGGGCTTTTTTGACACACAGTCTCACTGAATCTAGAGCTCAAATACTTGATTTTTAACTACGTGTATGCACATATGTCTGTGTGCATGTGAGTATAGGTGCCTGATTAGGAGTGTTGTCTTTTTGGAGTTGGCATTTCAAGCAGTTGTGAGCTGCCCAGTGTGGGGGCTGGGAACCAGACATGGGCTCCTAACTGCTGAGCGATTCCAGCCCCTTACACCCTGCTTTTACCGGAGACCCAAACTCAGGTTCGTATGCATGGGCAGCAAGCCCTCTACCCATTGGGCCGTTCCCCAGCTCACAAAATAAATGTTTTTACTATATTGTTAAACAGCTATTGTGAATGCATGAGGTGACTTATGCTAGGAATCCCAGCCCTTGGAGGATGCAGGCAGAGGTTATCAAGGAACTCAAGGCCAGCCTTTGTTATAGGTCCAAGGCAGCCAGGCTATGTGATGCTTCAAACACCACCAACAAAACTGAGTATGTTCGTACGTGTGTATATGTATCTAATGTATGTGTGCCTATGGAGAAAGAGAAAACTTTTCAGTTATTAAAAGCTTTAAAATATCTGGTGCAAGTTCTGATTTTTTTTTTCTTAGTTCAGGATTATGATCTGGTGGGGAAATGTTTCCTGGTATGGCACCAGGGCAAGCGCCTGAGTTCCTGAGGGGAAGAAGGAATGCCCCAGACAGCAGTGGGACACACCATTGGTAGCTGGAGAAGAATCTTCACGGTGCATCTTTTCGGAAAGGCTGATCTGAACACTTGCCAACCCCCGTCCTCGGAGGATAACGCTGGCAAAGTGTTAGCCAGATTGCCTTGGCCCAATGAGAAATGCCATGAAGCTGGGGGAGAAAGGGAGATTTGGAGCCAGATCCCCAGAGGGCATAGAAGTAGATCCAGAAAGCATGCTGTCGCCCTCCAGCTAAGTTCCCTATGGAAAGGAGCCAGATGTTGCCTTGATAAAGTCACTGGACGCTGGAGGAGGTTTGCCATTCATAAGAGGAGGAGGAGAGGTGAAATGCTGAAAGCTGTGGCCAGGGGAAGGGCCAGAGGCTACCATGTTGGGCCTCATTTCCACCCTGCTGGTCTGTGTGCAGCATCCATTGAGCATCAGGCCCTCGAGCTAGGTGCCCTGAACTTCCTGCTCTAGAGGAGGCCCTAGCCAATGGCTAGACATGAGTAACCAAACCACTGAAATGAAAAAGTAGCAAGTGCTGTAATAAAGGCATGAATAACCAACCATAAGAACCAGAAGAGGGAGTAATTAAAGCTAATACATAATAATAATGTGCCTGGAAATGTTACGGCTTGGCAGAGAACGTGGAATCCCAACCAGCTTTAAAGGATGTGTACGAATAGTAACAGTTAGTCATTGTGCCCATTCATTATCACATTTTCTGTGTTTATTGTCTTTGGTTGTCCGTTTTACCATGAGGAGCAGAGGTTTGGAGAGGTTAAGTAGTTAAGGTTTCTTCTGGTAGAACAGAGGGGAAGAGGTTTTTTGTTCTTTTGTTTTATTTGAAACAGTTTCTCTATGTAGCCTCGCTTGTCCTGTACTGTATAGACCAGGCTGGCCTCACAAAGATCTGCCTACCTCAGCCTCCCAGAATGCTGGGATCACAGTCGTGCGTGCACCCTCCAGTCCAGCTTCAGGGAAGAGTATTTTAAGCAGAAAAAGTATCAGGAAGAAAGGTCTAAAAGCATGTGGTGGCTCATGCTTTTAATCCCAGTCCTGGGGAGACAGAGGCAGCCTGGTCTACAGAGTGAGTTCCAGGCCACCAAAGCTATATAGTGAGACTGTAAAAACAGGAAAGGGGATGAGATAAAGCCTTAAACCAGGTGTGGTGGGGCATGCTTTCAATCTCAGGATTTAGGGAGACAGAGGCAGGTGGATCTTTAGATTCAAAGCCAGCCTGGTCTACACATCCAGTCCAGGACAGCTAGGGCTACACAGAGAAATCCTGTCTGGGGGGCGGGGAAGGTTGGTGGGGGGGTGTGTGTGCAGGTGAGGTTAAAAGGAGAAACAGACAAGCCAGGGAAGTGCCAATTATCTGTATGTTGCTGTACACTGCATCACCTGAAGCAGTCAGGTGAGCTAGTGTAGCCTTTAATCCCAGCACCTGGGAGGCAGAGAGGCTCTCTGAGTTCCAGTTGGGCCTCTTCTACCTGGTGAGTTTCGGGACAAGCAAAGCTACACAAAGAAACCTCAACCGCCCCTCCCAAAAGTAAACGCACTGGTGCAAACATCACTCCATCCTCAGGAGAGCCCTGAGGGTATCATCTTCAACACTGTATGAGCAGACTGGACTCAAAAGAAGGTGGGGTATGGTACACATTAAAAAATTATCTTTGGTCAAATGTGATGGATCCCTTTAATCCCAATCCTGGGGAGGCAGAGGTAGGTAGATCCCTGGTCTGTTTAGTCAGTTCCAGGGCTGCACAGGGAGACCCCGTCTCAAACAAAACACCTTAATCTCTTTGGCAGGTATGGGGATAGAGTCTTCAGCCTGGACTCAAGGATAAGTAAGGGTGACTTTGAACTGCTGATCATCCTGCCTCTCCCTCCCAAGTGTCACAATCCTTTGTGACACCATGCCTAATTCTTAAAAAAAAAAAAAACCAAAAAAAATATTTTTTTTGAGATATATTTTTCTGTGAAATAGCTTTGGCTGTTGCTGGGTGGTGGAGCACAGCTTTTTAATCCCAGCACTCAGAATGCAAAGGCAGGTGGATTTCTGTGAGTTCAAGGTTAGTCTGGTCTATAAAGTGAGTTCTGAGACAGCCAAAGCTTTATTCCCCCCTGAGATAGGGTTTCTTTGTGTAGCCCTGGCTGTCCTGGAACTAGCTCTGTAGACCAGGCTGGCCTCAAACTCAGATCTGCCTGCCTCTGCCTCCCTAGTGCTGGGATTAAAGGCGTGTGTGCACCGCCACTGCCAACACCAGCCATCACCAGCCAACTAAAATCAAATTTCTTAAACTAGGCCAGCATGGTAACAGGTGCAGTGCCCAGCTCTGGAGGCTGAGGCAAGAGGATCCTTTCAGGTGTGAGGCCAACCTATGTTAACAGGGTGAAACCCTGCCTCAAAAAACAAACAAAAAAAAACCCTAATCTCTTCCTTCTGAATCTAAG
>NW_026594388.1:0-9656 GCF_907164565.1 Psammomys obesus
GTGTGAGAAGCTTGTTGGAACTTGACCATTGGCTTGCTTTGGGGGGGGAGGGCAGGTCCTTCTCTTGTCTCTGGCTACCATCAGTGGCTTCCCCTGCTAGCCACCATCAGTACCTGCCTAGAAAATCAACTTTCTTTGCCCTCAGAAAGACAGTGCCCTCCAACAGGTGGATTGTGCATACTTTCTGAAGTACAAAGCCTTTTGTCCAAATCTACCCAGTTAAACTGTTCAAGTCATTCTAATTTTCTGTGGAGGACTAAGACTGACATGGCTTCAAGGTTTCAAACAGTAGAAACTTGTACCAAAATGTTGAATGAATGATGTCATGCATGAAGTATGGGAAGCTTGGATCTCCTGCTGCGGCTCTCCTGATGTTGACTGTAGCACTAGCCCAGGCTTTTCCAATCTATGGTTTAAATTTCGTGCATGCAAAAGATATAGTATTTTCCTTAGACTCACCCCATTCCCTCCCCCTCCAATTCCTTCCCCAGCCCCCGAAATTTTCCTTCCCAATTTCATGTGTTCTTATTTTGGTTTTAAACCCATGGAGCCTGTGAGTCCTACCTGAAGGTGCGTGGGGTGTGGGGTCATCTGCCAGAGCGTGGCAGCTGTCACCTCAGGGTTGCTTCCCAGGAGAAAGCCGACACTCCCCCTGGAGCAGCCATTCCGGTGAGGTTGCATTATCATGGTTCACACTCAGAAGCCACCCAGTGAATGACAAGGAAGAAAAAGGACAGTTAGGATTATGGCCTTGTGTTAGGCTGTGTTCAGCCTCCGCCGTGTGGCCTGTGGATCACAGACTGAACATTGTGGCTAGGCAGCTTATCCTCATCACAGCTCCTTGCTTTGATTTCTTCATGGAACAAGTGCCTTTCCTTCTGTGTCTGTCCTCATGGTCACTCATAGGCCTTATTCCCCCCCCCCCCCCAAGGACCATATACAACATGAACCCTACTCTAAAATGGCAGTATGGCCTCATTCCTGCAGACTCCGGCTCCCTGGACAGTTCTCAGAAGAACTGCAGTATTCGTTTTGTACTGGTCAGCCCTTAAGCTCTTAGCAGGAAGCAGTCAAGCACATAATCCAAAATCAGTGGATGCCATTTTCTGGTGAATTACCCACTCTTCTGCCCCAAGGGCTCCTAAGATTAGCAGCAGCAGGCACCACCGCCACAGGAAAAACAGTTGAGGTGTTAATGAGCCTTTTTGCTGGGTGTAAAACAAATTGTCTTTTAGCACTGTTCATTATCTCCAGCTGCTCCTACCAAGGTTTTGAAAGGGGAATTAGGCAGCTCTGAGTAATAAAAGAGACAATTATTCTTAATCCATTGCCCACTCAGGCTTTCCCAATCCCACATGCACCCAAGTATTTCAGAGTTGTGAGGTGCCTGCAAAATTATAGGAAGTTCTGTGAGCAAATATTCCCCACCTCCCAGCGTGTGTCCCCGGTTGTTTAACTCTGTAGACTAGTCTGGCCTCGAACTCAGAGATCCGCCTGCCTCTGCAGATACTCTCTGTCTAAACCAGATTTCTGGATCTTTGCAATTAATTATGGCAGCGGATTTTTTTTTTCCTGTTCCTACTATTACTGAAGTCTTTCTCACTGCCTTAGCACAGTTACTAGTGATATGTGGAAATAGTCCTAGTGGTAAGTAGCCTCAGCCAGGAGGGGTACACACGTCAGAGGCTGAGGCGGGAGGATTGCTCTAGGACCGGAGGGCTTGGATGGCAGTGTTGCCTAGCATGCACATAACCTTTGGGGTTGGTCCTCAGCAATACCAAAAGAAAATAAAAGCCGAAAATCAGAAAGTGCACTTCGCAGATGTGCACAGGTCCTCGGTGACAGCTACAGCTCTAACATTTTCTTTGTCTTGGTTTTATAATAAGATGTTCAAATGCTGTTTGTTCTGTGGTTTGGTTTACTACGGTGATTTATGGTGGCAGTAGTTTGCACTGAGCTAAGAATATGGCGGTCTTGTCTCATAGCATCAAGTATGGATGACATACTTTTGTCCCCTGAAAGACCAAATGCAATATGAACCCTACTTCACAATGAAAACGTCATGGGCTTAGAGATGCCAGGGCTAAGATGCAACCTGTTATAACTAGGAGAAAAACGAACAAACAAACAAATGGACCTTTGTAGAGATGAAATACAGACTCTCACCTTGTGCCCTCCATGCCTGAGTTAGCCAGCAACCATACCAGCTCAGGAACATGCCCTCCTTAGCTGATCTCATAGTCAGATGTTTATTCGTTCATAAAATGTACAGTTTAGATGTAAGCCATACCTTCCTTGCATACCTCTGAGAACCCTCTCAGCCAAGGCAGCTATTAACTCATTTTATGTATGAATAAGTTGAAATATCAAGAAATAACTCACCAAAAGTGATAACTCACATGTCCATTGGCTGGTGAAGAGATAAAACCATTGGTTAAGAATGATGGTCTAGGGGGCTGGAGAGGTGGCTCAGTGGTGAAGAGCACTGTCTGCTCTTCCTAATAGACCCGGGTTCAATTCCCAGCACCTACATGACAGCTCACAACTGTAATTCCAGTTCCAAGAGATCTGACACCTTCACATGGATGCACATAAAACAGAAATAAATTATTAAAAAAAAAAAAAGAATGATGGTCTAAGCTGGATAAAATGGTGCACGCCTGTAATCCTAGCACCCTAGCCTGGGAGGCAGAGGCAGGTGACTCTCTGAGTTCAAGGCCAGCCTGGTCTACAAAGAGTCCAGGACAGCCAGGGCTACACAGAGAAACCCTGTCTCAAAAAAATTTTTTTTCTAGCCAGGTGGTGGCGGCGCACACCTTTGATCCTAGCACTGGGGAGCAGAGGCACATAGATCTCTGAGTTTAAGGCCAGCCTGGTCTAGAGTAAGTAGCAGAACAACTAGGGTTACACAGAAAAACCCTGTCTAAAAAAAACCAAAAGGAAAAAAAAAATGGAAGGTCTCATGTCACAACACAGATGAATCTCGGGAGCGTGCTACATGGAAGATGTCAGTTTAGGGTCTTCTTCAGTTTAAGGTCATTTGGGATGACATTTAGGGTCAAGTTCGGTTTATCAAAATGTCTGGAATACGGGATGTCTAGAAACCATATAGACTAGACATCCTCCCGTCCTTGGGAAATGGGAGGTTATTAACAGTGGGTATGGAGTTTGTTGCCCAGCATGGTGGCACACCTATAACCCCAGCTCTCAGGACTCGAGGACCAGGAGGATTGCCACCGTTTTGAGGCCGGTTTTGGGCTAAATAGTGAGTAGCAAGGCCAGGCGGGACTATACAACAACACCCTGTTTCACAAACCAAGAAAGAAGGGGCGATGAGAGGGCGGCATTGGCTGTGAAGGTGGCTGCGTAATTGAACCACACGTGGAAGATGTGTTCCAGCTGACACGTGTGAACGCCTCGCTGTAGCGTGTAGATGTTCGCCATGTGCGTGCCTGGTGCCCTCTGAGGTCAGAAGAGGGCGTCAGGTCCCTGAAGCTGGAGTTCCCAAGCCACCGCGTGACGCTGGGAACCAGACCTGACTCCTGCGAGAGTAGCAAGTGCTCTTTTTGTTTTGGTTTTGTTGTGCTTTGGTTTGGTTTGGTTTTTTTGAGACAGGGTTTCTCTGTGTAGCCTTGGCTGTCCTGGATTCGGCTTTGTAGACCAGGCTGGCTTTGAACTCACAGAGATCCCCTGCCTCTGTCTCCCTGTATGCTGGGATTAAACGCATGTATCACCAAGCCTAACTAGCAAGTGCTCCTTACTGCTGAGCCATCTCTCCAGCCCTAAATTAACTTGAAATCAATGTATTTTGTGCTGTGTTGATTTATTTTAATATTAAAAAAAAAAGATTTTATTTATTTTGAATGCTCTATGTGCATGTACGTCTGCACACCAGAAGAGGGCAGTAGAGGGTATAGATGGTTGTGAGTCACCATGCAGTTGCTGGGAATTGAACTCAGGACCTCTGGAAGGACAGCCAGTGCTCTTAACCTCTGAACCTCTGAACCTCTTAACCTGTGAGCCATCTCTCCAGACCCCCCAAAGTCCCGTTTTTAAAAGTTGGGATAGGGAAGGGAGGGCCTACAGATTGTCTCACAGTAGATGCTTCAACTGCTGAGAAAGTTCGACGCTGGAACTTGGGTAAATGTTGCTTCTCTCCGTACTGAGCTGAGTCCTCCTTGTATCTCGGGCTGGTGACAGCAGCTGTGGCTGGGAAGGAATCCAGGGGCAGGCGGGGGGGGGGGGGGGGGGGGGGGCACGGGGGGGGGGGGGGGGGGGGGGGAAGTCGGGGCAATCAGTGGTGGCCACCGTTTGACCAGCAGCATGAGTGGTTTCTGTTGGGGGACCTCTATTCTATGAAGATGGATGTACCCGGTACACCTGAGGACGTCGTCAGCCCACAGGTCCCAGGGAATCCTGGGAAGAGATCCAGCAACAGCCATTGCTTTCCTCCCTGCAGAAAGAATATAACACTCGAGGGGACAAAGTTTACCCAGTCAATCAACAGTCATACAGCACTCACAGTGTGCCCAGCTAGCATCAGGCCAAGATTTAAAGAGAGAGGCTCCTTACCTCAGGGATCCACAAAATCAAGGGAGATATAGGCTGTGCCCTCCGGTAACACATGACCAAGAGAGAAACTCAAAGTTAGGCGTGTCCAGATCTAATAGGGAGATTTCAGAGCCTAAAGAAAAGAGGACAAAGGGGGCTGAGGAGTCACCACCTTAATACAGGAGTAGATGGGTGTGTGGAGGGTGGTTTTTTAAAAGGATTTATTTATTATTAATTCAGTATTCTGCCTGCATGTGTGCCTGCACACCAGAAGAGGACACCAGATCTCATTATAGATGGTTGTGGGCCACCATATGGTTGCTGGGGGATTGAACTCAGGTCCTCTGGAAGAACAGCCAGTGCTCTTAACCTCTGAACCATCTCTCCAACCATGGTTGGGGGTCTGTTTCTTAAAATGGTCTAGATGTAACCTAAGATGGACTGGAAGCTATGCAGCCTGGCAGGGTGCCCTGGAAGTCTACAGCAATCCTCCTGCCTCAGCCTCCTGGTTATTCAGATTACAAGCACGACCTCCATGCCAGCTAATACAGGTGATACGTTGGTACAGAAATACTCTTTTGAGGAGATGAAGGGAGGAGATGGCAAAGAGGCAGGGAGCCTCGCTCAACTGGTGTCCCAGGCAGCTGTGAGCTGCTTGGTATGGGTGCTAGGAACAGACTTTGATGCTCTCAGAGAGAAGCAAGCATTGCTATCTGCTGAGCCCAGGGTTGCCATGTCCTGGCTGTTTTTTCCAGACCAAGTCTCATAAAACAACCTTGCCTGGCCTGGCGTGGAGTCCTTGGACTATGAACTGAGATTACAGACGTGTGCCACCGCACCCAGAAAAGGAACGTTTTGTTTATTTTTGTGCTACTTCATTGCAAATGTCAGGTACATTTCACTTGGTCAATATTTTGCATCAGGGTCTGGTAGTGGACATCTGTTCCCTGGAGTGGCCTCTGATTCTATGTAACATGCAAGCTCCTGGGGCTTTCTCTGCCCTGATGCATCTTGCTTCCTAGCCTCCTTTTTAAATGGTCCAGCTTCTGACCATGCCAATAATTGCTCTAAGGTTTCAACTGGCTGCATCCTACACTTAGAATGTCCTTCCATGGCTCCTGAGCACACAAGGACCTGGGGAACATGTTGGCTTCTGCTCAATTTAGTGACCACCTGGTCTTCAACCCTAGCTCCTGTCCTGCCTCCCTGTACTCATGTAGCTTAGGATGATCTTGAACCCACTGTGTAGTTAAAGATGGCCTCCTGCTTCTACTCCCCAAATTCCAAGAATACAGGCCTGTGGCGCCATGCTTGGCTTGTGCTTTCTAATCACATGTCAATTTGCTGGAACCTACCAAAGGACTCAAAATGCATTCTGAACCAGCTTCCTGTTTGCTGCCTGTACCGACTCCTGCTTCCTGCTGTCAGTCTTCGGAGCTCTGAAGACACAGGTGGATCAAAAGCAGCCTCAAAACATATGAGGAAAAAGCTGAGCGTGGCCTGAGTACGCACCTGAGAAGCATCCCAGCACTTGAGAAGGTAAATCAGGAGAGTCAGAATAAGTTCAAGGCTAGCCTAGGCTATAGCAAGATCCCTCACAAATTTTAAAAGAATAAAACTACTTTAAAAGGTGATAAAGGCTGGGCACAGTGGCACACGCCTGTAATCCCAACACTCAGGGAGGCAAGTGGATCTCTGTGAGTTAGATGCCAGCCTGGTCTACAAATCGAGCCCAGGACAGGCAAGGCTACACAGAGGACTCCTGTTTTGAAAAAAAACTGAAAACAAAAAACAAAAGGTGATGAAAACAGAAGCTGGAGAGGTGTCTCCATGGTTAGTGCATGAGCTGTTTTTTGCAGAAGTCCTGAGTTTGATTCCCAGCACTTAGGTTGATGGATGACTCACAGCTGCCTATAACTCCAGCTCCAGGGAGTCTAATGCCCTCTTCTGGCCTCCACAGGCACCTGTACACATGTGGCAGATCTATAGCATAGATACATAAAATTTTATTTCGTGTATATGTGCATTTGGGCGCGGGTGCCCATGGAGGCCAGAAGAGGGCGCTGCACTGGATTCCCTAGAGCTGGATTAACAGGTGTTTGTAAACTGCACACCGACATGGGTGCTGGGAATCCAACTCAGGGACACCGAAGGAACAGCGCATGCATTAATCACTGAACAATCTCTAGAGCCCTCGAAAATCCTTAGAGTAAAAAAATATACAACAGGGGAGCATATTCTTCCCAAGATTGATGCTTTTGTTCCTCACAGTTAGGCTTGGCAAGAAAATAAGCTGTGTGAGTGTGTTTGTGTTAGGGTTTTTTGTTTTGTTTCATTTCACTCTTTTATTTTTATTTATTTTTTTTTTTTTGCCAGTGATTTTTTTATTATTATTTTTGTTGTTTTAATTTTTTCGAGACAGGGTTTCTCTTTATAGCCTTGACTGTCCTGGACTCACTCTGTAGACCAGGCTGGCCTCAGATTCACAGAGATCCACCTGCCTCTGCCTCCTTGGGTACTGGGATTTACAGACATGTGCCACCACACCCAGCTGAATTTTTTATTATTTAAATTTATTTTGTAAATAATTTATTCACTTTACATCTCAATTGTAGCCCCCTCCCTCTCTTCTTCCCAGCGCCACCCTCTCTCCCTCTTCCCTCCATCCCCCCTCCCCTAGTCCTCAAAAAGAGGGTGCCTTCCTCCTCTACCATCTGTCCCTAGCCTATCATGTCTCATCAGGACTGCCCACATCCTCTTTCTCTGTGGTCTGGCAAGGCTTCCCTACCAGGGGGAAGTAATCAAAGAACGGGCAACAGAGTCCATGTCAGAGACAGCCCCTGCTCCCCTTACTAGAAAACCCAATGGAGACTGAGCTGCCTATTGGCTACATCTGAGCAGGGGATCAAGGTCCTCTTCATGCATGGTCCTTGGTTGGTGCATCAGTCTCTGCAGGCTCCAGCTCTTATTTTTCGAGACAGGGTTTCTCTGTGTAGCCCTGATTGACCTGGAACTCACTCTGGAGGCCAGGGTGGCCTCGAACTGAGAGATCCACCTGCCTCTGCCTCCCCAGTGCTGGGCTTAAAGGCATGAGCCACCATCACCCTGGCTTGTTTCACTTTTTAGACACAGGGTCTCACATTGTAGCCTCAACAGGCATGGAACTCACTATGTAGCCTAGGCTGTCCTGGAACTCATGGCTCTTCTGCCTCAAGCTCCCAAATGCTGAGACTGTAGGTGCGAGACACAGACCCCATGCCCAGCTCTTTATTTCCTTATTGGCACATACCAATTTTGCTCCTCCAACCCTCTCTCAGGAAGAGGGACTCTCCCTCCACACTTTGTTCCTGCTCCTCATTACAAATCTTTGAGCCTTGGACTCATAGTCGATTATTTAAAGGTGCTGGATGTTGAACATTGCTCATAACCCGATGCTATAAGTGAGGGGGTGGAGGCTTAGGGAGAGGCTGGGCTGAGGGGGGTGGGGCCCCAGCGCTGAGCCATCCAGGGAGAGAGTGGAACCCAGTTGTGGAAGGATGGGAGAAGTGGGTGTGGAGTCTGAGGCTAACTTCCTCCCACTCAGCCTCGATCATCTTCTCCCCCAGTAAGATTCATAGTCCGGGAAATACACTGCAGTGGCAGCTGCTCCGAAAACATCCCTGAAGATAAGAACTGCTTGGCCAGAGCCTCTCTGGCCTCACACTGTGCCTCAAGTTGATGCTCTGCAACTCGTTCTTTGCCAATAGCCTGACCTTCCAACTTACTTAAAAATCATAGATCTTACTTTAGGGCTGAAAATAAAGGCTACCGCTTACAATCAAGACGTCAGGATTTTACTATTTTTATTTTTGCGTGTATGTGCACATATGAATGCAGGCACACGTGGAAGCCAGAAGAGGGCGCCAGATCCCCAATCTGGAGCTGTAGGCAGTGTGAACCGGCTGTCGTGGATGCTTTGAACCAGGCCTGTCCCCTGGAAGAACAAGAAGCACTCAGCCTCAGCCGTCTCTCCAGCCATGTTCAGTTTACCTTTGGACCGGAACATAACTTCCTAAAGAGACCCTGGAGAGGTCAGATGCAGGTTTCTCCCGTAATCACTGGGAAGCCTTCTCTCCATCTCAACCAGAACCACACCTCTTCTCCTCTCCCTCCCTCCTTTCCATTCTTTTCCTTCTGGGAGGTTTTGTAGTTCTGCTCCCACTCAGCCAAAAAAGTTAACTAGCCTGGAGACAGGGATTGGCTGGGGAAGGGTCTGGAGGAACCTTTAAAATAGAAATTCACTCACCTGCGGGCATACGGATAAATAGAAGGCAGTTTGAGTTTATGTGCCTTAAAAAAAAAAAAAAAAGGAGCATTTTTCCGGCCATTGGGCCATTGGTTCTTCTCTCTAAGGCCAGTTAGACAGTTAGAAAGCTGTTGGTTAACCCCATAACACTCAGACCACTATTGAACCAATGACACAATCTTGCCAGGCTGATCGTGACTGTAGCTCCCAGGGTTCACATCTGGGTAAGACTGCTGACGTCTTTCTGCACTAGCTAGCCAGCTGGGAGGCCCCTTCCAGCTCAGAAGCATCTTGATTCTCCTGTCCTGTGATAAAGATCTGGAGTCCTCAGCCTTATGGGGTCTTCTCGTTGAGTTCTAGTGGGTAAGCAAGGACAGGAGCTGTCTTCATTCCTGTTCTATGGCTGTGAAGGGACACCACGACCAAAGCAGCTTATAAGAGAGAGTATTTATCTGGGGGCTCGCTGGGTTAGCTCATAAACGTCATGGCAGGAAACAGCCAGGGCGCCAGAGCTTCACTTCCTGATCCACACAGGGCAGCGGGCAGAGAGGGACAGACACCGGGCCTGATGTGCCCAGGGTGGCCTCTGAGGGTGAGGGTGCTAGAGAGCTGACTTGGCAGTGAAGGGTATATATCCACTGGTCTTGAGGAGAACCCAAGTTGACTCCCAGCAACCATGTTGAGCAGTAATTACCCGTAACCTAGAGCTTTAGGGAGCTCTGAACCCTGTGACTCTGTAGGTACATACACACACAAAAAAAAACACAAACATTCACACATATACGTAGACACACAGACACACCCACACAAACCCATACAA
>NW_026594389.1:0-2008 GCF_907164565.1 Psammomys obesus
GAAGAAGAAGAAGAAGAAGAAGAAGAAGAAGAAGAAGAAGAAGAAGAAGAAGAAGAAGAAGAAGAACCAGAACCAGGAACGGTGGTGGCGCACACCTTTAATCCCAGCACTTGGGAGACAGAGGCAGGTGGATCTCTGAGTTTGAGGCCAGCTGGAGTACAAAATGAGTCCAGGACAGCCAGGGCTACACAGAGAAACCCTGTCTCAAAAAACCAAAAACTAAAGAGGGAAAGAAAGAGAGAGAGAAAGAAAGGAAAGAAAGAAAGAAAGAAAGAAAGAAAGAAAGAAAGAAAGAAAGAAGGATCTGAAAGATGGGAGAATACTGCAGGAGGTAGAAAGGCTGGAGTGTGTGGTAGGCTTGTTTCACCAGTGTGTGAGCCCCTGTGCTTACCCAACCGCCCATGGGCCCAGCAGGTACCAGGAGGTCCAGGTTCACCGGGTCTAGGTTGGGGGGTGCAGGCTGGGGCTGATGGCCCTGGGGCGCTCCCTTGTACCTCCCTCTCTCCCTCTCACGTGGTGGTTTGCACTTCATCTTGTTTGCAGGGCGGCTGGGTCTGCTCTCGGGGTTTAATGATCTGTGCCATTATTTATAGCTTTGCGCGCCGAGAAACACACTGAATTTATCGCTTGCTTCTATAAATAACCCTGGCAAACGGGTGCCCAGGGATGAGGGAGGGAGAGGGAGGAAGCAGCAAAGAAAGGAGAGGTAGGGGGTAGGGCTGGGGAGGTCTCTGTGGACTCTGTCCCTAAGACAGGGTGACGTGACGTGCACAAGGACAGCAGGAGCTGGAGAGAGCGTGGGTGTGTTTAGAACAAGTTAATGCGAGCAGGGCGGCTTGTGCCTCTGTGAGGGGCATGAGCAGATGGTTGTGTGCTTGTGAGGATGCTCACGGGTTGACTGTTTCTGGTTGTGTTTGTTTCTGGTGCCATGTTGGTGACAGGGAGATTGAAACAACACAAGCCCCAAGAAATGGCTCATTTACACGGCTGTGTGCAAGAGCAGGGTAGGGAACGGGGAGTCTGACTCCTTTCTTTACTTCACAGACTGTGCAACTACTTTTTTCTTCTTCTGGGTGTTCAGGACCGTAGGTGGGAGGAAATGAGGCCTGAGGATGCAGGTTAAGCCAGTAAGAAGGAGAGGGCTCCCAGAGTCCTGTGGGGCAGGAGCCAGGGTCATCCTTCAAGGAGCCAGGGGTCCACAGCTTTTGGGCTTGGGGGATGGAGAGGTGGGCGTGGGGCAAGGAGGACGGTTCTGGCAGGAGCAGTGCAGTGCTCTGTCCACTCTGCACAGCACAGCCACATACCCTGTGCAGACTTCCCCTGGCAGAAGCCTTCTGGTTGCCTGCCACAGCTGCCCTTTGTCCCTGCCATAGGCTCCTCCCCACTCCCCCACTCCCCTCTGAAGTCTGCCTCAGATCAGCCTTGGGGATGGAGAGCCCTTGCACACCTCTTCTGGGGGGGGCAACACTCACACATCTTCACAGAAGCACTGCAGCCATTAGCTCAGGAAGTGCTCTGCATTGCTAATGAGCACATTTGCATATGTAATGAGGACCCCTCACAGGTGTTGCCCCTCCTCTTCTCTCTTTCTTCTCTCCTGCCAGCTGCTGCTTTGACCTGTGGCTCTGGGGGCTGAGGAGGGTGTTCCCCATCTGGTTTGGAGCTGTGCCAAGGGGTTACAGAGGCGAGACATTAGCAGGGTTCCCTACTTGGATCAGAGACAGTCAAGGTGAAGTCCACTGTGCTAGTGTGCAGGAGCAGGTCCAGGGACACGTGGCTGTGCACACTCTAGAAATAACACACAAGGTCATCGTGTTCAACTCTGCCTTGTGCACTGTGGCACGTTAGGGAGTGTGTCCCATCAGTGCAGATATTCAAAACCCATCCTGGGCTGCACCCATGCCATGTGCACAGCCTCCAGCACAGCTTCTCTCTCTCTCTCTCTCTCTCTCTCTCTCTCTCACACACACACACACACACACACACACACACACACACACACACACAC
>NW_026594390.1:0-3265 GCF_907164565.1 Psammomys obesus
ACACACACACACACACACACACACACACACACACACACACACACACAGCCTGGCAAGCTTGGCCTGACCTGGCACACACGTGGGATTACATGTGTATTGACCTTTCCTCTGGCTAGCTTCTCCCCTTTCCTTTCTCCCTCACAGAGTCATCAGTACCTAGTCAGACCAGAGAGCTGTCTCTATCTCACTGGGATTAGGCAAGCATGGAAGATGCCATTGTCCTTTAGAAAGAGAAAGAGGAGCACTTGGACCCGCATCAGTGATGTGGAAGGGCAGGAGAAAATGCTAGAGCCAGGGCAGAGGGCCTCGGATGAGGAGCCAGAGGCAGACAGAAGGATGCCTTGGGAGCCAGGGCAGAACCAGGGGCACTAAAGTCCCCACAAGGTCATTCTCAGGTTAGCTGCCACAACTCCAACTCTCCTGTTTCAGCCCAGCCAATCTCTAGCTCAGAGGCCTCCCTTCGCCCTCCTGTTGGTTCTGCCTGGCCACGTGACCCTTCCCATCTCTGGCAGCTGCTCCTGATGATGGATGCTGCTGCTTAGCTGTACCTGTTGGGGGACAAGGACTGCGCAGCTCCTAATTACCTCCTTCTCCAGCGCAGGCTGGGGGCTGGGCTGTGTGAGGCAGCCTGCTCTCTGGGGCCAGGGCTGCTGAAAGCAGGTGTTCCCCCAGTGCCCCTGGTGATGAGGTTATGGGGGGGGGGTTGGCCAGGGGTGTAAAATGAGGGGAGCTATTCTGGAAGGCCGGTAGAATGAAAGCCTGTGAAGACCACAATACCTGTGACCTGGTATACTGGCACAAGACTTAAAATAAATGACCTTTCCCGCATATCCTTCCCACAGAGGGCAAGATCAAGGACAAGTGTCATAGAGAAATGCCTGGTAGTCAGGGATGAGACACATTTGGACAAAAGGCAGAAGTGAGGGATTAGAAGGATGAGGTGGATCTCCTTGTTTTACCCAGTGGGCCACCCACAGGCCTCAGCTGTGGAAATAGTCTGGAGTTAGAGCAGGAGGGCCTGAGGGAAGGCTGGGCTTGCTGCTGGAGGGGAGGGACAGGTGACACTGGCTGTTTGAGAAGGGTGTCTTACAGTGCAGGAGGCTCTGGCTTGGGGAGGAGGAAAGGCTTCAGGATTGAAAGGATGGCAAAGCTCCTGCGGACTTTTTCCCAGGGGCACCAAGGTCCTAAGAGTCAGAAGCATGCATTCAACAGCTCTCCAAGCCCAGCAGCTTCTGAGGTCCCCAGAGAGCCCGGGGGAGAGTTCTCCACAGGTGTGAAGAAGAAAGACTGGGGAAGGGCGAGCAGAGAACTAGTGAGTGGCACACACTGTCTTTGTTCTCTGGGGTGTGGGGGGGGGGCTAGGAGGAGCGAGACATGGTGGCTGCTAACCACTGATAATTGATACATCTCAGTGATGACTACCCTGCCCGGATTTATTATTTTATCATTGGGGGTGTTGAGGAGGGAGGAAGGGTAAGGCACGGCCTAAGCACCTTGGCACCCAGGGTCCCAAAAAAGGACGAACAAAAACAGCTGTCTGGCTTGTGATATGGTGGTGTTCTTGTGACCACAGTACCTGACAATCAGCTGGAAGAAAGTTTTTTCGCCTCCCAGTTCTAATCCGTCATGATGAGGAAAACATGGAGAATTCGTGGTAGCGGTTCTGGCAGATGTCATTCACGTCACCGCAGAGCAGGAAGCAAAGAGGAATTGGTAGCCGGGTCTAAGCAAAGAGCCTCCCATGTGACCTTCTTCAACCAGCTCGGTCCCCTTGCTGGGTGTTTGCACTCACACATGTGCATACCTGTTTGTGCATGTGCACAGGAGTGTACATGCAGGTGAGAGGTCAGTCCCAGCCATTACTCCTCAGGATCTCTCCACCTTGCCTTTTGAGACAGGATCGCATGGGTCAGAGCTTCCCAGGTAGCCTCGGTTGGCTGTCCTAGCCACAACACCCTCCTCTCTCCATGTCCCCATTGCTGACATGGCAAGTGTGCACCGTCACACCTGGCTTTTTACTTAGCTTCTGGGTTGCTGTAAATAATTAATGTTAGAAGTGTTGGGTTATAGAATGTTTATTATCAGCGCTAAGATTATCACGGCGGCATTATTTAAGCCGCTTTCACAAATAAGAAGACACAGGCACCTGTTAGATTGATAATTGCCTTATTTACTTTGGGACAGACAGATATTTCACCTACGCTGGCTCAATAAACTCACCATCCATATCCCAGCCCCACCCAATGCCATCTGCCTTAACCCTCCTCATCTGGTCCACCTTCCATACATGGCACTTGCTTGTGTTCTTCATCTGGACTTTTTACACCATTACTGGAGTCCTTCCTCCAGGCCCATGTGATTTCTTCTTCAGGCTAATCCATCGTGGCATGCTCCTTCTTCTACTCCTGTCCATCTCTTTTCCATGATTCTCTCTGTCCTCCTAAACCCAGGAACCTTAGCCATGCCTACCCCATTCTGTCCTGCCCAGGTATAGGCTGTTTAATCAACCGATCAGATATATCTTAGGCAGTTTACACCACAAAGATAGGTGTAACCCGACCTGAGGGCCAGTAGCAGCATCAGACCAACCTCCCACACTTCGGGGGCTTGGTCGTAGGTCCTTGCACATGTGTGGCGAGCACTTCACCAACCCAGCCTCGTGGCATCCCTGGCTAGGCTCACTTTGTTTGTTTTCCAAGACAGGTCTCTCTGCATAGCCTCGGCTGTCCTGGAACTCACTCTGTAAACCAGTCTGTCCTTGAACTCACAGAGATCTGGCTGCCTCTGCCTCTGAGTGCTGGGGTTAGGGCCGTGCACCACCTCCACCTGGCTGGACTCACCTTCTAAAGCCTTCCAAGATAACACCACTACCTGAGCGACAAGCCTTTGAAATGAGCCCACGAGGGCTATTTCAGATTTAAACAATGCAGGTGGGTCTCCCTGACCTCCCTGAGGAGTTGTAGAGAGCAGGAGGAAATGGCCAAGTGTCCCTAGTGCCACCCACTGACTCCTCTCTGGGAAGTTCCCCAACTCTACTTAGATCTTTCCAAGGGCTTGTTTTTCAGTTGTGTCTCCACCTCGGAGTTTACATGGGTCCCTCAGTTGGCTTGCTTCCCAGCACCTGCCCCCTCACTACCCTTTGGAGCCCTCATCAGGCTGCAGAACGGTCAGTGCCCATCCCGTGCCATGGGGTCAGCCACGACTGCGTTAGACTTGGTGGCATTGCCAGGTGGGGAGATGCCTCTGTTCCTGTTCCTGGATGTGT
>NW_026594391.1:0-2773 GCF_907164565.1 Psammomys obesus
ACTGTTTCTGACATGAACTCAATGGCTGAGTCTTTGACCACCCCCCCCAAGAGAGGAGCAGCTCTCTTAGGCCACATTGCAGCCAGTCCTGAAAAGACCTGATGAGCAAGGGTCAAATGGAAAGAGAGGAGGACTTCACCTATCAGTGGACTTAGAGAGGGGCAGGGAGGAGATGAGGGAGTGAGGGTGGGATTGGGAAGGAATGAGAGAGGGGGCTACAGCTGGGATACAAAGTAAATGAACTGTAATTAATATAAAAATAACAGAGCTAAAAAGAGAATTCTCTGTAGAGGAATATCGAATGGCAGAGAAGCACTTAAAGAAATGCTCAACTTCATTAGCCATTAGGGAAATGCAAATCAAAACGACCC
This sequence comes from Psammomys obesus, assembly GCF_907164565.1. Lineage (NCBI taxonomy): Eukaryota > Metazoa > Chordata > Mammalia > Rodentia > Muridae > Psammomys > Psammomys obesus. Next base: position 372 of record NW_026594391.1, read on the forward strand.
TGAGAGTTCACCTTACACCCATCAGAAGGGCCAAGATGAAAAACTCAAGGGACAACACATGCTGGAGAGGTTGGGGAGAAAGGGGAACCCTTCTCCACTGCTGGTGGGAATGTAAACTTGTACAACCACTCTGGAAATCAATCTGGCGCTTTCTCAGACAACTAGGAATAGCGCTTCCTCAAGATCCAGCCATACCACTTCTAGGCATATACCCAAAAGAGGCGCAAGTACACAAAAAGGACATTTGCTCAACCATGTTTGTAGCAGCTTTATTTGTAATAGCCAGAAGCTGGAAACAACCCAGATGCCCCTCAACTGAAGAATGGATGCAGAAACTGTGGTACATCTATACAATGGAGTATTACTCAGCAATGAAAAATAAGGAAATCATGAAATTTGCAGGTAAATGGTGAGACCTGGAAAGGATCATCCTGAGCGAGTTGTCCCAGAAGCAAAAAGACAAGCATGGTATATACTCACTCATATAAACATACAACACAGAATAAACCCACTAAAATCTGTACATTTAAACAAACTAAGCAAAAGAGAGGACCCTAACTAAAATGTTCAATCCCCATCCTGAAAGGCAAAGAGGATGGACATCAGAAGAAAAAGAAAATAGGAAACAACCTCGGAACCTGCTACAGAGGGCCTCTGAAAGCCAGAAGAAAACAGGAAACAACCTTGGAACCTGCCACAGAGGGCCTCTGAAAGCCTCTGCAGTATAGACTGTCAAAGCAGATGCTGAGCCTGATGGCCAACTGATGGGCAGAGTGAATGGAATTCTATGTAAGAAGTGGGAAATAATAAGAGCTGGAGGGGACGGGAACTCCACAGTGAGAGTAACAGAACAAGATAATTTGAACACAGGGAACTTCCCAGAGACTCATACTCCAACCAAGGACTATTCGTGGAGATAACCTAGAACCCCTGCACAGATGTAGCCCATGGCAGTTCAGTGTCCAAGTGGGTGACATAGTAATGGGAAGAGGAACTGCCTCTGACATAATCTGATTGGCCTTCATCATTGATCACCTCCCCCTGAGGGGGGAGCAGCCTTACCAGGCCACAGAAGAGGACAATGCAGCCACTTTTGATGAGAACTGATAGACTAAGATCAGAAAGGAGAGAAGAACCTCCTCTATCAGTGGACTTGGGGAGTGGCATGCATGCAGAAAGGGGAGGGAGGGTGGGATCGGGAGGGGAGGAGGGAGGGGCTTATGGGGGAATACAAAATGAATAAAGTGTAATTAATAAAAAATTTAAAAAATAATAATTGAATTTTAAAATATAAGTATTGGTATTAGCTTTTCTTTGAGTGTCTCTATCAAAACCATCTGACCCTGGGCTTTTTTTTGGTTGGGGACTTTTGATGACTGTTTCTTTATCCTTAGGTGCTATAGAACTATTTAAGCTGTTTACCTGATCTTGATTTAGCTTTAGGTAGGTGAAATCTATCCAGAAAATTGTCCATTTTTTTTTAGATTTTTTCCAATTTTTTTGGAATACAGACTTTTGAATTAAGACCTAGTGATTTTTTTTTTATTTCCTCCTTGTCTGTTATTATGTCTCACTTTTCATTTAAGATTTTGTTAATTTCGATACTCTCCCTCTGCCTTTTGTTTTTTTTTTGGCAAAGGGATGGTTTATCTTGTTGATTTTATCAAATAAACAGCTCTTGGTTTCGTTGATTCTTTGAATTCTCCTCTTTCTTTATATTTTATTGCTGTTAGCCTTGAGTTTGATTGTTTCCTGTCCTTTATTCCTCTTTGATGTGTTTGTTCCTTCTGAGCTTTCAGGTGTGTTGTTAAGTTCCTCTTAGAGGATCTCTCTAAGTTCTTTATGTAGGCACTTAGGGCTATGAACTTTCCTCTTAGCACTGCTTTTAATGTGTCCTGCAATTTTGGGTCTGTTGAGCCTTCCTTTTCATTGATTTCTTTATTTTTTTCTCTGACCTAGTAGTCATTGTGTAGGGAGTTGTCCAGTTTCCATGAGTTAGTTGGCTTTGTGTAGTTTCTGTTGTTTATTTATTTTTTTTATTTTTTAATTTAATTTTATTTTTTTCTTATCAGTTACATTTTATTAACTCTGAATCCCAGCCGTGTCCTGCTCCCTCATTCCCTCCCAATCCCACCCTCCCTCCCTCATCTCCACTGTGCCCCTTTCCAAGTTCACTGATGGGGGGGAGCTCCTCCCCATTCATCGTTTTTGTTGTTTTATGAGTTCCAGCATTATTCCATGTGGACTGATAGACTATATGTGATTATTTCAATCTTCTTATATCTGTTGGGTCTTGCTTTGTGCCTGATTATGGTCAATATTAGAAAAGGTTCCATGAGATGCTGAGAAGGTATAGTGTGTGTGTGTGTGTGTGTGTGTGTGTGTGTGTGTGTGTGTGTGTG
>NW_026594392.1:0-6982 GCF_907164565.1 Psammomys obesus
ATCTGAAGGGGAATTTTCTGGATTAATGATTAATTGCGGGGGGGGGGGTTGCAGCCCACAGAGGGAGTTACCATCCCCTAAGCAGGTTGTCCTGGGATTATATATGAAAGCCAATGCAGGTGGTGGGAGCAGTCAGCAAGCAGCGTTTCCCCACGATCTCTCCTTAAGTTCCCCCAGGTTCCTGCCTTGAACTTCAGCCTCGCCTTCTCTTGATAGTGGACCCTAATCAGTAAAGCATAATTAATTCTTTCCTCTTCAAGCTGTTTTTGGGTCAGTGTTGACCAGGAAAGCACACAAGGATACCTGCCTGAGTTAACTTTAATTTCCTCTTTTTGCATTCCTCAGTCAATCTGTTGTTTCTTATATGGTTTGAGTGTGAAGTTTCACATATAGTCTCATGTGTTTGAATCCTAGATCCCTAGATGGTGATGTTATTGTAGGAGGCTGTGAGAACTTCAGGAGTCGTGACCTGGCTGGAGAGAAGAGGGTTGCTTCTGAGCTATTATTCAGAGTTACAGCAGACTGTTTCTGCTGCCCACCCCTTTCCTTTTTGCTTTCTTGTCTCTAGATATGTAAGAAGGCTTGCTGCAAGCTACTATTGGCATGGCTTCACATGTCACTCACCCTCTGCTGTAGGTGAGTTCCCTGACATGAAGGGCTGTATCTCCTCAAACTATGAGCCAGAATGAACCTTCTTTCCTTGCCTTTCTTTCAGGTATTTTATCATAGTAACAAGACATGTGGCACACGTATGTTTATCATTAGACTTAGATTTGAGTGGTTTACTGCCTTTGTACATGGCTCTGCTTAGTTAAACCCTCATCCTTTTCCACCTAAATCTCCACAGGCTGGTCTGAACTGCCCCCTCATTTTTCCCCCCTGTTAAGCATAAAATTGCAAATCTTGTAGCCAGTGCTCTTTGATTTCATGATAAGGATCACATTTCATCCACAGGGAAAATACAGACTTCTTTCCTAGTGTCAAATACACGTGACAGGGCTGCCCTCCCCAGCCTCTCTTTCTTCTGTGTCTCCAAGTCCAGTTATGTCACTTCAGTTCACATCTGTTGTTTCGCTTTGACCACACACACGGTTCACTGGCCCCTCGTTCTCCAGGACGGTAACACACACAGAAGAGCTCCCGTTAGCTCGGGGAAGCCCAAGACTGAGCATTTACTGTTTTTCTGTCATTTACTGTCTTTGAGAAACCACCATCGACCTTCTCTTTGCTACCAATGGAGTCTGCTGTGAAAAACCTCAACCAATCAAAATGCAGAATGTGCAGCTCAGCAGATCCATCAGCAAAATGCTCCTGCATCTAGACTTGGGGATACTGGGGGCGGTGGTGAGGGGAATCTCTGGGAATTCATAGCAGAGCTTTCCCTGTCTCTCTAGAACTCTACGTTTTGCTGTAGGCGTTGAAAGCCAAGGCCTCCAGATGTTGTGCCTAAAGGTTCTGGGGCAGCAGCAGTCCTCTGGATAGAGGACTTACCACGATGGTAGCCGAGCACCAGCTCGAAACATCAGGTAGCTACTCACCAGCCACACACCATCTCCAACCCGGTGCTCACTTCCTGGGTCGAATTCACATGTGTCCATCTTCTCACTTTAAATTTCCTCTGGCCTTTACCATTGAACATGTGAAGGTATGCCTTACAGTTCAAGATGTAACTCCCTCCATGAAGCTTTCGTCCAGGGTCAGCTCAGTTGGTACCATGTCCAGCATATAAAAGGCTACTATGGGCTGTTTGTACATACATCTTTGTAGTGTACCAAATGAGGGAGGGTGGTAAAGTATGGAAATACTGATGTGTGTGTGTGTGTGTGTGTGTGTGTGTGTGTGTGTGTGTGTGTGTTTGTTGAAGTGCATGGCTGACTGGGTGCTTGCTCCTACAGAGTGAATACTAGATTTTAGTCTCAGTGGTTGGCTTAATGGTATCATAAACTTATAAGCCGTCATGGGTATTGCTTCTAAACAATTGCTTCACACAGTATTTAATGCTACTGTGCGGCAGTAGGCAGCACCAGGAAACACACCGAGCTGGCCAGTGCTGCGCTACTGAAGGAAACGACACTGCCTCCCATGGCAGCCTTCGGGACAACAGTCTACCTGGGAAACAACCTGTATATGGAAGAATACTCAAAGCAGAACCTAGGAGAATCTATGAGTTATCTGAGTTCTGAATTCTATATGGAGTTTCATTAACGCTGTATGAGTATCTATTTCAGCTATTTGAATATTGCTATTTATTTCATATTTGCTTTTTCAGATTAAAAATAAAAATAATGTGTATGCTAGACATGCTTCTAAATCCTGTGGGAGTTATGCACAGAAATCTCTTATTGATTTAATCTCTTCATTGATTTAATGCAGATTACATCTGACATACATTAACTACAGTTAACTCCCCGCACTTACATAAGAAAGATATATCAAAAGGCTTTATAATCTTTATGTCACAGATTCTATGATATGTTTTGTGAAAGACATTTATCTTCGTCATGAAATTAAAAAATAGTCTATCTAGGATATACCACTGAAATATTTCTAATGATAAAACATCCTTAAATGAAATCTTCCTACGTTTTATGAGGTTCACAGGATTAAAAACAATAGCTTGTTACAGGATTCATGGCAGTGACTAAAGGAAACGCCATCATACTGACATGGGCTCCAGCATGTTCTGACGTGCTGGGTTGGTGCAAGAGCAGTTCTCTCCATGCTGCAGTGGGGGTGTTTTAGGAATCAAGGCATGCTTAGGGGTTATAGCAGGTTACTTAAACATACTGTGAAAAGGCTCATGAGTAAGGACATAGTGGGTTCATAATAAGCCATGGTTCTTTTTTCATATATTGCTGAAAACCAGTATCACTTGCCATCCTTCTGTCTTCATAATGGGCGTTTCTTCAAATCTATGCCCCTACACTGTATCTATTTGCAAAGAGCTACCGATTCTTCCAGGAGCAGGCGAAGCACCAAGTCGGTCACATAGCCACATATTCCCTCGAATGAAAATGCAGCTTTCAAACAGCTGACAGCTAAAGGGCCAGCCGCTGTGCTGTTTGCTTGTGTCTGGGTGTGATACCCCTCTGTACTGGGGAACGGTGTGTGCTTTCACAGCAGGATGATCTTGCTAGTGGCTCTTTACACACCAGCTCCCTCCACTCAAGAATGAAGGATAAAGGTGCAGAGGCAGCCTCAGTGGTAAAATGTTTAAGTAGCTTCTGTGAGCCTTTAGGTTCGGTATTCAGCTCTGGAAAAAGGGTTGGAAGAGGCAAGGAGAAAAGAGCCAGTAAGTGATCTCTGTAAGATCTAAGATCTCGCAGGAATATGAATCACATACTTCCACAAAGCTGCACTCAGGGAAGTCACACAAGAGAGCAGAAGGAGATAAATGGAAAGTTGGCACTATTCAAGAGATATTGGATATACAGGAGAAAGCAGGCATTTGGAGCAGAAAACTAGAGAGAACTGAGACTACCAAAAACACAGCAAAGAAGCAGAGAGCTAGAATCAAAGCAGTATTACCAACAAATGCGTCCGTGATGTTTGTCATGTGCTGGGAAATATCAGGAGTGCCTCACACATTATTTGCTGCTCCTGTGCAGTAGCAGGCAGCACAGGTGAGCTCACTGCAGCCTGCCAGGGGCCGCCCTACTGAAGGAAACAACACTGCCTCCCACAGTGACCATCAGTCACAACAAAGTCTATTCGGTAAACAACTTGTACATAAGGAAATAATCAAAACAGTGCTCAGAATCTGAGTTATCTCAATAAATATATAGGCCTTAAACATCTTCAGGGGGCTGTGTAAATGGGTCAGCAGTTAAGAGCACTCATTGATCTTACAGAGGATCTAAGTTCAGTTCCCAGCACCCACATGGCAACTCACAATAGTGTATAATTATGATTCGAGGGGACCTGACTCCCTCCACCAGTACCAGGCATGTTCATGATCACACACATATATGGCACCAAATACCCAAACACATAACTGAAAATAAATCCTTAAAATGTTTTTAAATTTCTAGGTTATATCCATGCACGGTCCTTGGTTGGAGAATCAGTCTCAGAAAAGACCCCTGTGCCCAGATATATTGTGGAGCTCCTGTCCTCTCCAGGTCTTTCTATCTCCCCCTTCTTTCATAAGAGTCCCTGCACTCTGCCCAAGGTTTGGTTATGAGTCTCAGCATCTGCTTTGATACACTGCTAAGTAGAGTCTTTCAGAGGCCTGCTCAGACTTAGCCCATGGCAGCTCAGTATTCAAGTGGGTTTATCTGGTAAGGGGAACAGGGTCTGTCTCTGACATGAACTCAGTGGCTGGCTGTTTGATCTCCCTCCTACCCCCCAGGGTAGGTCTTTCTAGGCCACAGAGGAAGACAATGCAGCCAGTCCTGATGAGACCTGATAGACTAGGGTCAGATGGAAGGAGAGGAGGACCTCCCCTATCAGTGGACTTGGAAAGGGGCAGGAGGAGATGAGGGAGGGAGGGTGGGATTGGGAGGGAAAGAGGGAGGGGGCTACAGCTGGGATACAAAGTAAATAAACTGTAATTAATATAAAAAATAAAAATTTGGAAAAACTAAAACAAACAAAAACCAAAAAAAAAATTCTTTAGGTTATGAAGAGTGAAAATTAAGTAATTTATAGAGAAAAGTCCCAGCCAATTTAAGCATTCACCACAACAGTTTTCGTTGTTGTTGTTTTTTGTTTTTGTGGTAGAAGAAAGTAGGACAGTGTTTTTGTTAATAATCTCAAATAAAGAAGCACAGGGTTTTTCTACTAAGTCAAACTGCAATTTAAATAGAAGGGCAGAAGAAAAGTATTTTTGGCTTCAGACGTGAAGACAGGCAGAACATTCCCCACGAGTAATATATTTTCCACGAGTAAATACAAGAGGACAAAGTTTAAGTAACCAAGCATTTAAAAGAGAAACTGCCAATAAAATTTGAACCAAGCCTTTGCCTTTGAATGTTGGCTATTATTCCAAATCAGTTATTTAAACGAATAAACTCATCCTTAGAGTTTTACATGTAATGTCAAGGTTGTGTTTTATAGTAAGGAGACCATGAGGCTTGCTCAGTGAGCACAGTTTTTACTGTTCACTGGAAGTGATTGTCCTGTCTTTTGAGTTGATGGTATGCAGGGTTCCAGCCATATCAGCAAAAAGGACGCGGCACTTCTCAGCGCTACTATTTTGTTCTGTGCTGCTTTCTCACCCCTTGTGCGCTAGGCATGTGTTTGGCCATGGATGTGCACCACCAGGCCTCCTTTCTTACTTTTGATTGTGAGAATGCTCCGTGCTAAATCGCCACAGCTGCATGTGAACGCATTCTGTAGTTCTTGCAAACTTTGAAAGTGTGATCCTCCTGCCTCAGCCTCCCCATTATCTGGGATTACAAACCTGCATCAGCAGGTCTGACCTGGAGGGTAGTCTTTGAGAACCAGTCACTGCTGACAGTTTTGCAGTGCCTTCCTCTCAAATGGTAAATGCCATGTGTCTCTAATGGTGGGGACGCTGAAAACCAAGACCTGGTTGTGAACAGTTTGGATCAGTGTCAGTAAGTCAGAGGTTGTGTGACAAGGGAAGGCATTTCTCTGTGTGTTTTTTATTCAAGGCAGTCTTAGTCTTATAAGGTTTTTATTAGTTGGTGTTTGTACTAGTTCATAAATAAGTCCAAGCAGACAATAAGCCATGTGTGAATCAAAGTGGATGTGTTCTTCTATGCCTAGATTTTGCCCCATTCATAGAGGTTTTCAGTGGTCTAACTTAGCACTGTGTTCTTCCTTTTAAATCTACAATTTTATTAGACTCTCCAAATCCTTTAAACTTGCTTTGGTGCAAACGTCTCTTATTATTATCTGTTTGTTTTCGTCAATGCGTGTTTATGTATGTTTGTGCATACAGCGTATGTATGTGTTCCTGTGGTTGTGCATAGAGGGCATTGGCTGGTTGTTATACAAGTTCTTTTTTAAAAATACTTATCTGTCTGTCTGTCTGTCTGTCTATCTGTCTATCCATCCGTCCATCCATCTATCCATCCGTCCATCCATCTATCCATCTATCTATCTATCTATCTATCTATCTATCTATCTATCTATCCATCTATCTATCCATCCTCCATCCATCACTTGACATGCTGATCCCAGCCCCTCCCTCCTTTCCTCTCAGTCCCACCCGGGTTCCCCTTTCTATTTCTTCTCAGAAAAGGGGAGGCTTCCAAGGGGTACCAACCCACCCTGGCATCTCAAGTCTTAGCAGGACCAAACATCTCCCACAGAGGCCTGACCAGGCAGCCCAGCTAGGGAAAGGGATCCAATGTCAGGCAACAGAGTCAGAGAGAGCCCCTATTCCAATTGTTATGGGACCCACATGTTGACCAGGCTGCACATCTCCTACATATGTGTATAAGGTTTAGGTACAGTCTGGGCAAGCCCTTTGGTTGCAGTCTCTGTGAGCCCCCATGGGCCCAGGTTAGTTTACTTTGTAGGTCTTCTTATGGTGTCCTTGACCCTTCCAGCTCTGTCTATTCTTCCTCCCAGTCCTCCACAGAACTTCCTGAACTCGGCCTATTGTTTGGCTCTGGATCTTTGCACCTGTTTCCAACAGCTGCTGGATGAAGCCTCTCCCAGAAGACAGTTATGCTAGGCTCCAGGTGCAAGAAAAGCTCTTTGCATCCTTTCTGGGGGTGCAGCTTTGCCAGGCCACAGAGGAAGATGATGCAGCCAGCCCTGATGACACCTGATAGGCTAGGTTCAGATAGAATGGGAGAAGTTCCTCCTCTATCAGGAGACTAGGGAAAGGGCTTAGGGGAGAAGAAGGAGGGGGGTCGGACTAGGGGGAGACAAGGGAAGGGACGGCAGTGGAGATATAAAGTGAATAAATTATAAGATAGAAAGAAAAGAAAGAAGGAAGGAAAGAAAGAGAGAAAGAGAGAAAGAAAGAAAGAAAGAAAGAAAGAAAGAAAGAAAGAAAGAAAGA
>NW_026594393.1:0-5549 GCF_907164565.1 Psammomys obesus
AAGAAAGAAAGAAAGAAAGAAAGAAAGAAAGAAAGAAAGAAAGAAAGCAGGACAAAGTATCATTAATAGTGAGAGGAGCTGGCTTTCTCCCATGGGGTGTGACCCAAGTTGGACCAGTCATTGGCTTGCCATTTCCTCAATCTCTTTTATTCCTACACTTCTTAATAAGCAAGACAATTTTGGGTCGACTATTTCATGGGTGCGTTGGTGTCCCCCTCCCTTCACTTGAAGTCCTGGTGACTTCTGGTGCCTTAGTCCCAGCTGCTAGGAGTCTCAGCTAGGGTCATCCCTGTAGACTCCCAGGAGCCTCACCTGTCCCAGAGCTGACCCCCCAGTTGATTTTGTTCTTTTTCTTGTTCCTCTAATCTCCCAACACCCCACTTTTCCCACACCTGATCCCCATTCCTGTTACCTTCCCCACCTCCTCTCCTACCCAGTTTCCTCCCTTCATCTACTTCAGATGTCTGTTCTATTTCCACTTCTGAGTGAGATTCAAGCGTGCTCCCTTGGGCCTCCCTGGCTTCTTTGTGTCCGTGGATTGTACCATGGTTACCCTGTACATTATGGCTAATATCCACTTATAAGTGAGTACACACCATGCGTGTCTTTCTGGTCTGTGTCACCTCACTCAGGATGATCTTCCATCTATTTGCCTGCAAATTTCATGATGTCTTTGTTTTTAATAGCTGTGTAGTATTCCATTGTGTAAATGTACCACAATTTCTGCATCCATTTCTCAGTTGAAGGACATCTAGTTTTTGTTTGTTTGTTTGTTTGTTTGTTTGTTTGTTTGTTTGTTTTTTCCACTTTCTGGCTATATTGCCATCTCAGATTTTAAATGGTACTACAGAGCAAAGGTAATAAAAACTACATGGTATTGGTACAAAAACAGACAGGCTGATCAATGGAATCGAATCAAAGACCCAGAAATAATCCCACATACCTACAGACATCTGATATTTTACAAAGAAGCGAAAACCATACAGTAGATAAAAGAAAGCATCGCCAACAAATGGTTTTGATCTAACCAGATGTCTGCATGTAGAAAAATGAAAATATATCCATATTTATCATCCTGCACAAAACTCAAGTCTAGTGGATCAAAGACCACAACATAAAACCAGATACATTAAATGTATTAGAAGAGAAAGTGGGAAAGAGCCTTGAAGTCATTGGCACAGGAGACAACTTGCTGAATAGAACACCTACAGCTAAGGCACTAAGATAAACAGTAAATGGGGCATCATGAAACTGTAGGGCTTCTGCAAGGCAATGGACATTGTCAAAAGGACAAAATGGCAGCCTACAGATTGGGAAAATATCTTCACCAACTCTATATCCAACAGAGGGCTAATATCCAATATATATAAGTAACTCAAGAGATTAGACACCAACAAACCAAATAACCAATTAAAAATGTGGTACAGAGCTAAGCAGAGAATTCTCAACAGAAAAATATGAAATGGCGGATAGACACTTAAAGAAATGTTCATCCTTAGTCACAAAAAATACAAACCAAAATGACTGAGATTCCATCTTAACACTAAGATTAAAAAATCAAGTTGCATTTCATGCAGGTGAGGATGTTACTGGTCCTCTGTTGCTGGTGAGAGTACAAACTCGTACCACCACTGTGGAAATCAGTCTGGTGGCTCCTCAGAAAATTGGGAATTGTCCTACCTCAAGACTCAGCTCTACCACTCCTGCGCATATGCCGGAAAGAAGCTCCACCATACCACAAGGACACTTGTTCAAATATGTTTGAAGAAGCTTTATTTGTAATTGCCAGAAACTGGCTGTTACACTCTTGTACTCTTGGTACAAGAGCTTGTTGTACTCTTGGTTCAAGAGCTGCACAAGGATGGCCTGTCAACACATTTTCATGGAGGGGAGGTCGCTCATGATCCTCCACATCTCCCCAGGGGTCTACAAGCAGCTACTGGTTAGCTGAAGAGGAAGAGACATTTTCTTCACTGGTGTAGCCACTGGCAGGGTGCCTGTTCTCCTATCAGTATTCACAGTGTAACTCACCAGCCTATTAAAAGAAAGACATATAAATAGAAGAGGATAGACTGGGAAGTAGAAAAGGTTAGCAATAGTCAGAGAAGTAAGAGAGGATAAGGGGAGGGAATGTGATCAGTTATTTATTATACACACGTGAACATACCATGATGAAATCCATTGTTATATATAATTAGCATGGGCTAATAAAAACATACAAAGACAGGGTCCATCCACTTTGCTCTAGAAGTATGTGGTAGATTCTGATCATAGGAGTTGATTGTTGAGTACATATTGATTTCTCTCTGCTCAGAAGTGGTATCATTGATTAGACCAAGAGATCTTTTCACTGAGAAGAAAGTAAAGAGAAAATAATTTTCATCATATTCCATGGTTCTTTTGAGTAAGTGCGGTACCTATATTTTGCCTTTCTGTTTGCTGCTTTGTCATGCAATTCTCAAACCTTTTCCTGGTATCATAGAATGACAGAAAGCAGGTTGTGGGGTCTGACGAGACACATCTTGTAACCCTGAGGCCTGCCATTTCCCCCTAGTACTCCTTCCTCAACAAGAGTGTACACAGATGCAAGTCAGTAGAGCCTGGTTCTTTGAGTTATTGGAAAGGAAGCTTCCTTCCTATAGTTATGTGGCCTAAACTTTTTCCTGAGAAATTGTTGTAGGTCCTGGTTTTTACCTGCTGACTGGAAAATCTGAGCATTACTCTGGGGCTGAGTGCACAGCAAAATACCAACATTCCCAAAATATGTCTTCTCACTTTTCTCTTCCTTTTCCTTTCAAATCCCGTGCTACAGAGCAAATTTAACTCTCACTTAATCAGGGCTAATAACAATCTAGTCCCTACCACTTCATGACCCTGATGATTGAATCTAGGTGGAGCCAAAAGGAAATTTACAGGAAATCGCACTCCCTTACTGTTCTGTTGTAATATGTTTTTATTCATTGTGCATTTTGACTTAATTTATCGTTTCTCATTAAGCCAGAATTTATTTTTTTTATTTTTTAGTTTATAGTTTTTTATTTTTTTATTTTTTATTAATTACACTTTATTCATTTTGTATCCCCCCATAAGCCCCTCCCTTCTCCCCTCCCGATCCCACCCTCCCTCCCGTTTCTGCATGCATGCCCCTTCCCAAGTCCACTGATAAGGGAGGTTCTCCTCTCCTATCAGTTCTCAAAAGTGGCTGCATTGTCCTCTTCTGTGGCCTGGTAGGGCTGTTTCCCCCTCAGGGGGAGGTGATCAATGAGCAGGCCAATCAGATTATGTCAGAGGCAGTCCCTGTTCCCATTACTATGTAACCTACTTGGACACTAAATTGACATGGGCTAAATCTGTGCAGGGGTTCTAGGTTATCTCCATGAATAGTCCTTGGTTGGAGTATGAGTCTCTGGGAAGTTCCCTGTGTTCAAATTTTAAAATATAATAAATGTCCAATTTCATCAAAGCCCGTTGAAAACACATTCTGTGTGTGATGTTTGTCTTGTATGCATTTGGTATGACCATTAAAATGACTCTGACTCTCACTTAAGACCTCTGTCAGAGCCAACCTCCTGTTGTGTTCTTGTTTTATCAAACTTCAGATCTGGCATGTATGAGTCGAGCATTTACAGAAAAATGCCAGTGGCTTAGATTTCACATCCCTCTTCTTTCAATTAAACTTTGATTATGAGTAAGATAGGCCAAAGAAGAATGAGGGGAAAGTCAGAAGTTAGTAAATCATGTTCTACCTGGTCAACCAAGCAAAGGTCAGAGAACAAATAGCATTCTCTTCCTCTTAGAAAATGGGTTTGAACTTTTGAATCTATGAAAATATTTCAGGGATTTTTATTGACATTGTTTTGAGTTTAGCCAGCTTTGAGGGGACTTATAAGATTTGCATGTTGATAAAATATACAGGGTTACTTAGGGTTCTGCCCTTTCCTATCTCTGCATTTGGTGGCTGTGGTAAACCTTCTCTGAGTAAAGCTTTTGTAAGGGAGATATGATTCAGTGACCTCTGCACTGGCTTCTGAGTATGTGTGTTCAAGCTATCCCTTGCATGGACTCATCATGTGAACTTATGGCAACTATTTAAGGTCTAGACACTGCAGGATTTTCTTTAAAAAAAAAATGGAATCACAGTGCAGTGATCTTTTACTTTTTTTTAAGGAAAAGTCAGGATATTATCATGTCATCTTAAAGGTAGAATGTTTATGGTGTTTACTGTGTCATAGGTCCTTCAAAGGAGAATCTGCTGTGAGATGGGTCTTTTTTATGACATGCACACGGGAGCCTTCTTTACAGCAACCAGCTGCCTATACAAGGCTGCTTCTTGGATTTATTATGAAACTAGGTATCCCCTGGGAATGTTAGGGAGTTCTACACCCTAATCCTTAGAATTTGGGTATGTCTCCTTCATATGAAAGGAGATATAATTGAGATTATATCCCTCAAAGGACAGAGCTTCTGAATTTTTCAGTGCACTAATCTATTTGTTGTTCCCTTATAAGAAAGGAGCCTTCTCTACATGCCTTAGAAATGGTCTTCATGTGGATCCCTGCGTGAGCAGGATTCTTGCTTGCGGAATCGCAGTGGGAAGGGAAGGGCCATGGACAGCCCCAAGGAGCAAAGACCAGAGTGTTTAGGACAGATAGAATAGAGACAGGCAGAAGGTACATCAGCCGTAGAACTGCACAAGGAACTGAGACAGCTCACACTGTGGTCAGTAGTATTCTTCAGAGACCCAGGAGGCACAATACTTTCCCCTAGAGTTATCCAGGGAGGCAAGGCCTTGATGCTGGGCCGTGAGGCTCTGAAGCCTCTGGTTCATGAAGGAGACAGAAAGCTCTTGAAGAGCTCTATACCATCAGCCCAGCCTAAAAAGCAAGCTGAATTCTACCCTAATATCTAAGTTTGGACCTAAAGCTCACCCAGATCCAGACGAGGACTGTTGAGGGGGAGCTGTGGAGGAAATATTTTGTGTCATGAAAACATTATAGAAATATTTTTTTTTCCCTGAGCCAAGCACAAATGACTAGTACGAAAATAACGGGACCATTGCAGAGGAGGAATTAAAGTGCTGCTTTGGGGGGCTTTAGGACGTTTCTAAATAAAACTGGGGCTTAAACTCTGGAGAGGTTTGGAAGCAGCTGCTGAGCAGCTGGACCAATCCTCACCGTCCCCCATACGTTTGTAAATGGTGCACTGGGCTTCTCTGTAGGGCCAGAGGCTGATGCAGACATGTATGTGCTAGACAGCAGATTATAGGGAGGACTCGGTATAAAAGTGTCCACTCTGGATTTCGTTAGGGAACTAATGAGCTATGACCAGTCCTGAGGCTTCAAAAGGGTCCCAAGGTCAAAGTACAGCTTTTTCTTTCTCTTTCCCAGGTCGGAAATAAGCAGTGTTTCTAGAGATGGACTAAGCCCAGTGTCTTACCTTTGCTCATCTTTTTTGTTCTTTGCTTTAGCTTGTTCCTATTTTCCTGCATGCTGAGCCCTCTACACACACACACACACACACACACACACACACACACACACACACACCCC